>NC_139033.1:74385631-74929930 GCF_964662115.1 Mustela nivalis | reverse complement strand
GGTACTGTTAATGTCCGCATTCCAAAGATAAGGTAAGCAAGGTATAGAGGAGGGAGTTTCTTTAATATTAGAAAGTGATAGAGCCACCATGCAACCCCAGGGGAGACTGACTTTAAAATCCAGCCTTTGAACCAATACGCTTTATAGAGTTGGAATGGAGTTAAGATAGGATACTGTGAATGCTTTCTCCTGGGAATTTTCTACAGTGTGAATGAAATGGTCCCACTAGATTTATATTGTTAACAATGCATAGGAGGGACTGAATTTCAGGGATCCTTTCCTTTCAGGGAAATGATCACTTTCCTCTGAGGATCTGGAATGAAAAGGCCAGTCATGATTTCAAAAGAAATGTTCCTGGGTCCTTTCAGGATTGGGGGGGGGGGGTCACCCGTGGTTTTCAAAAGAAGTCCTCCCTTCTGTAGGAGGTCACCCCCTGTTTCTAGCCCAAAACCCTTTTGATGGACTTTAGCACCAGTTCAGGAGGGCTGTGCAAACATTGTGAGCATTGACTCTGGGCATGAAGATGAAAAGTGAGAAATTTACTTCTGTTTACCACCAAATGTGTTGGCTCGAAATGTTATGCACAGTTGGGGTCTGAGAGGGCACCCAAAGGAAAACTGCCTGAAATCCTCAGGGACCAGGGCTACCTAAAGGGTGGGTCCAGGGACCCTATGGGAAGCTGGAGAAGACCTAACAGTGGGTCCCACTGCCCACATCGCAACTGTACCCATTTGAATATAGAAAGGCTTTGAGAGGATGGCTCCCCTCCATGGCTTCCCCCAAGGGGTTGACTCATCCTACTTCCTGCCCACCTGTTAGGAACCGAAAGTCTCACTCAGAGACATCCTTCCTCCTCCAATAATTCCTTCCTTCACTAATACCAACCCTCCTAGTGGCAAATCTGCTGCTTCTCTCTCTTACCCCTCTTCCTACCTTTCTTCAGTTCTCAGAGACACAAGGTGTGAGAAAAGGGAGAAGCCATAGGTCTTCTGCCTGCACTCAAGGTTCAGACCCATCTGCTCCCAAGGGAACCACTCTAACTGCAATGGAGGAGAGATTAAAAGCTTGATCAGAGCTTCAAGAGTTTAACCCATGGGCCAGGCTCAAACAGAAATACTAGGCTCGTCCCTGGTGCTTTAATGCCAAAGTACCAGGCCAACATCTGTACCAGGGCAAGATGGCTTCCAGATGAGGCATTCAGCATTGGAGCTCACATGAGCATGTGTGTTTACTATGTCCAGAGAAGTCAACACATTCACGGGGCACTTACCCTGTGCCCAGAACTGGACCAAGTCAGCTCTGAGTGTCTGGCAGCAGCCATGCATATATTTGCTTTCAGCCTTGTGACAGCAGAACGGCAGAAGGGAAGAGAAGGCAGTCATGCTGAGAAAAGGAAGTTCTGAAGATTTTCCCCTGCGTGTACCCCCTTCCAGCTCAGTGGGAAAGTTGCTCCCTTCACTGTATTATCTATTGCAAGTCTTACTTCTGCCCCTTCCACAGAGTCACCTGGTGAACAGAACGATGCAAATGGGCAACATGGGAGCCTGGAAAGGAGAGGTCGAAAGTAGGCAGCCCCTGGATAGATGGCTGGCAGACATTTACTCCTTAATTTTTTAATTGACAGCACACACAGTGCTTATGGTTGCCTAGTCCCTGATCAATGTTAAACATACACCCATGTTTGTCCATAATAGGTCTATGAGGTATTATCATTATTATTAGCCCCATTTGATGGATATAGAAATGGAACCACAGAGAGGTTAAGTTAGCTATCCAAGGTTTTGCAAATGTGGATTTTATCCAGCTATCAACATGGGCCAAATTCACTTGCCAACATTTACAATTTGGAGATTTCCACAAAAACCCAGATTTGCAGTGTTTCTCTAAAAACTGGGAGATCGTGCTCGCATCCATAGCACATATACTAAAAACTGCGAGATCAGGGGTGCCTGGCTGGCTCAGTGGGTTAAACCTCTGCCTTCAGCTCAGGTCATGATCCCAGGATCCTGGGATTGAGCCCTGCGTAGGGCTTTCTGTTCAGCAGGGATCCTGCTTCCCACACCTGACCCCCGGTCTGCCTACTTGTGATCTGTCTGTCAAATAAATAAATAAAATCTTAAAAAAAAAATAAAAACTGGGAGATCTGATAACTCTGGGCCCTATGATAAGCAAAGCTAGGCTGTAAAATGGAAATGTTTATTAGTGAGCATGCAAACAAAATCAAAACCAAAAAACAACCTATACCTATTTTGCAAATTCCACAAAGTTCCCACTCCACTCTGTAGACACGCTAAGACCAAAACGACACAGTGTTTTAACAGCAGATTCAACTCTCCTTCTGGTGAGATTAGGCAAGATTATCATTCAGTCAAATATGAGCCAGAGAATCAAATAGAGCCACGGGCCAGAGGTATTTCTCCCTAGTTGCTGGGCTACTGGGCTTGTAAGATTCTCAAATCCCATTCATGCAAGCATTGGAGAGCATGCATGAAATTTACTCAATACATCTATGAAAAATCATTTCTAATGATCAGGTAACTATACAACTTCTTGTCCAAAGTAGGATTCTTGCAAGTGTGCAGGTGGTCGTCCATTTCTCAGTTTACTGCAACTTGTCTTCAGATCCAGCCTTCACTGCCCGCTCTGCTATAATACAGTGACCTTCGTGAATATGTCTCCTTAGTCAGCCAGAACATGATGATGCTTTGTCAATACAGAACCTTCGAGGGACACCGGAGGAGGAAGGTGGGCTCCTCTTCAGGCTTTGCCCATGGAGTTTCTCCAGAAGCTGGGGCTGGTGACACATGGTGGCTAGCAATGCCCAATGTCCAGCAACTTCCCCCAAGCAGCCCCATGAGCAGCTTTGCCACTGGGGGCCACCAAGGAGTTCCCTCTCTGAGTGCGACTTCCCTAAGTGCTGAGGCACAGCACCTCCCCATGGACAGCTCTCCCTCAGCACTCTAGACGGTGGGTTTCCAGCAAGCTCCACGGACATGGCTCTACAGTGTCTGATTTTTCAGACATCCAGGAAACCACAGGCACATCCTTTCCTCCAAGGTGAGAACTCAAGCCCGGAAGGGAGGGGGGGGGGTTATGTCTCTTACCTTAGATGCTCTCAGTCTTTGGGGCAGGGCTGCAATTTAGATCTGCAATTTTGTATGTCTTTGGAATTTTGCTTAATTCTCATCAATTTCCCATTGTTCCAGTTTCCTGTGACTAGTTGTTTATATTAAACTTTCCCTGTGTAAATTACTGTGTGCTTGCTATTCTGATGGGACCTGGATTGATAAACAGTTGGAACTTAGAGTGGTCCCAAGAGATAGACTTGCAGGGATGGGATTTCGGGATTGGTTCGGTGGTACCTTTGGTTTGAGTACGCTGCCGAGCTCGTTAGCAATGGGAGATGGGATGCTAGAAAGCCAGGGTACAGCACCCTCACAGTTAGTCACGCTATTACCTTTGGTGGATTATGATGAAGTGCCAATTAAGCATGAGCCTTGGGAGCCCAAGTAGCTGTTACACTTGACCTTTATGGTAATAGTGATGGCTGTGAGGTCTATGGTGTGGGATGGATGGATCCTTGAGAGTGCACTTGGGCACGGAAAGAAAGAAAATGACAAGCTCAAGGCGTTTGGCTCTCAGCTCAAGTCATGGTCCATGAGACAGGAGTTTCTATGAGAGCCCTACAAGAATCTTATTTCTCATTGTCATAGAGCTCACTTTGCTAAAAATAAAACATAACATTTAATTGCATTGGTTGCTGAATGACAAAAGTTACATTTACAATCCCATGAAGTTTCTCATGTAAAAGCCAGAGCATTGAATGAGGGAAACGTACGCTCGTGAAACTGAGCATGGGAACATCTGGTGGGAAGGATCATCACATGAAACTGGCATCCAAGTCTTTCCAGGACAAGTGGGGCTTGCCTTCCAGATTCCAGGGACACTAGACTTATTTGCTTAAAAACCCTGTGATACCCTCACCCCAGTGGGGCAGATGCCCTGAAAAGTGATGCCCTGTTTTCCTCAAGCTCCTCTGTAACCAGCACATAACGAGGCTCCGTCTCAGCCTCCTGCAGGCATACAGACACCTACCCAGGGAGAAATAGGTTACATGCCAAGGGGATTGCAAGACTTATCTAACAGGCAAACAAGTGTGGGGCTGCATTCCAAGGGGGGTAGACTAGACAGGGAGGAATAGACTAGCAAAAACACATTCATTGTTATCGGTGCATTTACTGTTTTTTGGATTTCATGTGTCGGCTCCTGCCTTTGGAGATGGCTGTAGCAATGGACTTGTTTGATGAACTGAACTTAGGACTCAACAGTGGCCTTCATTGCATGAAGTCAAGAGGCCAGAGGATCTCTGGCATAAGGTAGAGGAGGGAATCCAAAGACTTAGGGGACTGGATTTATTAGGTGTGACCCGCACAGGGACCACTTCCACAACTACCACAAGAAGGGCGGAAAGACACTCCCTTCACTAAGGCTTTGGGAAGTGTAAGGGGAGTGCCTGTATCCACTGAAAGCTCTGGGGTTGCTCTCTTTTGCAAGACAGGTACAGCCCTAGGGGACTCGGTCATGCAAATGGGCTCCCTGATTTCAGTGGAGATCCTGAAGTGGCAGAGACCCAGATGGGCACATGCACTATGTCCGATTATGCCTAAACATCATGAGTAAAGCAGTGGCACCAGGAGGTAGAGTCACCCCACTCAGGATTATTCACGAACCGTGTAGTGGAGATTCAGATAACATGTCTGGAATGTAGACCTTTGATTAGGATCTTTCAAAGAGCTACTAACCACCCCTGGAGTATGGATTTCTAATTGGAAGTGTACTTCAAATGTTAACTAACTGCACCTAAGGCATAGATTAAAATTAAATTGTATACCCGTAGGTGTCAGAGAGAATGTGCTGAAGTATTTGAGAGTAAATTATAGGCAGGGTCATCAACACTCTTTCTCACATGATAATCATCAGTCATAGCCAATGCCGGCCACTCCGGTACCTGGGACATGTAGCTCTGCTTTACCACAGTCCCTGCCATAGTTTCCGTGGCCACTTGTCATCATGTTTGCTCTGTCACCTCTTCTCCTAGATGTGCTAGGAGGAAAGTGGAATATTTATTGTATTACCTCTGAATCAAAACAAAGAAGATGAAAACTAAACCTGTATTTCCAGAAAAGTAGGAGAGAGTATAGTTATTATTTGTATAAAATGCATCAATGCAATTAATGTGCAAAGCAAAGTGAATTCATTTGGCAAGAATATAGGGGCGCTGGGTGGCTCAGTGGGTTAAGCCACTGCCTTCAGCTCAAGTCATGATCCCAGGGTGCTGGGATAGAGCCCCACGTCGGGCTCTCTGCTTAGCAGGGAGCCTGCTTCCCCATCTCTCTCGACCTGCCTCTATGCCTACTTGTGATCTCTCTCTCTGTCAAATAAATAAATAAAATCTTAAAAAAAAAAAGAATCTGATCAAAGACAGGGTGGTGGATGGTTTTTCCAAAGATGGCTGCTGCTGTGGCATCGCCTCCCGGATATTCCTCTATAAGGTGACCAGTCACCCCTCAACAGCAGGTGGGGTTTATAGAGGAGGAAACCCAGGTGAGAAGTCTTGCTGTGAGGCCACCCAGATTATTGACAGCCCAGTCTGGTCCCAGACTCCGTTTTTCTAATCTTAGCTCAATGTTCCCAGAAAAGGAAAAGCAAGCCGAGAAACAGGGGTTCCGGGAAGTTGGCTGTCTTCATCGAGTGGATGCCCGGTTGGTGAATACGAGCGCAGAGAAAATCAGACATAGAGATAAAATGTTCAGAGGCAAGAATGCAGGGAATAAGAAACAGAGATAGTCGCATATGGGTTGACCTTGGTGAGGTGCCTGACCCATAAAATATGGAAGCAACGTTCTGGGACTGAGTCTGGTCAAGCCATGGAAACAAGAAAGATAATAATAAACGGTTGCTTTAGGTCTTAAGCCTGGGTGTGGTTTGTTATGTAGCAGTGGATAACCAAAATAGACTCCTTATGAAATAAACTTATTTCTACTTATTGCTTTATTTCTGCCTGGGACCAGACAAGCATGGGAGTTGAAGACCTCCCACTTCCAGAGTTTGGTCGTCGGCGGATGCTGATTTCATCTACCTGTCTTCACTAGCACCCACCATGAATATTCATATCACATAGCCACAATTTCAGCTGGCTTCTGTTGAGCAAATGTTTTTTCCTAGGGGAAGAAAAATAATCTCCTAATCATTCTCCAACTCACAGATAGGTTCCTGGGCCCTTCAGGTGCCCCTTCAGACAGGTACGCAATTTGTATAGGAACAGTGGTTAATCCAATTTTTACTTGAACAACCGCATTGGCTTCCCGTGTCTAACGGTCTTCTACAAAGAGGTTAAATGAAGCTGTTTCACCATGGGCCACAGCTGCCTTTCGGTGGCCGTACGCGGTCGGATGGACTCCGAGGCGATGACCTCAGGTGACCCACCATAAACGGGCATGCCTGTACCTGCTCCTCCCAGGCCTGTACCTGCTCTGACCTGTCCTGACTTTGTTGATCACTCTTTGTGCTCTTGTATTTGACCCTCTTGTCTCCATCTGCAATGGGCCCTTTCCCATCTGACTGCTTATTCAGTCTCTCTCTCTCCCTCTCTGGTTGGCCCACACCAACTAGACACCACCCTGGAAACAGCGTCCAAGAGCTCCTACTCCTCGACGGCTCCATGAGCGCCCTGCTGTGAGTCCGATCTGGGCCCGGCACCTGGTGGTACCTGGATAAGCATGGTGGCCTCAGACCCAGACATTTCCCCTCCATCTCCTCACTGAAACAAAGGACTGTCATTCCCAGACTGCTTCTAGAGCTGTGTTCTTCCTCCCACATTTGTCTTCCTCATCCCACTTTCTGGCCTGGCTCCCAGGCGCCGTGTTCCTCTCGCACACGCCTGCGGGCTGTGCGAGCCCTTCCTAGGCCAGCTGTTGTGCGGATGTATAGGGATGAGGCTTGGCCCCGGGTGTACTTTATCCTTCTCTTCTGAATATATTATTTTGCACTTTGACCTTAACTGTTTCAGAAACCCCAGCAAATGACTGCAAAGACGAAACCCAGGCTTGTTGTAATTTTGGTATTTCAGGAAAGCAATTGCTTCATCTATCACTTAGCTCAGTTCCACACTAATCAGATCAGGATCACATAATAACCTTTCTCATAAGGTGACAAAATAGTTGAATTCAAATAATGCCTTTACCAAGCCTCAAATCTATTGTTCGAAACAATCAAACCACGTTCCTATCAGAGAAGGCCATCTTTTTCCTGCCCGGGACCAGTGGGCCCTACTTTGGGAGAGACACACACAGACAGGAAGCCACTCCTCTTCCTCTTCCTCCACCTGGCCTCAGGGCCAGGACCTGGCTCCGGAAAAGGCCTCAGTGGCCCAGCTGCTCGGCCCCTTTGCTCTGCGGGCCCGGGGGACAGCCTGGAGTTGAGGTCTCGCCGCTGCACGGAATCCGGTCGCTGAGCGGGGGCCCTCCCACTCGGGTATTTATCCCTCCTTTTTCCTGAAACCCAGCCCTGCCAGCATAGCTCCCCAATGCTATCAGCATTCTGCTTCTTCCCTTGCAGATAGGCTTGGGAACAACTTCTGAATATAAAGACTTTAAACAATGAGCAGCGTTTGAGATAGAATTAGGGCTAAGTCCTGAGCAAACAGCTGGATGAAATATGTCTTTATCTGTGACTGTCTCTAATTTAAACAACCCATAAGATGTTTGTTCTAAATGCTGGCCGTATCTGGCTGTGCCTGTCTCTCTGAATCCCTCCCCCCTACACACACACACACACACACACACACACACACACACACGCCCCCCCAGCTGCTAGGAGAAAATGACGTCTTTTCCCGAAAGTCAATGACCTTTCCCTGTTTTCAGGATGCATTCCCCCCAGCGTTGGCCCGGGGTCAGTTTTCTGCGGGCCGTTGCTACCAGGCATTTCTGGGGTGGCCTGGTGTGGGGTATGCATGTTCACCCCCACCCCCCAGTCACAAGAATCTGCCGTTTAGCTGCCTGTCTTTCCAGGCCTCTCTGATCTCAGTTCAGTTCTAATTGAATTCTTTGCAGAGTTTTCCAGGGAACAAACGACATGGAGAAAGTGGTTGGTGGGATATTTACATGTCACTAACGGGGTGGATGCGGGAGCCAGGTGGAAAGCCCTAGAAGGGGAAGCAGGGAGGAGGGCAGCCAGATGGAAAGGGCTGGAAGCACAGCCCAGGGCAGGTGCGAACTTGACCCCAGGTTTCTGTCTGGAGCGAGTAAGACCACCCCTGAGGAGGAGGACTGCTCTCTGAGAGCATGAGATCTCGTGGACCCTCCCCTCCCCTGGTGGTCTCACCCCTTCCACCACACCGGGGATTCTCAGTGCTCTCCCACTGCCCTTCGTGCTCCCTTGCGTCTCTGCGTGAAGGGAGAAGGTGTGCCTGCATCTGTGTGTCCCTGTGTGATCACCCGTCGTCCTCACAGCCTCGCTGAAGACGCCAAGATCTCCTAGATCAGCGCCACAAAGATGCTCTCGCAGGCCTCGTGTGCCTTCCTGGCCTCCGCAGACGCCACCCCCGACACCTGCCCAAAGATGCCACGGCCGGGACAACATGAGAAGACGTCCATGAGCCCTCCACAACCAGGGACAATAAGATGACCTCACAGGTCTCCTTCCCCACCCCCTTTCCCCGATTCGGAAATATTTCAGGGACATGGAGTTTGACCGGTGGCCCAGAAGAAATGCATAAATACAAGGGACCTCAGACGTCCGTGTTGTAAATACGCCAAGTGCCCTTTCCTGCCGTTGACTTACGGGCTTTCCCGCGTGCCTGTCATGGTAACTCAGCTAAACTTGATGAGCAAGACGCACAGGGCAGCTGTTTTGTAAGAAGAGGTGCTTGGCGCTATACAGACGCCTGTAATTATCAAGGGCCTGATCACAGTATCATGGTGCAGCACGAACATTCGAGTTCCATTCAGAGAGCACCCTGAAAATCATCCCATTGCTAATTATAAATGTGGCTGCCAAGACCCCAGCTTCCTTCTATTCTTCTTACATCCTGCAGATGGCCAAACTTAGGAACTAATCACCAGATTCCCCTGGAATGGCAGCTGGTGGCTTGATAAGGCGGTATTTGGAGTTTGGGCTGTGGCAGAAATCTGTGAGATACAGATTTCTATCAGAGCATGGGTTCTGTCCCTCCATGGTCAGGACACCATGACAGCACCTCCCTGTGCCTCGGCATCGTGGGGCCCCCCACCCCCCACACCCCCCCCACCCCCACACCCCCCCACACCCCCCACCCCCCCCCACACCCCACCCCGAGGCATTCCAGTTAGATAAACATGCCACCCTTCCTGACCCCTGGGCATCTCTACCTCTGCTATGGTGTCATCCTAAAGGACCCGCCCTCCCCCGAATGTGCCCACCCAGAGTTGGGAGGATGGCAGAAAACGTGGATCATTTTGCCAGACAAGAGGCTGACTTATATATAAGTACATAGACTTGGTCTAGAATAGTCTTTGTTAAAAGTAGAGCTTGGGATCACCTTTCAAGAAATAGAGCGATTGGCTCCATCCAACACACGCAGGGCAACAGCTTAACCCTTCCCTCCCTGCTGGGTGTGGGGCATTATCCCTCTGCTTTCCAGCCTTGGGACTTGTAGGCGTTAATGGTTCTGGATTTTTTTCTTCATTATTATTTCTAATGTGGCTGTAAATCTGGATGGCTGTATGTGTCTAGCAGAAAATCAAAATAAGAAAACATATTATATTCTTGGTCCAGGTGTCTGGGAGCGGTGGAAGGGATCAGGGCCCTTGGACTCAAATACATGCATTAGAGGCCATCAGCTCCTCCCCTGCTGTGTGCTCTTGGGCAGGTCCCTTCATCACTCTGGGCTCCCGCTCTTTCTTCCTGCAACACGAAGACTGTACTAGAAGCTTTTTCAGTCATTGATATTTATTTATTTATTTATTTAAAATTTTATTTATTTATTTGACAGAGATCACGAGTAGGCAGAGAGGCAGGCAGAGACAGAGAAGGGGAAGCCTGCAGGCTCCGCGCTGAGCTCGATCCCAGGACCCTGAGATCATGACCCAAGCCAAAGGCAGAGGCTGAACCCACTGAGCCACCCAGGCACCCCTAGTCGTTGATATTTAATATTAAGTCATTTAGGAGCAATTGGCAGTCCATTTGAGCCAGGCGATGTGCTGGGTGTTGAAGACAAAACAGCATTAAACCGGTAGCCCCTGTTTCTGCCTGCACATCAGGGTACAAGCCAGGCCACGAGTAAACAGCACCCGCCTCCCCCCCTGCCCCGCAGTGTGGTAGATGAGGATATGGCCACCAGCTCTGCTGCCCAGTGGCAGGCAGCCCCACATCCCAGGTCATGCCCTTCCCATGATTCAGCAAGGCCTGGGGATAAAGACCCGAGACAGGATGACTTGGGGCCCCATTTGCTGCAGAGCCCGCTGGCTAGGCCGAGGTTTTGTAGGGGCTGAATGACACTGGACTTCTCCCTGTCCCCAGTCCTGCTCTGCCTTTCCTTTCACAGATCCCTATCTGCAGTCCATATCTTGTCCCCCAAACTCTATCTTAGCACGCACATGCAGGAGACCCGGCTGCAGTGCAGCTAGAGAGGTCCTGTGGGGCCCCACGGGTGACTGTGCAAGAAGCAGGTTGGACCCTATTCTTGTTATTTCTTCGCTGTGGCTGTAGACGTGGAAGGGCTGCATCTTGGAGCATCCAGTCTTCATTGGGGTGCTGGGTGTTTGCTGGGCCATGTAAGGAGCTGGAGTAAGTGGGGGGACAAAGGTAAGCCACACAGTGGCCACTGTTGAGCTGCCTAACCCTGCGGGTAATGGTTCGGTCTCCCAGGGGTCCACTAGGGAACACACAAAACATGCTGCAGCATTCTCCTATTTCCTTCTTTCTACTCACTGGCTCCCAACCTTGTTAGGCAAAGGCTGCCTCCCCCTTCCACCACCCGCCCCCCAACTTCTGGGCTATCATGTTCTTTGAAGAAACATCTGAGAATGGAGAATGGGAAAGACATGGTGGGCAGGTGAAATGACCCCACCAACAGCCTCAAAAAGACCATCAGCCACAGCAAGCAGTTGAAGGGGGGGGGACGGGGGCTGAGCAGGGTGGTGTCGTCCAGGGGTCACCACAGCCTGTTAGCTCCTGCCACGCCCTTGGGTTGATGTCATTTCCTGCTGGGGGGTGGGGGGACTAGCCTAATCTCCCCAGACCCAAGACTGAGGCCAAGCTGGGCCATGGAGGGGCTGTCCAGACATGGCGTGGAGAGGACCATTGTGCCTGGCCCCACCTGGCCTGACAACCTGGCACATGGTCCCAGGGGCACAGGGTTGTGGCTCCATGTTCAAGCCCAGAAGTCAAATGACACGGCTCGGGTCCTTCCTTTGCCACTCAGGAGCTAATGTACCATTTCCCTGCCCATGGGATGTGGCTAAGCCAAGTGCCCACCATAGAGGCTTGAATAACATTGTGCTAGAAGGCACTCTGCAGACAGCCTACCCCCCGCCACGGAGACCGAGGTCAGTACTCACTAGCGGTCAGTGTGACGAGGTCTTTGACCGTGGAAGTCTGAACACCGCTTGCTCAATCGAGCACAGCTGTGGGTCGTGGCTCCATTGTCCTTGTAGAAACCCCGATCACAGCAAGCCCAGCAATGCAGATGTAAGACACAGCCTTAGAACTATTTCCTGTCCTGTTGGTGCATGAAAGGGTGAAAGGAACATTGTTTTCAGAAAGAATAGACTGTGCCTTCCACACCTCAAGCTTCTTGGGCAAGGTCTGTTGCTAACTTGGAGCCTCTCTGAGGTCACTTATATCTATAATGGCTTCAGGATAACTTGCCCCCTAAATCACCCTTTATGCTCCATGAAACAAACTGCTTTCAAGTCATCTTTCAATGGCTTTGTTTTGTGTTTACTAAATTACTTATTCTACAATAAACCCGATGAGGGGCATGCTTCATTATTCTTGAGTTGTGCTCTTACAGAAGTATAATAATCGTGGATTTAAGCCCTTCTGGGTGGTCTCGAGATCTTATTCATCCTTTAATTCCCTCCCTCTCTGCCACATCTTGTGTCACCCTTGTCACTGGCCACAGAAGAGCAAATAGTACCACAAGGCAGTCTCCACTGACTCTGACCTCAGGCAACAGTTCAAGGACAGGGTTTGTCACCTGGGAAGGAATTTCATTACATTAATAACACCCATCCCATCGTGTGGAGCACTTAACGCAATGTTGGACGCGCACTGACCTAACAACAAGCCCTGCTGAGATTGGCATACTGGAACTAACAATGGTTGTGAATGTGGACACAGGTGGGTGAGATTCCCAAAGGAGCCTAACTAGTACATCTTGGGTTAGAATTTCAAAACCCTAATTAAAGCTTTTAAATTTTCCTTCCTAATAAGGGTACTCTCCCCAAGGGTATTTAAGGATAAACCTAGAACCTGATCAAAGACTTTTTTTTAAAAGATTGCCTAATAGTATCAATTGTTCATGACTGTGTCCAGGCACAACAAAGGGCATGGGAGGGAAGGTTGGAGAGGCAAGGGCCCACAGCTTCCCAGCTGACTGTGGCTCAGTTTGGATCATGGAAAGAACTTCCCTAAGGAGAAAGAATTCTCTGTATTGTCCTCTGAACACAGACTGGATGAACAGAGGTTCTCCTCAAAACTGAAGCAGAACAGGACAGCAAACACCATATCTGGAAGGACTAGTTGGTGAATGTGTTCCATTTTGGAGGGGCTTGCTCCAAGTTGATATCCATGAATGGATTTCATGGCTACCCATGGATATTGTGAATGGATAATCCATGAATGAACTCTCTGAGTTCATTCATCATAGTGTGAAAGTCAGATGTTCGGACTATTGGTCCTCTGTCAGTCCCTCAGCCTGTGATGGCAGCTGCCTGCTACCCATTCAATCCCACAGTTTCCCAGCCTACCATCTCCACACTTGGGTCTAGTGCCTTGACCCAGGTCTTACTTTGTGCATTATTTAGGGTAGACAAGGTATGCTGTGTGGGACAGGTGCTTTTCAAGACCAACAATCTTCTCATTTTCTCCTTAAATGATGTCGCAGGGGTTGGGTTCCTGTTGCTGTACACCATCATTGTGGGTCTCACACATGGGAACGAGGAGAAAGCAAGGGAGATCATTCACAGGATGCTTTCTGACTAGCCTGGAAGGCAAGGATACTGTTCCTCCCACATTCCATCAGCCAAGATTCAGTCACACACTCCCAATCCCCCTGCAAGGCGGGCCAAGGAATGTCAGGACTCAATGCTTGAGTGCAAGGACAAGGGCACGGTCCTGTTGAGCGCCCAGCCGGGCTCTGACACCCTGAGAATGACTTCAGGCCATCCCTCCCTGAAGAGTCAGCTAGTGCTGCACTATGCTATGATCTCAGGAAGTTTGCAAGCATGAATTTATGTTCAGAGGAGGCAAGTGAAGTGTTCAAGGTCACAGAATTAATTTAAAAGGTAGAACTTCCTTGTTTTTCAACATTCAATTGTACCAGTCAGGACACACAGGTAATGCGGCAGGAACAACCTTCAAGTCTTAGGAGCTTGAGACACAAGCCTCTATTTCTCACTCCACATCCTATGGGGATCTGGAAGATGAGCCAGGGCACCAACCTTCAGCACGAACAGCTTCATCCATGCCTATGAGACCTAAGGAAGAGACTCAAGAAGGCTTACTGGGCCCAAGATCAAATGGTCACTCACGCTGCTTCTTATTTCTATCTTTTTTTTTTTTTTTTTCAGAGTACAGAAACTTGAGTGTCTTGGGCCCTAAGGGACCCGGTGCTTTTGATTCACCCAGTACCTTCTTTCTAATCTAGACCTTCTTCTATTCTATTCTGTTCTATTCTATTCTATTCTATTCCCTTTTTATTGCAACCCCAGAGGCTCAGGTGGGTGGGATTGTCTGTCATGAGTCCTTGCAATCATCTTCCTTCATTCAAGGTCTGTTTCCATTTCTCTAGGATTATGAACTGAAAGGAAAGGGTTTGAACTGTCAAGATCCACTTTCTCAATTCCTCTCTGTGGCAAAGAATGAGGACCACAGGCAACAGGAAACAAAGCTAAGTTAGACAGACAGACTCACACATGCACATACACAGACGCACACACAGTGGGTGTGGAAGACGTGCTCTGATGACATAGTTGGGACCCTGGATCCAAGGACATCTGATACCACCTACCCTTGGCTTTCAGAGTTACAGATCCAATAAAGCCCCAGCCCATACTGGTTTCCCCTGGGCTGGTTTGAGGTGAATTTTCTTCACTTTAAACAAACAAACAAACAAACAAACAAACAAATCCTCTTAATGTCCTCAGATATATAAAATTTTTCAAATAGTCTTTGGAGAACAGTATCTCTGAAACCAGGCTAGAGGATCAAGCAGGAACACTGGGGTAACTTCTCACTGAAAGAGAAGCTGGGCATTGATCCAGATGAAGAGAGTCATGGAGGAAATGGATACATATACGGATCTTTGGCTAAGAGCTAGATAAGGTTAGGGGCAGGAGGACCAGACCCTGTGATTCTCCAGAAAGCCTAAAGCCACTTACGGAGAGGTGACTGGGGGAGTAGGGTATGCCCTGAGGTCTCCAGTCTGAGCCATGATAGACAACTTCAGAAGCTTGGCACTGGAATGAGGATTTTCTATGTCGCCTCTGGCCTGAGGCACAATATAGGCTATTTCTAACATAACCGGGTCTGAACAGCACATTATCCTTCCTTCAGTTTCTATTATAATTTTTCTAGTTAAAGTTTAAGAAACAAAAGAGGTCCTTTCTGAAGATGGGTGTTAGGATGCAAACATACTCAGCTTCCGGACCCTCTGGATGCTTGGGTGGAGAGGTAGCCGCGTCTTATCTGTATGTGAACAGAACTCCAAGGAGAACAAGCCAGGGAGAAAGGAAATGAGAAAATGAACAGATCTTTAGTATTTATTCTGCTTTAGGTGCCTGCTTTGTGCATATGTAATATGTTTAATCCTGTAAGATCCTGAAAGGAAGTTTACTTTTTAAATGAGGAGATGCAGTCTGACAGAGGGTAAGTAACTTGCTCTGGTCTTAGAGCTAGCATGCTGCACAGAGTGATGGGAGCAGGCTCCTCTGATTCCAACACCCATGCACTTTTCAGGGAACAATGACTCTCCAGGAAATGACCCCACCCCCACCACTCTGACTCCCACCTTTGTTTGCAGAACCCCGAAGTTCTGTCATAGGAACTAAAACATGAAATAAAGCCTTTCATTTGTGATAAAAAGCAAAACTTTAGATTTTCAATGAAGAAAGAGTCCAAAATCAGAAAGGCTTGTGTTCCTGGTGACAGATTTCATACATTTCATAACTTTGTGTCTGGCGGTAGCAAGTCATGAGGTCAAGGGCCCAATGCCAGCGTTGCTGGAGTAGGAGTAAAGTATGAATCAGCCTGGGAACACTGCAGGCCAGCTGGTAGGTAAACACTCAGCTGTATACAAACCAGGGAACAGTGATAAGACACTGGGCTTCCAGAAAAAACAGTTTCCATTGCATTTCTACCTCTGTGTTAGAGAATGGGGAGGAGATAATAGCAGATAAAGCGAATGGGTACTATAACAGCAACAAAACCCACAGGCACAAAACAATATTTTGAAAAGCTAACTTTGGAGAAGGTGTATCCTCTCTTGAAATGCTCTGGAGTCATGAGGGTGGAAATGGCTGGTGGGTACTGAATACCTACTGGCTTTATAAAGGAAAGTTAAAGTGGGAGACAAGTTTCAAGGACAGCAGGTTGAGCAGGAAGTCAGGTACAGTGGAATACTATATAACAGTGAAAACAAGGAACTGGGATTACAGGTAGCTGCATGGATAATGGATAAATCTCAAGGACATAATGTTACACATAAAGGTTACAAAATGTATTATATTATTTACATAACCTAAACAACAACAACAACAACAACAAGGAAACCAGTGAGTTCTATATACTTTTTAAAGGTATGTGCACATGTCCCATAAGTATAGTCAATCATGGGATCAATAAATACCAAATCCAAGATTGCTGTTTCTGCTGGGTGGGGAGGGGAAAGGATGTTTGGGGTGAAGAACAACACGTGTTTGCTATATTCAGAAGGGAGATATTCAGAACCCTTCACCAGAATCCCCCCAACTTGATCATAGTGGATTAATGATGTGCTTTGTGGATATGGTTAGTCAATGACACCAGCTTGACGGATCTTTCTTTCTGCACCAAATCCCATTGAGTTATCTGGTCCCCTAGGCTGACAAAGAACCATTAGGTGAGGAGCACTGGCATCATCCAGGGTGATGTTCTTTAAGCGATTGACCAACCTATCAGTGTTTGCTATATTCACTGGTTAAGCTGAACAGGGACAAATTGATATTTACTGAATTTGTCCTTGCATGTTTTTGATGTCTGGAATATTCCTTAACTAATAAGACAAAGGTGGATGACAAAGATTAGTTTAGCATAAGGAAGTAAAGGGCAAGGGGTCCATGGATTGGGGAAGGGCTCTAAGATTTCCTTAGAATGCTCTGTCCAAAGTGTGGGGTCCTTCTGTATTACATATTTGGCTAAAAGTTAAAGACAGCATAAATACAACATTTGGAAATTGCTTTTCCTGATGAATCAAACACTTCACATGTCTTAACCTCTCATTTGATGCAAATATAATGCCAGTCACCCAACAGAAAAATCTCTTGTGGCTGATTCATTATAAGAATCTGATCTGTTTTCTTTTCTAGTCTTTTTATCTTGGCCAAATTATAAATATTTTAAATATCAAAGAGGAGGAAGAACAATGCCATGTGCAGTCTTTTCAGGGAGAGAGCTGATTGAACAACAAAAGACAGCGTTCAGGATGAACAGGGTAGCCAGGTTCCATCCTTGCAAACTGACAAAAGTAGAAACTTGTGCTATTTTTTTAAAGATTTTATTTATTTATTTGACAGACAGAGATCACAAGTAGGCAGAGAGGCAGGCAGAGAAAGAGAGAGGAGGAAGCAGGCTCCTTGCTGAGCAGAGAGCCGAATGTGGGGCTTGATCCCAGGACCCTGGGATCATGATCTGAGCCGAAGGCAGAGGCTTTAACCCACTCAGCCACCCAGGCACCCTTGTGTTATTCTAACATAAGAAAATGAAGATCCTTTATTTATATCTATGATTTGATTTATATCTCTATCATATCTATGATATGATATATATCTACTGATTAAAATAGCATAATAACCTTTATTATACAAAGAGCCTTTATAAATCCAAAAGAAGACAAACACCCTAAAAAAAATTTGGCAAGGAATATGGGAAGGGAATTTACCAAAAGAAAAAGATGACCAAAGACATCTTAAAATGTCAAATTCCATTAGAGATCTGCAAGGTAAAAATATTGAGCCTTCCTTTCCATTTTTCACCCATCAAACTGCAGAAGACTATAAAAATTGGAAAGAGTGCTTTTTTTTTTTCATGAGGTTCAGTGGCAAGCTGTAGTACATTGTTTTCCTTAGGACAAACACAGGCTCCAGATGGAGAGGGAAATAGGTCTGAATTGTCTTGCCATATGACTTAAGTGTACCGAAAAATTCTACAAAATTTCTTCAAATTAGCCTAACATAAACAATTAAATTTCCTCTCCCACTCCCATCTTTAGATAAGACATTCAGGGTTTTATTAAAATGCAGCTTATCACCTGGGTGTGGCAAGTCCCTAGCCATTATCAACTATTTGATCCATTGCTAAAATTAATTTACAGATTAGCTGCTAATGAGCTACCAACAAACTCTTCTTCTTCTAAATGTTTATGGTTTGGAGCAGAAAATAAAGTTGCAATACCAAACCACCAAATACATATCCAAAAACTATGGCAAACACGTAGGTATATATATATGTGTGTGTGTGTGTGTGTGTGTAGCACAATATTGTCGAATTTATTAACTCTAGGAACCTCCCCATAATAAATATTCCTTTAATCTTGGGAAGGAAATGAAACTTATGATAAAGTTAATTTGGCACATTCAGTGAGATACATGATTATTTTTTGTACTATGTAGTAGTTAGTTAAAAGGGGTGGGAAGTCCATGAAAAAAAAAAATCAATGAATCAAAATTTTCATCTCCTTTCTTACCTTATTAGTTTCAAATATTTATAATCACTATAAAATTAACATTTTAATGCCATTAGTCAAAGAATATTTGACCTTTGACCTTCATATACATAATGTCATTGATTCTTGTTAAGAAACAAAGGTTTTCAATGAAGCCTCCTAATTCTACCTGTTCCCTGGCTTTTGACAAAGGCCTGGAAGTAGGTATTCAATATTACCAAGTGTCTTGATGTGGAGGAGCTTGATACAAAAGAAATCTTGATTTATAAAGCTACAGATTGCAGAGTAAGGGGTGGGAAGAAAAATCTAAGTAAATGTTGGTGGCCAGGAGGAAGAGAAGGACCACAGGGAGAAAAGATGCCGAATCCTCCAAAATAATGTGTTTTGATAGATATTAAAGATAGGAAGGGACAAACCAAGAAAAGGAAGAAGATGGACTCCCAGAAATATCTTCCCATTAATACTGATTCAGCCCTGGAAGCCATCCTAGAAAACCTACAACAGGATTATATGGAAGTCTGAGCTTGGATGTCAGTTAGTATCAGGACAAACCAAAGCCTGGTCCTGTTGCCCCCTCACTGCTCCTATTCCTATCGTCTTCCCATGGGTGAAACTCCCTTTAGTTTCAAGCAAAGCCAAATGATGAAGATTAAATATTCAAATAAATGGGAGAATATATGCTCCATGAGAATGATACAGAGTTAAACACCAATTCATTTGCTGTAACATGTCTTGTTGGAGGAAAGAGGGCAGGATCTAGATGAGCAGGGTAGATGGTCAAGAAGACAGACCAAGTCCTTGCAAAAACACCCATATTCCACTTCAAACACAAAGCTATAATAAAGAAAATAATCTCAAGTGCACATTTGCTTCCTTTCCAAAGGCTCAATAAGAACAAATAAACAAAAACCTCAGTACTCAAGAAAGAGCACAATCATCTACATGAACCAGAAATAAAGTAAGTGGGAGCACAGAACAATTAGTAGGGGCCAAGTCTCAGGGCTGCTGGAAACCAGGAGCTGAGATAGGCAGAGATAATCAGGGCTTCCCTTCCAAAGAGAGGAAGGGGTTTCCCATATACAAAGAGGTAAGAATGCTCTGGGGCTCCCTGCAGAAGAATATAGGCTGAAAGAGCTCTAGTTACTAACTGAAACTGTGGTAGAAACTAGCTTCTTGCTTGGATGAAAGAAAATAAACAGAAACAGCTCTGCAATATGAAATTGTGTATTGGCAAAGGAATTAGGTTTCATGTATGGGCTCAAGCTGTCAGCCTCAGTCTTGATTCTAAGGAGGGACAGGGCAGTGCTGGGAAGTGGCATCCTCAAGGTTGGCCATGAGGAGAGGGATGGAAGAGACGAGCTCATACTCAATATTTCAAAACAGATGAGGAGAATGAAAGCCATAGAAGATAACCAAAACACTCAACAAGTGGAGAATTCATTCCTGAAGAAATGAAAATAGTAGAGAAATCTGAAAGCATTTTAAGTAAGTATGATAATATCTTCAAAGAGGATATAAAAAGGGGAAACTTTATTTTAAAAAAGTACAAAGGGTGGCAGATATTAATCACTAGCAAGTCGATATGAAAAAGCACTAATTGTGAGCCAGGAAGTAAAACACATAGTTATCGAAATGAAAAAGAAAAACCTGGGGTGCCTGGGTCGCTCAGTTTGTTGAGTGGCTGACTCTTGGTATTGGCTCAGGTCAAGATCTCAGGGTGAGATGGAACCCCAAGTAGGACTCCAGGGTCAGTAAGGAGTCTGTTTGAGATTCTCTCTCTCCTTTTCCTCCACCCCTCCCCCTGCTTGTGCTCTCTCTCACTCTATCTCAAAATAAAAAAAGAAAAGGAAAGAAAAACTCAACAGGCTATCAAATCTTCATAAGACACCGCTGAAGAGAAGATGTAATACCATGAATGAAGTATTTAGTAATCCACCCAGAAAATAGCACAAAGACATGGAGATAAAAGGAAAATGAAAAATACTCAGACATGTGAGCAAGAGAGGCCCTAGCATACACCAAACAGTAATTCCAGAAGTAGGGGAGAAAAGAGTGGGGAGGGGCAGTACTCAGAGCCAATGCCCGAGAATTTTCTGAATGAAGTTTACAAGCCTTCCAGATAAAAAGAACACAGAGAACTGCACAAGGAAACAGATAATCAAAATATAACCATAGATCATCAAGAAAAAGAGAATTATTAAAAGATACCAGAGAGGGGGAAAAATCCTAGACCTACAAAGGAATAACAGCTAGATTGAGAGCATACTTTTTCCATCAGAAATTGTAGGGACCAGAAGACAATGGAGTAATGTCATCCATAGGCTGAAGGAAGACAAGGTCAGCCCAGAATTCCACACACACCTAAATTATCACTCAGGAATGAGGGAAAAATAATTCCTAAACTACAGACAAAGGATGTGTATCTTTTTTTTTTAAGATTTTATTTATTTATGAGAGAGAGAGAGAAATCATAAGCAGTGGGGAAGGGCAGAGGGAGAAGCAGGATCCCCACTGAGCAGGGAGCCTGACGTGGGACTCCATCTCAGGACTCGAGGATCGTGACCTGAGCGAAAGGCAGAGCCTTAACCAAAAGAGCCACCCAGGCACCCAGGACATACATCTTCAAAAAGATAAATCAATCTAGAAGGAAGCAGTGAGAGGCACGCAGCATCGGTCACTATAGATAATGCAACAAAGACCAAACTGTCATGTTGACAATGCCAATATTCCAAGAAAATGCTCAGTGTGTGACAGGGCCCACTGGGATATTAGACATCAGAGATGTGGTAATGGAAGGTAGAACCAACTCACAATTAAGCGAACTTCATTACTGTGTTAGGAAGGAAGGGATGGAGGCAGGACGGGGTGAAGAGAAGGAAAACAGGGGGCAGCAAGGGGGGAGTTCATCCTGCTGTCCCCAGATTTCTCAGAAAACAGAGAACTGCTCCCAAGGAGACGTGATTGGAAATGTGGACAGAAGGAAGTTGAGTTCTGTCCCCTTTCCCTCCTTCCTCGGGGTGTGTGGGGTGTGGGGGCCAGGGGACCCATGGAGAGTTTCTAACTATGTGGGAATCCATGCTGTCTGTGACCTGAGAGATTTGGTCTGAGAAATATTGCCGTGCTGTGAAATTAATTACTTTCGGGAAAGAAAGCCTCCGGTGATTTTACTGTCTTTGACAAGGAGAGAAGGGCAGCAAGAGAGGGATCCCTGGGACGGGCAGCCCGGGGGCACAGGTGGGACCCACACCTCCAGGAGACCCAGGCTGGGAGTGGAGCAGAGATTTCCCGAGCAAGAGAATGGCTCTAAAGTCAGAGGCTCCTTTCCAGAATCAAGCCAGCCTGCATTTTAGGGCGCCCCTCTGGCTAGGTGAGAAGGACACATGCAGCCCTCTGCCCCCAGCCCACCTCTTTCAGGAGCTCGATAAGCCAAGGGAGGCAGCAGCCATGCTTTGAGTGGGGCTCTGGGGCGATACACGCTAACCAAGATTTTTTTTAAAATTTATTTATTTTCAGAAAAACAGTATTCATTATTTTTTCACCACACCCAGTGCTCCATGCAATCTGTGCCCTCTATAATACCCACCACCTGGTACCCCAACCTCCTACCCCCCCGCCACTTCAAACCCCTCAGATTGTTTTACAGAGTCCATAGTCTCTCATGGTTCACTCCCCTTCCAATTTTCCCCAACTCCCTTCTCCTCTCTAACTCCCCATGTCCTCCATGATATTTGTTATGCTCCACAAATAAGTGAAACCATATGATAATTGACTCTCTCTGCTTGACTTATTTCACTCAGCATAATCTCTTCCAGTCCCATCCATGTTGCTACAAAAGTTGGGTATTCATCCTTTCTGATGGAGGCATAATACTCCATAGTGTATATGGACCACATCTTCCTTATCCATTCGTCCGTTGAAGGGCATCTTGGTTCTTTCCACAGTTTGGCGACCGTGGCCATTGCTGCTATAAACGTTGGGGTACAGATGGCCCTTCTTTTCACGACATCTGTATCTTTGGGGTAAATACCCAGTAGTGCAATGGCAGGGTCATAGGGAAGTTCTATTTTTAGCTTCTTGAGGAATCTCCACACTGTTCTCCAAAGAGGCTTCACCTACTTGCATTCCCACCAACAGTGGAAGAGGGTTCCCCTTTCTCCACATCCTCTCCAACACATGTTGTTTCCTGTCTTGTTAATTTTGGTAACCAAGATTTTTAACAACTTTGCTCAAATGTTAGGAATGAATCCCTTCTTGGTCCTCTGAAAATTCATTAAGGTGTTAAAATCGCTTTTAACTGCTTCTTTGGCTGTGTGACCAGAGTTTCTTTGGAAGGCAATGCTGTCCTGAGAACCTTATTCAGGTGACATGAAAAGGAGAAATCAACCCGCCTATCTTCCCGCTTCTCCGTTTCAGCCTGTCCATGTGCCTCAGCAAAAAGCCACCATTTTCCTAGACCTCTTGGGCTTTGAGGGCCAGAGGTGGGCCATCCTCACTGGAGAGCTTTCCAGTGCTTCACGATGTCCTCTATTCTAAACTTCCTCCTCAGCAGAGCCTGCACCTGGCATTTCTGCTGTGAGGACCACATTCCTCACAAGGCCAAGAGTGAGGCATGCTGGAGAGTTAGGTCAGAGGCCTGTCCCTACCTGTCACATGGCACCAAAAGTCAGTCTCCACAAGAGGAAGGCCTGAGGCTACATTTCTAATGCACAGAATCATACCTAAATATATATATATATTTTTTTAAAGATTTTTAAAAAATATTTTAAGATTAATTTATTTATTTTCAGAAAAACAGTATTCATTATTTTTTCACCACACCCAGTGCTTCATGCAATCCACCACCTGGTACCCCAACCTCCCACCCCCCCGCCACTTCAAACCCCTCAGATTGATTTTATTTATTTATTTGACAGAGAGAGAGATCACAAGTACGCAGAGAAGCAGGCAGAGAGAGAGGGGGAAGCAGGCTCCCTGCTGTGGAGACAGCCCGATGTGGGGCTCAATCCCAGGACCTTGAGAGCATGAGCTGAGCCGAAGGCAGCAGCTTAACCCACTGAGCCAGCCAGGTGCCCCCAGAATCATGCCTAAATATTTAAGGGAAACCACATGCATGGGGGATATGCCTGGCTATCCCAGCTTTCGTATAGGCTCTATATACCTTCCAAAACAGGCATTACCTGAGAGACAAAATAAAAGTTGGGTGAACAAACCTAAATATCGCTTAGGGTTCAAACAAGCCAGGAAAAAATAGCCTTGAGAAATACAGGAAGACAGGTTCCTGAGAATATATATATATATATATATATATATACATTTTTTTCCCTGACTGCATTTTAAGTGGAGGAGAATAGGAATCCATGCTGCTGTCTGAGAGATTTACTCTAAGAAATATCGCTGTGCTGTGAAATTAATTCCTATCAGAAAAGAAAGCCTCCAGTGATTTAAAATTATACTGCATATATCTATGTAGTATATTACATACAGTACATTAAGAAAGTTAAAGTAAATTAAAAGCCCTAAAACAATCCACATATTATTTCAAGATCCCAGTGGCATATTAATTATGTCTTCTGCTCTATTCATTTTGTCTCTTTTGTAAATAGAGGCAGTCTCAGAATTAAACCACTTGACTCATAAGGGCCTTTGCATGAAACAGCCATTAATTCTCTGTTCCCTGACATTGTGACAGGGCTGTGGCCACTGCGGGTTGGGCCGCTACTCACCCTACCGACAACCCAGAGCTGTTGCTTGAGGAGCCCCCAGGACTCTCTTCCAATTTCCCCTTCTCCCCTTTTGTGCCTTAAGGCCCCCCAGCCCTCAGGTCTTTGGAATCCCCTGGGTAATTCCTACTGTCTTGATTCCAACTGTGGTGCACTAGGCTTTCGAGGCTAGCCTGCGAATCTGCCCACCACTGAGAACGTGTGGATTAATTGTGAGTCTGTACAGCATAATTATTAAGCTCTGTGTCTTAGGAGTAAAGAGGAGTTAAGTGGAAACTTGACCAATTCACCTGCTCTTTGCCTCAGCTTTCTCATCAGTAAAATGAGAACAATAACTGTAACCAATCTTATAGGTACTATTATGGGCTGAATTGTGGCCACTCAAAATTCATATGTGGAAGTCCTAACTCCCAGTACCTCAGAATGTGACTGTATTGGGACATAGAGCCTTTAATGGGGGTAGTTGAGTAAAATGAAGTCCTGTGGGTAGACCCTAATTCCATAGGACGGGTGTTCTTGTAAGAAGAGGAAATTAGGACAGAGACTCACGTAGGGGGAAGTCCATGTGAAGACACAGGGAGCAGACAGCCATCTGCAAGCCAAGGAGAGAAGCCTCAGAAGAGAGGGACCCTGCCAACACCTTGATTTTGGACTTCTAGCCTCCAGAATGGTGCAAAAATGCAGGTCTGTTGTGTAAACTGCCCAGAATGTGGCACTTTGTTAGGGCAGCCCTAGCAAAAGAAGGTAGGTACATTAGAAGATTCTGTGAGACAACACATGTGTCAAATGCTTAGAAAGATGTCTGCAATAGTAGACATATGATAAATGCCAGCTCTCATTATTGCATAAGCAAATATGTCACTAATTCTAAATAATTTCGTAAAGAATTAAGATTTAGATCACAACCTGTTCATACTGTGGGTACTATTATATTAGAATTACCTGGAAAATGGTCTTCTTTGTGTTAAGCATTCATTCATCTGTCCATTCATTCATAAAATAAACATCATCACAGCTGACTTTGAGCCAGGAACTATGTTCGGTGCTAGGAGTACGAGACGAGTAGGACAGAGTTTGTAATCCTTCCTGGAAGAGCTTGTGGTATGTGGAAATGGTCCAACATGGTGCTTGGCACCATTAGAATAACACGGTGGTAGCTGGAGCCCAGTAGGGCTGCCCATAGCAATAAAGAGAACAATTGTGTGTCTGTAGGACAGGCAAAAGAGGGACTCTCTGGACCTGTAGAAATCTAGCACAGCTGTTACAACGATGTGGGCTTTCTAGGGAAACTGCTGAAGTCACTGGGTGCAGACCTATAACATCCAGAGAAAGGCTCTGTTTGAGTAAAACTTACATGTTGGGCTGAAGGTTAAAAGGTTGCACACAAGGGCCAACTCCATGGTGCACTCCTAGACGGGGTGCTGGGATCCGGCAGATATGTGATCTAACTGGGAAAAGTTGCTGAGGTCAGCCCCTCTACCCGCCACACTTTCTGGCAAAGAAAGAGTGAAATAGTCACTTAGGTATTCCTTAGGGAGGCTTCTTACATGGCCAGATCAGATTTCTTTAAAATTATAATGTGATTAGTGAGTTTCAACATGTCTTTATTTTCTCAAACTGCCTTATTCAGTTATAATTCATATACAATAAAGTGCACATATTTAAAGTGTAATATTTGATGTTTTCACATATGTATCCATCCAGTGAAACAGGTGCTGTGATAAAGATAGTGAACATATCCCTCATTCCCCAAAGTCTCTTTGGGCCTTGGTGAGCCTGCCCAGTCGCCCCCCCACCAACCACCTGCATGAAACCACTAACCTGCTTTCTGTCACTATAAATTAGATGGCATTTCCTACAATTTTATATAAATTCAAGGAAACAGTATTTGCTTTTTTATGTGTTTCTTTTGATTCAAGATAATTATTTTGAGATTCATCCCTGTGGTGAGTGTATATCAATAGTTCCTTCCTTTTTTGTTGCTGAGGAGTATTCCTTTGTAGAACTATGCAGCAGTTTTCTCCCCTGTTGTTGGACATATGGGGTTATTCCCTCATGTGGGCTTCTGCAAATAAAGCTATGGTGAATGTTTCTGTACAACTCTTGGATGGATGGATGTTCTTTTCTCTCTTGGGTAAATACCTAGGTGTGGAATGGCTAGATCCTTATACCAGGTGTGTGGATAGTTTTTTAAGAAACTGAAACTGTTTTCCAAGGTGCAAAGTTCTTATATCATTTTACATTCTTACCAGCAGTGAATGAGATTTCTAGTTTCTCCATATCCTCCTCAGTATGTCCGATCTCTTCTCATTTTTGCCATTCAGTAGTCGTACAGTGGCATATCCTTGTAATCCTCATTTGCATTTCTCTAATGACTAACGATAAAATGTTCCCTCAAATCTTTTGCTGATTTTTTTTTTATGGGTTGTTGGTTTTCTTATTAGTGCTTGGAGGGTTTCTTATATATTCTGGATTCAAGTCTTTTATCAGACATATGCTTTGCAAATATTTCCTCTCCATTTGTGGCTTAGTTTTTCATTCTCTAAACCATGTCATTTGAAGAGCAGACTACAACTGTAATGAAGTCTAATTAATCAATTTGTTCTTTTATAGCTTGTGCTGTAGGTGTCATATCTGAGAAATATTTGCCTTCCTCAGGTTTGCAGTTTCCCCCCCTCTCTTTTAGAATTCCTATAGCTTTAGGTTTTACATTTAGATATGTTACCTATTTTGAATTACTGTGAGGTCAAGTTGGTTCATGGTTGTATTCAAGTCTTTTAGTTTCTTTTTCTTTTTTTTTTTTTAAGATTTTATTTATTTGACAGAGAGAGAGAGAGCGAGAGGAGTAATACAAGCAAGGGAGAGGGAGAGGGAGAGGGAGAAGCAGGCTTACCGCTGAGCAGGAAGCCGGATCCAGGGCTCGATCCCAGGGTACTGGGATCATGACCTGAGCCAAAGGCAGATGCTTAACAACTAAGCCACCCAGGAACCCCTCAAGTCTTTTAGTTCCTTCCAGATTTTTTTATTTAACTATTCTATCAATTACTGAAAGAGACATACTGAAATCCTTGACTGTTATTGTGGATTTGTTTATCCTTACCTATATGTCTACCAGTTGCTGCTTCATATACTTTGAACCTCTGTTATTAAATGCATACTGAAAATCGTAGGTCTTATTGAAGAACTGACCCCTTTATCACTATGAAATGACATTCTTTATCCCTGGTAATATTCTCTGTTCTGAATTCTAGTTAGTCTGAAATTAATATAGGTACTATATTTTCTTTTGATTAATTTTAGCATGGAATATATTTTTCCTTTCATTTAATTTTAATCTATGTCTTTGCATTTAAATTATGTTCTTTGTAGGCAGAAAATATAGTCGTGCCTTGCTTTTTATCCAATCTGGTAATTCTGGCCTTTTAACTCATTTAGATCATGATTATTATTAATTATTATTATTAATGATCTGTGAATATGGATGGTCTATATCCATCATCTTACTGTTTATTTCCTATTTGTCTTACCTTTCTTCTATCTGTCTTTTCTCCCCCCTCCCCGACTTCTTTTTCTTATGACTTCTTTTGGGTTAAAATATAAGAATAAAACTATTTTTAGTATTCTGTGTTATTTCCTTTGTTGGCTTATTAACCCTAACTCCTTGTTTTTTACTTTAGGGCTTACGGTATACATCATTAGCCTATCCTAGTTGACCTTCAGGTCCTTCAGGTGACATTACACTACTTCACATTTTGACTTAGCCCATTTGGGCTTCTGTAATGGAATACCATATAGACTGGGGCTGCTAAAGCAACAAACATCTGTTTCTCACAGTTCTGGAGCCTGGGAAGTCCAAGATCAAGATGGTGGCATAGCCAGTGTCTACTAAAGACACTCTTACTGATGTGCAAATGAAATTCTTCTTGTTGTGTTCCTACATGGTGGAAAGGAAAGAGAGAGAAAGATTGCCTGTCTGTTCTTATAAGGCCACAAATTTCACATGACCTAATTATTTCTCAGAGGCCCTATTACCTAATGTCATTACATTGGGGCTCAGGTTTTCAACATATGAATTTCAGGGGGACACAAAGGTTCAGTTCATAGTACACATATTATAAGAGCCATAAAAAGTATATTCTATTTGTCCCTGCCTGCCTTTGTGCTGTGTCACATCTTTTATTTTTTACATGTTACAAAACCCACAATACATTGTTATTATGTTTGCTTAGAAAATTCTTTTAAACCTTTATCCAAAGATGCAGATGTAGTGAAAAGAAGGGACACTTGGACCCCAGTGTTGATAGCAATGATGTCCAAAATAGCCAAACTGTGGAAGGAGATGAGATGCCCTTCAACAGATGAATGGATAAAGATGTGGTCCATATCTACAATGGACTATTACTCAGACATCAGAAGGGATGAATATCCACCATTTGCGTCAATGTGGAGGGAATTATGCTAAGTGAAGTAAGTCAAGCAGAGAAAGACAATTATCATATGATTTAACTCATATGTGGAAAGTAAGGAATAGCATAGAGGACAATAGGGGAAGGGAGGGAAATCCGAAGGGAAGAAATCAGAGAGGGAGATGACTCATGAAAGACTGTGGACTCCGAGAAACAAACTGAGGGTTACAGAGGGGAAGGCGGTGGAGGGAGTGGGTAAGCCTGGTGGTTGGTATTAAGGAGGGCACGTATTACATGGAGCACTGGGTGTTATATGCAAACCATGAATCATGGAACTACCTCAAAAGCTAATGATGTACTCTGTGGTGACTAACATAACATAATAAAAAGTATTAAAAAACATATTTAAATAATAAGAAAAAATTACCATATATTTCATCACTAGTCACCATTTCTGGTGCTCTTCCTTCATCTGAGTAGATGCAGACTTCCATCTGGCTGAAGGACTTCCTTAGTTCTTATACTTTGTGTCTCCTAGGGTGAAGAATATTTTTGGTGTATCTAAGAAGAAGAATAGTTTGGTGTATCTAAGAAGTTCTTTATTTTGCCTTCATTTTTGAAAGATATTTTCAGTAGGTATAGAATTTAGGTTGACTTTTTTTCTTTAAAGGTGTTTCTCCACTATCTCCTCTCTGCCACAGAGAGACAAGAAATCTGTCATTCTCAAATTTGCACCCCTGCACATACCTCCTGTCTCTCCTGCTGACTTTTCAATTTTCCTTGTCACTGGTTTTGAGCAATTCTAGTTTGATTTGTCTTGGTGTCGTTTTATTCATGTTTACTGTGTTTGAAGTTCATTGAACTTCTTGGGGCTCTAAATTTATCATGTTTATGAAGTTTGGGAAATTTGGGGACATTATTTCTTTAAATGACTTTTCCCCCTGCTCTCCTTTGGTGACTCTAATGCCATGTATATTAAGGTGCCAGAAGTTGTCCAATGCTCACTAATGTTCTTTTCAATTTTTAAAAATACTTATTTCTGTGTTTGTGTGGTTAGGTTCTATTGCTAGGTATTCAAGGTCATTAATCTTTCTCCTATAATACTAAACGGCCATTAAATCCATTCAATGTGTTTTCATCACATACAGTTAATTTTCATCTCCAGAATTTGGACTTGGTCATTTTTCTAGATAAACTCTACCCCCAACATGGGGCTGAATCTCACCACTCAAGATCAAGAGTCACATGCTTCCCTGACTGAGCCAGCCAGGTGTCCTGGATTCAGTCATACATTTTTTTCATCTTGTAGATATTGACTTAACTTTTCAACAGATGAAATACATTTGCAGTCACTGATTGCCCTTGTCTGCTAATTGTCACATCTGTGTCACTTCTGAGTCAGTTTTGATTGAGCAATTACTCTCTTCATTATGAATCATCTTTTCCTGCTTTTTTGCACTGCAATTTTTTTATTGGATGACAGAAATTGTCAATTTTGCCCTTTTGGGTACTGGATAGTTTTGCATTCCTATAAGTATTTTCACGAACTCTGTTCTGGGATGTAAGTAAGTTACTTGGAAAGAGTTTGTTACTTTCAGTCTTGCATTTAAGATTTGTTCTGTGGGACAAGAGCAAGGTCAATTATCATTCGCTACCGAGGCAATATTCTTCTGAATGCTTCACCCAGTGTTCTGTAAATTATGAGGTTTTCTAGTCTGACTGGTGGGAATAGACTATCCCTGGCTCTGTGGGAGTGTCAAGTTCTATTCCTTCTTATCCTTTAAGATAAGAAAAGGTGGCTCTTTCCCCACCCTTGGGTTGTTTTGCTCACCTGCACTCTGATGAATACTCATCTGGATATTCAAGGGGAATCTTCTGCAGATTTCTGGAGTTTTCTCTCCATGAAACTGTCTCCTCGCTGTCTGTCCTAGAAACTCTATCCACCCTCTTCTAAATTCTCAGCTTTTCTCCTCAACTTGGTGAGTCTGCTCCTCCCAGTCTCCCTCCTTCCTGTTCTTGGCCTTAGAAACTCTCTCAAGGAGGTGAACGCAGATGGTTGAAGGGCTCACATCATTTGCCTCCCATCTGTCAACAATCACATCCTTCATGACTGATGTCCACTGTCTTCAAAGCCAGGGCATCATATATTTCATTCACAAACAAATATGATGTCTTATGACTTAGTTCCAGAAGTTATACTTCATGATTTCCATAATACCCTGCTGGTGAGAAAGTTACCCCCTCCAACGTGTGTGCTGGGAAAAGGGTGCCAGGAGAGACCAAAGGACTTGAATGATCCTGAAGTCAAGGATCACTATAGGCTGGTCACCATCCATAAGACGTGAGTGAATATACTGACTGGGGGAGTAGGAAAATTAGACTGGATGGGCAGGGTAAAGCCCAATGAGAGCACTTCAGAATGAGTTTTGACAGAAATAATTCCTTTCTACTTTGTATTCTATAAACATCTCTGTCTCAATTGAACTTTCATTACACTATTTCACTATTATTTAAGTGCTAGTCTCTTCTGTTAATCTGAAAATTTCTTTAAAGCAGAGATGATGTTTTATTCATCTTCGGAACCCCAGGCTTTTTGTATCATGTTGTAGCAAGAGCTCAAGCATGGTCCCTTGAGTGGAATCAAACTGAATGGCCTGGAACAATAAATTTACCAATATCTAGGGTGCCTGGATGAATCAGCCAGTTAAGTGTCTGCCTTTGGCTCAGGTCATGATCTCGAGCCCCACATGGGGCTCTCCACTCAGCAGAGAGATGCCTCTCCTTCTCCCTCTGCTGCTTCCCCTGCTGTGCTCTCCGTCTGTCAAATAAACAATATCTTTTGAAAAATAAATTTACCAGTTTCTATTATATGGCCCTAAATGTAAGGTCTGCTAAGCTGAAAAGTGTGGCATATTGAAAACGATGTTTTAGGAAAGCTGATTAGAACCAAGGGGGTTATGAACAGAGGTCAAAAAGTTCTATTCCAAGGTTAATGTCACAGTTCAGGCATAAAATGGTAAGACTTGAAATAGATGGAAGTGAGAAGTAGCAATAAAGTAGAAGATTTGAATCCCAGTGTTATATGAAGAAGAGAACTGATAGGTCTTACTGACAATTGGATTTGAAGGGAAGAGCTAGGATGAGTCTAGGTTTCAGCAAGGACACCTAAAAATCGTGTCACCAACAAATTAAGAAAGTCAGACTGGATGCATTACTTCTCTTCCAAAGTTATTCTTCTTCCTTTATTTCCTATCTAAGGTACCGAAGGTAGAAGTCTTAGAATTGTTCTCGACTTTTCTTTCTTCCTTACCTATGAATCAAGACACAGCTTGGCTTCCCCAGGAAACAGACTCAGATGGAGGTTTGTGTGTAGGATGCTTATAAGGATGTGCCCCTGGGATCAGCCCTGTGGAAGGGAGGTGAAGCAGAAGTAGACAGAAGGAGGAGTCAAGCCGAATGCACCCTTGACTCATTCCACAGGAAGCAGTGGACCTAGATTAGCCCTTCAGAGTGGCCCCAAATTGGATCAAGTGGGCCATGGCTTTATGCCCTTACTTTATGCAGTCATTGGACTACACCAGGATGGGAAGCAGCCTCAGATGAGAAGCTCCATGCAACCCCCACCATCCCTGAAGGATTGGCAGCTGAAGACCATCTACTCACAGCATTTTCAGTAACCATGGCAAAAAGCCCTTCATTTGGGTGGCACACAATAGTCTCTATGCACATCACTAATGCTTCCCAGTCTCTATCCTCAGCCTCATGAGATAGTTATTTGAAGTTCTCATTACTTAAAAAAAAAAAAAAAAAGATTTTATTTATTTGACAGAGAAAGTGAAATAGAGAGAGAGCATACAAATAGGCAGAGAAGCAGGCAGAAGGGGAGGGAGAAACAGACTGACTCTCCCCTGAGCAGAGCCCGATGAAGGGCTCAATCCCAGGATCCTGGGATCATGACCTGAGGTGAAGGCAGACACTTAACTGACTGAGCCACCCAGGTGCCCCTAAAGTTATCATTATCTTTTTCCTTAATTGTGAAAGCCAGGTCCTAGTTTCCCTCTCTGCTTACTATCTTGAACTCTCTCCAATCCATTTCCACACTGAGGCTACAATGATCTCTAAACACAGACTAGATCATGTCATTCTTCATCGTAAAACCATTCAAGGGCTTCTCATCAAGTGTGGGATCCAGTGTGGACCTCCACCCAGCTGTGCTTTCATTCCAAAAAACTCCTGAGAGTTGGTGCTGGGCTTTCAAATGGCTTCAGATTCCTTCTCTGCCAGATGCCTTTCCTCTCTGACCTGTTTTTTTTTTCTTTTTCTTTCTTTTTTTTTTTGTTGGTGGTGGTTCTGTATTTTTTGTTTGTTTGTTTGTTTGTTTGTTTGTTTTTTGTTAGCTAGCTCCTCCTAACCTGTTTTTCCAAACCCAACCTCTTTGTGGAAACTCCATGACTCTGCTAGTCTGGGTTAAATGACATTTCAATATGTCTGTAAAATGGCCACTATTTGCCTCTTTGTAGCATTTATTGCATGATGCTCCAAATGTCTGTGACCAGAATCTCATCTCATTGAGAACACCCACAGTTCTCTCTTTTTAACCCAGCAGCTAGCACATGGCCCTCTCCCATAAAGGGGGGCTCTTAAACATTTGGACAGTAAATTAATTAATCAAATAAAACAGTTTAAAAAATACACTTTCTCAATTTTATTCTCCTGGTTACCAAGCATCCTTCTTTGGACATCTGGAACAGTGTTCTTCAAAGGCAGGAATCAGTCTATCAAATGAGGCTAATTTATGGGTCAGCTCCAAATTTCAAGAAAAACAAAACAAAACAAAACTGCTATCTATGAAGTTTATTCAAGGAGCTGCTTTGGCTCATCACTAAAGATTTTCCCTGTAGCTGTTGATGGAGGTACCGCAAGGAGGGGACATCTGACTGCTCTAAGCAAACTCTCCAAATTTCCCTGGGCTCTCTTCCTTTCATTCCCATAAAGAAGACCCAGGAGCAGAAGGAGTAGGAGAGGGTATGTGCCCTTCTCCCTCTCCAGGAAGCTGCCAAGCTATATGAATGTCTTCTTCCATTGGTTTCTAGCTTTCAGACTTCTAAGGTATATGAGAAGACATGGTGCCATGTGAAGAATTCCTCCTGTTCCACCCCAGCCCAGTGTTGTCCAGACTCCACCCTCTCACTCCTCCTTTTTCCCTGAGGTAAGAGAGAATCCAGGCTTGGGGATGTGGTTCCAAGATGGTGGAGGAGCAGGAGACCTAAGTTTCGTGTGGTCTCAGGAATTCAGCTAAATAGCTGTCAAACCGTTCTGAACACCTACAAACTCAACAGGAGATCGAAGAGAAGAAAAGCAACAATTCTAGGAACAGAAAAGTGGCCACTATCTGTAAGGTATGATGTGCAGAGAAGTGAATCCAAGGTGATATATAGTAAGAGAGGCTGTGTGGGGAGGGTCTGGCCCCTGGCAAGGGGTGGAGCAGCAGAGCACAAAATCAGAACTTTCAGAAGTGAGTTCCACTTAGGGAGGTCCCTTGAGGCGAAGCAGGCGGGGGGGGCGGGGGGGTGTTTGGTTTGGTGTGAACACTCACCATGGCAGTGCGGTCTCAGGACCCACAGGATGACAGAAAGATGGAGGTTGCCTGAGTGTGGCAGAGCAGGGAAGCTGGTCTCAAAGAGGGAGCCAAGCAGTGAGCTCTCAGCTCGAGGTTGCCATAAATCATGATCCATGGCACAGACCGACCATTGCTCTTTGAGCAGGGACCCCATAAGCAGCAGAACCGGGAGACTTCCATGGGAGGAGTGGGACGGAAGTGTGTGTCAGGAATCAGCTGGGTTTGGAGACCTCAAAGGGGGCCGTGGGCCAGAGACAGAAACACTGGGTCACAGGCCGGGTGAGCTCAGGGCACGGCTGGAGACCAGGGAGACGGGAGGGATTGACTGCTTTTCTCCGAGGGCGCACTGAAGAGTGTGGTCTCAAGGTCTCAAGGTTCCTCCAAGCAGGAGATTAGGAGGCCGCCATTTTCATTCCTGTCCCCCAAATCTTTATGGACAGCGTACAGGGAACAAAACTTCCCGAGAGCAAACCTGAGCATATTACTTGGCCTGGCCCCTGGCTAGGGTGGTGCAGTTCCACCTCCGGCAAAGACATTTGAGAATCACAGCAACAGGCCCCACCCCCAGAAGATCAGCAAGAACTTCCAGCCAAGACCAAGTTCACTGATCAATGAGAACTGCAAAACTTCAGAGCAAGGGAAATGCAACACATAGAATTCATAGCTTTTTCCCATGATACTTTAGTCTTTCAAAGATAATTTTTTTAAAAGATTTTATTTATTTATTTGACAGACAGAGATCAAAAGTAGGCAGAGATACAGGCAGGGGTGGGGGAAGCAGGCACCCTGCTTAGCAAAGAGCCTGACACAGTCCTCTAACCCAGGACCCCAAGATCATGACCTGAGCTGAAGGCAGAGGCTTAATCCACTGAGCCACTCAGGGGCCCCTCAAAGATAATTTTTTTAATTTTTTAAAATTTTTTTCTTTTCATAGTTTTTTAAAAATTTTTTCTTTCCTTTTACAACAAACTTATTAATTCCTTTTTTAAAATATTTTTTAATTTTTGGTCATATTCTATCCTTTATTGTATTTAACCTTATTTTTTGCATATACATATAAGTTTTTCTTTCTTTAAAATATTGTGATGCACTTTCTTCTAATAGATCAAAATATACCCTAAATATCTTTCTCTTTCTTGTTTTTTATTTTTCTTCTTTCTTTTTTTCAAGCAACTTCTTACCAATTCCTTTTTTAAAATCTTTTTTAATTTTCAGTTTTGCAGTCATATTCCATCCTTCATTGTATTTACCCTTATTTGTGTGTATATATAAGTTTTTCTTTCTTTAAAAATTTGGGAGCAGTTTCTTCTAACAGACCAAAATATACCCAAAATGTTATGTGTAGCTCTGTTCTATTCACCAGCCTGATCATATTCTTTTCTTTTCTCCTTTTTTTTTTTTTTTTTTTTTTTTTGCTTTCCCCCTGAGTTTTGCATCTCTTCTGATTTATTTAGTGTATATTTTTCTGGGTTCATTGTTACCCTTTTAGTATTTTGTTCTCTCATTCATTTATTTCTGTCTGGACAGATGACAAAATGGAAAACTCACCGCACCAAAAAATCCCTTTTTGAATAAATAAAATCTAACCAAGTTGAAATCAAAAAGGCACCTGGCAGGCCAGAAAGGACTGGCATGATATATTCAGGGTACTAAATGAGAAAAATATGCAGCTAGGAATACTATATCCAACTAAGCTGCCCTTGAAAATAGGAGAGATAAAAAGCTTCCAGGACAAACAAAAACTAAAAGAATTTGCAATCACTGAATCAGCCCTACAGGAAATATTGAAAGAGGTCTTCTAAGAAAAGAGAGAGTCTAAAAGTAATATAAACCAGAAAGGAACAGAGGCAATATACGGTAATAGTCACCTTACAGAAAATACAATGGCACTAAATTCATATCTTTCAATAATTACCCCGAAATTAAATGGGCTAAATTCCCCAATCCCCTATGTCTACAGGGTTGGATAAAAAAGCCAAGACCTATCGATATGCTGTCTACAAGAGACTCATTATATGCCTGAAGGCCCCTCCAAATTTAAAGTGAGGGGATGGAAAATTATTTACCATGCTTTTGGACATCAAAAGAAAGATGGAGTGGCAATCCTTATATCAGACAAATTAGCATTTTTGTCATTCTCAATGGGGAAAATCTGAGAGCTTTCTCCCTAAGTTCAGGATCAGAGAAGGGATGTCCTCTATCACCATTGCTATTCAACATAGCACTAGAAGTTCTAGCCTCAGTAATCAGACAACAAAAAGAAATAAAAGGCACCAAATCATCAAAGAAGTCAAATTCTCACTCTTTGCAGACAATATAATACTTTATGTGGAAAACCCAAGAGACTCCATCTCAAAACTGCGAGAACACATACAGGAATTCAGTAAAGTGGCAGGTTATAAAATCAATGCACAGAAATCAGGTCCATTTCTATATACCACCAATAAGACAGAAGAAAGAATAATTAAGGAGTTCATTCCATTTACAATTATAGCAAAGACCATAAGATATCTAGGAATAAACCTAACCAAATGCAAAGAATCTCTACTCAGAAAACTAGAGAATACTCATGAAAGAAATTGAGGAACACATAAAGAAATGGAAAAATGTTCCATGCTCATTGAATGGAAGAAAAAATACTGTTAAAATGTCTATGCTACCTAGGACAATCTAGGTATTTAGTGCAATTTAAGGCAATTTAATGTAATCCCTATCAAAATACCATCAACTTTTTTTTTTCCATAGAAATGGAACAAATAATCCTAAAATTTGTATGGAACAAGAAAAGACCCTGAATAGCCAGAAGAATGTTGAAAAATAAAAGCAAATCTGGTGGCATCAGAATTCCGGACTTCAAGCTCTGTTGCAAAGCTGTAATCATCAAGACAGTATGGTACTAGCACTGAAACAGATACATAGATCAATGGAACAGAGAGCCCAGAAATGGGGTCTAAACTCCTTGGTCAACTAATCTTTGACAAAACAGGAAAGGATGTCCAATGGAAAAAAGATGGTCTCTTCAATAAATGGTGTTGGAAAAATTGGACAACCACATGTATAAGAATGAAACTGGACCATTTCCTTACACCATCACAAAAATAGACTTGAAATGGATAAAAGGCCAACTGTGAGGTAGGAATCCACCAAAATCCTTGAGGAGAACACAAGCAGCAACCTCTTTGACCTCAGCTGCAGCAACTTCTTCCTAGACACATCACCAAAGGCAATGGAAGCAAGGGCAAAAATGAACTATTGGGTCTTCATTAAGATAAAAAGCTTTTGCACAGCAAAGGAAACAGTAAAAAAAAAAAAAAAAAAGACAACTGACAGAATGGGAGAAGATATTCACAAATGACATATCAGATAAAGGGCTGGTATCCAAAACCTATAAAGAACTTAACAAATTCAACACCCAAAGAACAAATAATCCAATCAAGAAATGGGCAGAAGACATCCAAATGGCCAATATACACATGGAAAAGTGCTCAACATCACTCAACATCAGGAAAGTACAAATCAAAACCACAATAGGATACCACCTCACACCAGTCAGAAGGGCTAAAATTAACAAGTCAGGAAATGACAGATGTTGGTGAGGATGAAGAGAAAGGGGAACCCTCCTACACTGTTGGTGGGAATGCAAGCTGGTGCAGCCACTCTGGAAAACAGTATGGAGGTTCCTCAAGAAGTTGAAAATAGAGTTACCCTACGACCCAGCAATTGCGCTACTGAGTATTTACCCAAAAGATACAAATGTAGTGATCTGAAGAGCATGTGTACCCCAGTGTTCATAGCAGCAATGTCCACAATAGCCAAACTATGGAAAAAGCCCAGATGTTCATCCACAGATGAATGGATTAGGAAGATGTGGTATATATGCACATACATACATACATAATGGATATTATGCAACCATCATAAAAATGAAATCTTGCCATTTGCAATGATGTGGATGGAACTAGAGGGTACTATGTTAAGTGAAATAAGTCAATCAGAGAAAGACAATTATTATATGATCTCACTGATATATGGCATTTGAGAAATAAGACAGAGGATCATAGGGGAAGAGAGGGAAACAAGATGAAACCAGAGAGCGAGACAAACCACAAGAGACTCTTAATCTCAGACTCTTAACAAACTGAGGGTTGCTAGAGTGGAGGGGGGTGAGAGGAATGGGGTGTCTGGGTGATGGACATTGAGGAGGGTATGTGTTGTAGTGATCACTGGGTATTATACAAGACTGATGAATCACAGACCTGTACCCCTGAAACAATACATTATGTTAATTTTTTTAAAAAGAGAGAGAATTCAGGCTCCTTCAGGCCACTTTCATCATTAGCAGACACTCAGTACCCACCTCAGCTACATGACACTGAGCTCCAGCTGAGACTGACACCATCGAATGGAGGGAATCCTGCTCTGGTGGAACCTTCTGGTTTTCCTGAGACCTATGTGGAGGAGCTTAGAGACAGTTGTATGGATGACAATGACCTTTTGGTAAATTCTCATACCTTGTTGATTACTTCTCAAAGGACCCTTAGACAGAACCCCATTGTGTTTCAGACACTGTTGGCTTTTTGGAAGTCATGAAAACATCTGGGAAACTTTATTTTACAAGGCCATCCCCTGTCCTGGGAGGTTTTCATGTTGAGTTCTATTAACAGCTTTTGTCTTTTGTTAAGATGCATATATTAACAATTAAAAGCCATTTTAAATAATTGATTCAATTCACCAAAGCCGACAAATTAATTAACTGATGCATAATTAATCAGAGCGGCAAGGCATTCCTTCTTAAGGGACCGGATAGGAAAACTGTGATTTGTACATTCATGAACAGAGTAGATACAGTCAGCTGTGCTCTTGAACCAGATCCTGATATGATCAGGGTCATCATTTAAGAGCTGAAGGTTGTTTAGCCCACAGAAGGAGCACTTGGCCTCCACTTCTCTGCTCAACATGAAGTGATCATCTATACCTGGGCTGGGTCTTAAGATGATAGACACAGCACGAATAGATGTCAGATTCAGGCAGGGTAGGGGGTGGTCCTTGGGAAGCATCTTGGTCCATTGTTCACCACATACCAATACAGTCAACTACAGTGTGAGGAAGGTTCCTGTCTGCAGATCGTTTCTGGTCCCAGAGGAGATGAGTCCAGAAATTGAGAGTAAGCATTTAGAAACATTCACAGGAATTTGACAGAATAAGTTTATGTCCACTCAATCTAATATTTTAAATTTGGAGCTTATATTTTTACATCCTTTTTCATTTAATTGGTCTAGTAATTCACTTTTATTTTATTTAAAATAAGTATCAGTATGCAATAGATTCTAAATTGTAAAAAAAGCAAAACGAAACCAAACTGTGGTCCTTTCCACATGTATTTCTAGAAGTGCTGTCTTGGATCATTCCAGAAATTCTTAAGCCCAGATCTTGCAAAATACTGTCTGGCCTGAACATATTCTCAGGGAGATAAGAAGAGCTCCAATCCCTTTGCTACTGAGTTGGAAAATAGGATTTGAGTGCCTTGCATTTGTCTCTGGAAGTACCCCTGCGCTCTGCAGAGTCAGTGCTATCTAGAGAAAAGATGAACAAAGACATATGAAAGCCGTGTATGCTGTCATAACATAGTCGCGCTGACACTTACTTTGAGCATGTGCCTACTGAGAGGGTCATAAGTTAACTGTGAAAAATAATATTGTACAATCACTAGCCACAGCTGGGCATTCATACCACAATGAATTAATGGCCCCAACTCCAATAACAAAAGTAGCAGGGACAGCGGACCTATATCTCTGCATTACTTTTAGCAAGCAAACAACAGAAAAGAAACCTAAAAGGCATCCTCTGGGATAGTGGGATGTTGATGAACAGGTTAGATAGAAAAGAGGCAGTTAACCTTATGCAGTCTTCACTAATAAAAATAGAGCAAATACCGCCACTTACTTGAAATGCAATGGAGACTGGCTGAGCCTGACTCGGTTGTCCTTGGGTAGTAGTAATTAGGACACCTTCTAGCAAGCACGGCTAAAGCCTTCTTTTTGTGCTAACGTGGCTGTAAAAGCTATTGTAGTTTCTTGGATGGGATTCAAGGTGGGCCTGTCTTAGCGATTTATAGGTACCTACATATGCACATATAGACCACGCAGGACAATGCCCCACAAAAACGTGCATCACTTTCCATTCCTTCAACTCCTACCATGCACATGAGCCCTGACTGGGGAAGGAAGAGGCCTTGTGGTTCAGTTTTTGTATGTGAGTGGTCTTTGAAATATCATCTCAAGATTTGGAAAAGTGAAATTGCTATTCCGAAGATAAAAGTTGCTTATTGCAAAACAGCTAGCTTTAATGCCTTATCAGAATAAAAGAGAAAATTGTATGTGAGATTGTACGTGAGAGCCATATTGTCATATGAATGGGGACAAATCTCACGTACCAAATCGGGAATATTACACTTCCAAAAATCAACGAGCCACTGAGTTATGAGTTATGAGTTACCTGATACTTCTTGCATCACCCAAATAGCCATGGACTATATCAGTAGTAGAGAAAAATAAAATCTGGGTCAAAATCCTTACTTCTCGGGGCGCCTGGGTGGCTCAGTGGGTTAAAGCCTCTGCCTTCGGCTTGGGTCATGATCCCAGGGTAGTGGGATCGAGCCCCACATCGGGTTCTCTGCTCAGCGGGGAGCCTGCTTCCTCCTCTCTCTGTCTGCCTCTCTGCCTACTTGTGATCTCTGTCAAATAAATAAATAAAATCTTAAAAAAAATCCTAACTTCTCTACTTTTAGCTATATAATCAAGGACACTTTACTTGACTTCTCTGAGCCTTGGGTTCCAAACTTATAAAATGGAGATATGAGCACCTACCCTGAAAGGTTATATAGCTTTAAAGAAAAGGTATCTAACAGCCTGAGGAGAGGGCCTGGCACAGAGTAGGTACTTAAGAAATGGACTCATTAGCTTACTATGATTGCTACCACTGCCCAGGGAGACAAAAGTAACATGGGAAGTGAAAATGCACACAAGACTTTGCTCTGCATTCTCCCCTGTGTTGCAAGGATCCATGGATGCCCTGCTTTAATAAGGCTGAGAGGTGGCTCAAGCTCCTGGTTTCTTGGGCCCCAGCCCTAGCCCCAGGTGCACCAGTAAGGAAAGTGGGTTTTACCTTCGGGGTAAGCCTTAGGCAGAGAATAATTTTAGGGATAGCTGGAGGGCTGCATGACCTCCCAGATATCTCCCCTAAGGCCTGAACGTTGCCTAGAACTCATTTCAGGGGAGTTACACCAGGCATTCCACTGGGATGGGAAGAAAGCTCAACTATGCAAAATTCCCAGGAGAAGCTACATGAAAGCGTGCATACATTGCAGGCAAACAGTATAAAATGATATCGGGTCTTAATAGCTGTGACAGAGGAGACTTTAAACTGTAGAAAAACAATAGTTACCCGGTATAGGTTAGAAGAAAGTGTTATTGAGAGAAAAGCAAGGCTGGAAACAATGTGAGGAGTGTGTCCGTTTTACAACTGGCTCTTCCTGCTTATCTTCAGCTATGTGCAGGGATGACACAGTGTGAGCAAAAGGAGGAAGCTTCTGGAAGAAGTGTGCTTGCACTTCAGTGCACCTCAGTGAACGGACCGTGCTTGCCACAGCCCTGGGCCAGCATGGTCAGCAAGTTCCCCCCTACCTGCCTCACATCCATACAAAGCAGCAACTCATCTCTTTTACCTGAATGTTGGCCTTGAAAGATACAAACCACTAGGGCAGGAGATCAGGGTTCCAACTGTCACACATTCTCTGTGACCCTGGGGGAATCATTTCTCCTCTCGATGCCATCCAGGTTTCCTCGGAGGGAAAAGGGAGAGGAGAGATGAGAAAACCTTTCGGAGCTTCAGCAGTAACTCCCTGGATGTGGCTAGGGCTGCTGTGCAAAGCCACGTGACAGTTCCTGAGCCTCAGTTTGCCTAGCTGCAAACCCAACTGTCACTACTTCAGGAAAATTTATAAATATATACATATTAACGAGCTGCATAGTCCCTTTCCAGGACCTATAAGCTAGCTTTTCTGTGCACTGCAGTCTGCTGGAACTATCTGAAGACAAAACCAGTAAGGTAGTTCAGTAAACAGACTATTAGATGCGGCTGATAAGATATACTCAGAAAGGCCCGTGGAAGTATCACGTAGTCAGCAACCATCTGTTGAGTATTTATTAAGTGTGAAGGTCCTTGGATAAACTGAATCCACATCCTTGTTCTGAAGGAATTTACAGTATATTATGGGGAGATAAACGCATGAAGAATCTAAGTAACCATAATTCAAATTTGGAAGGGAGGGCCGCCTGGGTGGCTCAGTCAGTTGAGTGTCTGCCTTTGGCTCACATCATAATCTCAGGGTCCTGGGATCCAGTCCCTCATCGGGCTCTTTGCTCAGTAGGAAGCTTGCTTCTTCCTCTACCTGCCTCTCCCCTGCTTGTGCTCTCTCTTTCCCTCTCCTTCCGACAAATAAATAAATAAAACTCTTAAATAGTTTGGAAGGGGTAAGTGCTACAAAAAGAGGTATAAACCAAGTATTCCATGAGTTCCAAGAAGAGAGAGTTACCTGTGGCTAAGAAATCAGGTCCCTTTACATGCTAAATGTAGGAAAGCTTTGTGGAGGAGTTAGGGGATGAATTTTGAGGGTGGGTAAGACTTGGATCCAGGAAGGGGAGGGAGAGGAACATTCCAGAGTAAAGGCATGCAGGGGGAAGGGGAAGTCTAGGATGTGTCTGTGGACAGTGGTGGCGCCATTTGATTGGTCTGGTTCTGAGCAATAAGGTTTTAAGTGTGTGTTGAGATCTTGGCCTTGAACTCTGAGCGAAATAATTTGTGCCCTATTTTTGAAGTCATTTTTGAAGACATTAGAAAACACTGAAAGTTTTGCAACAGGGAAAGAGACACAGAATAAACGGAAGAGGATTAATAGAGGAGAGGAAGCTCTGTGAAAAGAAAAGTGTACTAGTGTACTAATCCAAATTAGAGGGAGAGGTCATCTGCATTAAGGCCTTACTAAGAAAGGGAAGAGAAGAAGTTCAAGGACAGAAGAACCATATAACCCTCCAGTTTCCCAGGTGCTGCTCTGGCTTCAGCCTGTTGCTCTGGTGTAATTATGAATAACGCTGTCCTACAAGTTACCAGTTCAGACAATAAATGGTGTGATCACCCCGGTTAAAGGTTATGTTGAGTTGAGTGCCTGGAAGTGTGGTCAGAGAAGCACAAAAAGCTTTTGGAAGAAAATGAGTCTGGCTGTAGACATAAGTTCAAGGTGATGTTTGGGCTTCTAAGTGGAAAAAGATAACAGTAATGATACCGGCCAACATGTCTTGAGTGCTTACTTTACACCAAGTTTTAGCTTATCTGTTCTTCATGATAAACCTGTGAGGTGGGCACTATTATTATCATCATTTTATCTGGCAAAACTGGGCAGAAGGAATCATATGATTTAGTAAACAGCTGAAAACTCAGGCCTTGACCTCAAGAGAGAATTCAGAATACAAGCACCCGGGGATTATCCACCAAGCAGAAGTGGTGAAAGCCAAGAGGTTCAGGTGGGTTGTTGCCAAAATAAGTAGGGAAGCTGAGAATGAGGATTGGGAACAAAAGTGGAAATAGCAAGAGGAAGAGGAAATCAGGAAAACCAAAAGAGAGCATTCAGTTAGAGAAGTGGAGAAACCAAAATGACAGTATCATGAAAACCAGGACAAGGGAGAAGAATGACCAGCTCAGGAGTGCAGAATGCACTCAGGGGCACTGGTGAAGAATGTGGGATGGGCGACCTCTGACCCAACAGTATGCATATACATTTCCTCATTGTCAAAAATGTTTCACTTATACCAGATTGTTTTGCAACTACATAAGGACAGACGCCAGGCTCCTCCTGAGGCTCCGGGAGGTGAGGAGACTGCCTCCTAGACTCATGCTCTTGGGAGTAGGAGGCCCATTTGGAGGCCACTGAGGGCTCTGGAAGGCAGGATGGCTGAAGCAAGGCGTGAGAAAGACCATGCGTGTGCGGGAGTCTTTTTTACCTAGAGCTACCACAAAACCAGTGTTTTTAAAGAGTGTTCAGACAAGTCCCTCAGAAACTACATGGTATGAAAAAGTAAAAGAGAGGGAGCTGTAAGGTTTATCTACCTTTGCCTATTGAAGCAACTCCCTAACCTCCAAGGATAGACCTTCACTAATCCTTAAGCCTGTCACCGAATTGAACAGACGAGATATTTGTTGTGCATACCACCTGGGGAGGAAATGAATTCTTTGTGTGTCTCTTGTATTGTGTGCCTGCTGGTATGTTGGGCATTTGTTTTCTGTACTATTGAAAGTGGGTTCAATTAGCTGGGAACTTGTTGGTTGCCTCGGTATTAGATATAAGAAGTCATTTGTGCTGAAACTGCTAGCACATCAAAACCTGAAGTAGGCTAGAATTTATTTTCTCTCTCTTTCTGAATTTATATCCTTTCTCCATCTGCACTACTTACCTCCCTGAGGATTTCAGTCATTTTATGATGAGCCTATCTTTTGACTCAGAAGAGAAATTAAGAGCTTCCAAGCCTCAGCAGTATTGACATTTTGGGACAGATAATTCTTTGTCATAGAGGTCTTGCCTGGGCACTGTCTCATATTCAGCAGCCTCCCTGGTCTCTTCCCATTGAACAACAAGTAGGGAGCAACTCTTCTGCCCAGACTGTAACCATCAAAAATGCCTCCAGATATCACCAATTGTCCCCAGGAGCATAGTCTCCTATGTTTAAGAACCACTGTGATGAGCTCATTCATACTAAAATGTGAGTGACTTACTCTGTTCTTTCTTCAAAGAGGAGTTCCATTTTGCAAGTGGAACAAAGGACAAGAAAAGCAGGCAAGTAGAGGGTTGATTTCTCTACTTTTTTGTAACCCAATTAATTTAAGCTTCCCAATGGCAGAAATACAATCTATATAATGAAGAGACTTGGTTTTCCCTTGGTCTTCCCAATGGCAGAAATACTATCCATATAACAAAGAGACTTGGATTGGATTCACTCAGTTCAGTTTGGGGTGACTCACTCAGTCTGGGGCATTTGTACAGGACATGACGTCTGCGAGGAGCAAGCAGCAGTAGATGCTGGGAGTTGGCTTGGCTTGTGCTGGGACTCGTCGTGTCATGCACACGTCCTCCCTGGTTCTCTGACAGGATCCCCTCTGCAAGCATCCCCTGGAGTTCTACCATCCTTTCGACCAGGCTGTCTCCACACTGTCTCTTCTTGATCCCTACCAATAGGCCCCTGTAAGGACACAGGAAACTTGTGAAAACTCTCCCTGGCTTTTCTGAGACTAAGACAGCTTGTCTAGGCCTGAACCCACCTGACCATGTTCCTGATCTCCTACTGTCAATGCATGCTGGTGTGATGCCCCTTTAATCATTGGGTCCTTGCGCCCAGGTGGCCTTCTAATCCTTTCACCTCCCTCCATGGCTAGAGGAGGAAGCAGCCAGTGGTCCCCTCTCTTGCTTTCCCTCTTCCCAACCTTGAATGAGGGACACAGGAAGAGAAGTCTCTTGAGCTTAAAATCCAAGAATTTACTGCCTTTGTTTGATTCTGCAAGGCAACTTCCTCCTAAGACAGTGATGAATCATTGCTAGCTGCCTGGGCTGGAGGAAGGCCCTTGGGACTAAATAGAGAAATTGACTGGAAAGAGAACACATGGCTTAATGTCCTCCTTTCCCCTCCTTTCTTGGCACTCCTCCGTCTACAGGTACCATAGCTCTGAATCTCCACATGAGGCAGCTTTTTCCAGTCACTTCCTCCAGAAACCAAATGACATTGCGTAGGGCAATTTAATTTATCTAGTTCCACCAGGCTCTCTGATGGGTAACTATGGGCCAGAAGTACGAAACCTTAAAAAACCAACTTCTCATCATCTGTCATCAAAACTACATTAAAAAACATACACTTTAAAGCAATGTCTTCTCAACATCTCTATAGACCTGAGGAGTACAGTGGGAAATCTGGAAGGTGTCGATATGGAGACAAATATTGCTGAATGTGTGCATATGACCTATGGAGAATAATATTATCCTTTATGCTGGGGACGCATAAGACACAGTGAAAAATAACATCGCCTTACCACATCTACAGTTAAGAATAAATAGCATCAAGAATTTGCCCAGCAGGGAAGAATATCATGCGGTCTTATAATTACCAAGATAACAATATCAACGTATTCTTTCTTTAAGAATCACCCCCTACCCTCTCCTCACCCTCAGTGATGTGATTGGTTTCTGATTTCCCTGAGGGAATAGAGGAAGAGGGAGTGGAACTTACACATACCCCATTTCCCAGCACCTGCTCCTAGGTTTCCCTCCCTGTTTCCCTCCTGGCATTCTGCTTAAGACCAGCTATGCTGCTTCTCACCACACCCCATCCTCTTCCTCCTAAGAGTTCCCTCTCACAATTAATTATGATCCTCCAGGCTCTTTCCTGTCCTGTCAAAGTCTGCCTTCCTACTTCCCCCCGCCTCATCAGGAAAGTAAATATACTTTTCCCACTTTAATATCAAAGTAACTCAAAAGCTCTCTCTGGACTGTGCTTTCCCTCCACCGAACACCCCACCCCAAATATCTCTCCTTCCCATTACAGTGAACTCCAACAAGCTGTCCACACTCACCTCCCCCTTTCGTCCACCAACTCACTCCAGCCACTCCACCCATCTGCAGAAAAACTGCTCTGATCAAAGGCACCCATAACCCACAGTTGTGAACTTCAAAGTCGGTACTCACTGTTCAAGGTTATGGCCCACTTTCCCTTCTTGACCCACTTGGAACCCACAGCTCTTCTCTTTCTCCCATTCCTTCTCAGTCTCCTTTGTAAATACTTCCTCTTCTCTTCTACTACTGCACATTGCAGGGTCTTTGGATACGTCCCTTTGTCTCTCCATATTTACTTCCTGGGAGCACCTAGCCAGTTCCATGACTTTAATGCATCTATATGCTGGTGACTCCCCAAATTTTTATCTCCAGCCTAGATCCCTCTCTGGGACCTCAGACTTGCATGGACATCTATCTACTTGAAATCTCTACCAACAGATATATAAAATGAATCATGTCCAACACGGAGCTCCTGATCGTCTCCTCACCCCCCGACCAAGTCCCTTCCTTAAGCCTGCTTCCCCCAGTCCTCTTCACTGCAGTGGATGGCAATTCTAGCCTTCTGGTTGATCAGAACAAAACCAAGGAGTAATTCTTGACTCTTTCAGATCTACATGTGGTCCATTAGAAATTTCTGTCAGTGTTCACCTTCAAAATATATCCAGAATCTAAACACTTCTCAGTTTCTCCACTACTGCCATCCTGAGCAACCCACCATACTATTATCGATACTGTTCACCAATATTGACTCAATACATGGGTCCTGTTCAAACCTGTGTTAGACCAGCGGTTCTCACACATTTGATCGCAAAACACGTTATGTCCTTAGCAGTAATCAAGGACCACAAAAAGCTTTTGCTATGTGCATTATATATATTGGTATTTACTGTTGTATAAATTAAAGTTGGAAGCTTAAAAACAATCCATTGAAAAATAATAATAAACCCATTGCATGTTAACATAAGTAAAATAATTTTATGAAAACTGTTTCCTAAAACAAAGTGAGAAAAGTAACAGTGTACATTTGGAAAGTATATTTTGCAAATCTCATTAATGTCTATCTTATATAGATATAAATGGATTCTCCTACCTGCTCCTATTTTCACTCTCTTATGTCATATAGCCTCGAGAAAAGTCCTCTGTATACTCATGAGAAGAAGAGAAACGAAAGATCTCTTGCATTAGTATGAAAATATTTTGAATTCATGATGCCCTGGAAAGGTCTCAGAGACCTTTCTGCCTCATACCTCAGAGACCCAGCAGCCCTTTGAAAAATGCTGAGTTAGACCATATCGTGCCTCTGCTTGGAAACTGGTAGTGCCTTCATGTTACAAGGAGAATAATAGGCAAAGTCCTTGCAATGGTCTTCAAAGACTTACATCACTGCCCCCACTTCCTGTCTGGCTTTAGCTCCTTGATTCTCTCTGTTCCTGCCATACAGGTTTCCTTTCCATTCCTAAAATATTCTAGGCACAGTCCTGCCTCAGGACACTTGCACTTCCTGTTTGCTCATTCCAGAACATTCTTCCTCTTGATATTTTGGCAGCTTGCTCCTTCATCTCCTTTGGGATTTTACTCAAATGTCACCTTTTTGGTGAGGTCTTATCTGGCTACCTCTCTAAAATTTCAACACCAGGGCATTTGTGTGGCCCAGTTGGTTAGGTGTCTGACTTCAGCTCAGGTCATGATCTCAGGGTCCTGGAATCAAGCCCCAGGTCTTAGGACCCTGTCCTCAGGAGGGAGACTTCTTCTCCCTTTCCCCTTGCCTCTCTAACTCTATGTCTCAAATAAATAAATAAAATCTTTCTAAAAAATTTAAAAAACAAAATAAAATTTTATTTTACTGTCCCCTCACTTTATCACAGCTCCTTTTTACTCATCTCCTACCTCCCACTTTTTTTTTCCTTAGCATTTATCTCTATCTGACATACTTATTTCACAACTGATTCTTATTTACTTCTTTTCTACCCCCAATACATCCTGTAATTTTATATGATTTTACAAATATCTAAATGAAGGTTAAATTAAATAAAAGATGTGACATCTGATCTTTGTCCCCCATGAGAATACAGGCAGGGACTTTGGTTCTTCTGTTCACTGCTGTCTTCCTAGCAACTAGGACAGTTGCATTCAGTTCACTCAACGAATGAATTGAGTATACAAACAATAAAATGAAGAATTTGGGGGTGACTGGGTGACACAGTTGAGTGTCTAAGTCTTGATTTCGGCTCAGGTCATGATCTCAGGGTTGTGGGATTGATCCCGGTGTTGGGCTCCTCGCTCAGCAGGGATTCTTCTTCTCTCTGTCTCCCCCACCTCCTTATACCTTTCTACCCCTGCTTTCTCTCTCTCTCAAAGAAATAAATAAATCTTAAAAAAAAAAAAAAAGAAAGAAAGAAAACAAAGAACCCCGTGATGCAGGCATTATTATGTCTATGTTCTAGTTGAGGAAGCAGAAACTTAGTGAGAGAAAGACTTTGTCTGAGTTACAGAGTTAGTGAATAACGAATCTTGAACACAGGTCTGTTGCCTGAAGCCTGTGTTTTCAACCTCACAACCCAAAATGCATAGACAGATGTGAATACTCTATTGCACAATCAAGCTCAGGCCAACTTGGAGATGCAGTATCTTCTGGTTCTAGCTGTGCCTTCCTTACTAGACCACCCCGGGAGATGGCAAAATCCAGTGCTCTCATTCCACAGGTGAGGACACAGGTCCAAAGGTGTGACATAGCTTGCCAAGAGTCACAGGCCTCGGAGCAGAAAATAAAACCTGTGTGGTATTCCACTAAGGAGATGCAAGTCATGGGTGACTCAATTTTCCCAACTTTAGTTTGGTTCGACGATCTGTGTTTGGAGTAGTTTATAGTGAACATCTCTACTTGGCTTGGATTGACGATGTCACAGTCACACTGACTGCCTGGCATGGCTTTGCTACATAGACACATAATACTTTCACGGCTTGGTGACAAGTCAGGACACATACTAGTGCTGTGGATCCACCATCTTCTTGGTCAAGGCTCAGCTGCTGGGCTCAGGTGCTCTGCTTGAACCAGAGTCTCTACTTGAACCACTTAGGGGAAAATGATTAACACTGACCACACACTTTTGTGTTCATGCCAGGCACTGTGCTTGGTTTTTTTACCCACATTCATGATCTCACTCACTTCCCAGTACAATCTTGTGAGCTAGTTGTTATTATAATTCCAACTCTTGGGCTCAGAATGTTAAATAACTTGATTAGATTCAGAAAACCAGTGAGCGAGGAAGCCAAAGGCGGAGCATACATGTATCTGATTCCACAGTTCCTGCAGGTACACAACACACCTGCCGCTTTAACTTTATAGGAAAAGCAAGGAGACAGGCTCAGCTTCCCCCTACCTAGCACCCCTCAAAGAGGTGGACAAGAGAGAGGACAGGAAGGAAGGAGGTCTTAATTTGGTAGTCTTCCCTTATACAGCTCTTCAAAAGAACTAGAGTCATATTTGTTTTAAGTACACCAGGAAAAAAGGAGAAAGGGGTGTGTGTGTGTGTGTGTGTGTGTGTGTGTGTGTGTGTGTGTGTTGGGAGAAGGGAGATGAATGACACAAGGCTGACAAAGTGTTGATAATTTTGAAGCTAAGTAATGTAGATATGGGGTTTCATTATACTATTCTCCTTATTTTGTGCATGTTTGAAATTTCCTATAACAAAAGGGAATAAAAGATTCAGCTGAAAGAGTGCTCATCCTTTTATTATTCATGATTGTAAAATATAGGAAACATTCGAAATATCAAACAATGAAGGCTATGTTAAATAAATGATATTACATCCAATCTATACATTCACAATGATGTAATTCATTGATGTGAAAAATACCCACAGTGTGGAATAAAAATCAGTTTCCAGAAAAGATGTATATTACAATTTCATTTTGACTTTCAAGTGTGTATTTCTATTTATATTTTAATGCTTGTGTTTATATCTACATTGGAATTACTCTTTGAGGGCCTAACTTCTTATATTTAGGTAATATGTAAGCTTTCAAAGAAAAGAGGTATCACCATTGCAATTAAAATTTTTACATTTTTAAAAAGAGGATCATAAAATAACATGTATAATATGGTCATATTTTTTATTTAAAAAAAAAAGGATAAAGGAAAGAGAACTAGAAATTGGATGTAGGATGCACATTCTATTTCAAGCTTACAGGATCAGAGCTCATGAGCTTGAGGGAACGTTTGGGGGGAAAACCTTAGAACAGATACATTTCTGGTCACACAGACCATAGCCCTCAAGATGGAGAAGAGGTCTTCAGTGCCCAAACCAATGTAGGGCTCAGCTAATGCTTACCAAATTTGAAAGCTCCTCTCTGCTCTGTTCAGGGAAAGTGCATTTCCTGAACAGAGGGGGAGTACCAAGCACTTTATTTCTTAGATTGGAAAGTTGTGATGAAAGAAAGACTCCTTTGAAGAGAGAAGGGCAGCAACGAGCAGAACAGCAGAGGAAGTCACTCCTGAGAGAATCACAAGCATCTGTCTACTGACAGCTCTGCTGAGTGTCGCGAAACGAGGTACAGCACCTTCCAGGGGTGAGGATGCGGGCGCTGCTGATGCACTTTTTACTGGAAGGAAAAGCCAGAGGATAAAATAAACAAGTGCATTAGAATGCTGCGGGCACTCGAGGAGGTTGTAATTGTAGACATAATCGTGGTAGCAGATTCATGTTGTCCGGCTAAATGGAAAATCTGTAATTCAGACCATGAAGTAGGCAGCTGGGTTTGTTGCTTTAGATAACATAAATCTGAGGTCAGAAATCTTAGCCTGGATGTGCTACAGTGCAAGGCTCTCATCCGTATCCTTTTGCCATCAAATACAAAGATAAGCTAATATGTCGATGCAATACTAATGGGACTCCGCGGATTCTATTACTCAAGAGCTCCCATCAGTTAGGGGTTTTAACTTAGTCATCCCAACATAAATATCCTTTAATACCAATTAAGGCCACTGTTCATCATCATGATGGCTTTATCTTGGTATGTGGTTTTTTTCCTGCTGAAATTTTAACAGGGAAGGAGACAGGGCATTCAGGACCGAGTGGAAGATTTCCTAGTCCCTTGACCCACACTGGTGTCTGGGAATACAGATCACGTCCATGTGGTGGGTTCTCCATATTCAAGGCTCCTTGAGCTCAGGGGAAGGGAGGCATTCACTGGGACAAGTATTTTCCAATAACCCATTTTGAGTGAGAAACCCTGCTAGGCTCTGGACTTCTATTTGCTACCCTAAATAAATAAATGAATTGAAAGCATATCATCTTCTGCCAAGGTTCTCAAAGTTAAATAACGTCGGTAAATGTCTAAATGCTAAAGAAATGCTGATCGGTATTAAACATTACAATCTGTGATTGAGGATTGAACCACATTTAAAGCAAAGAGAAAAAAACAATCCTGAGTCACTTTCACATTGTTCCTACTGCCACATTCCTGTTGCCTTCTCTAGCACAGAAACACGTACAGTGAAGGGGGGTGCTTTTCTATTTCATTTGTCGAGCAATGGCAAAATCTTGCTTTCTGATCATTCATCATAATCAATAAATAGTATCTGAAGAAAGAAATGCCTTTAAGCACTCTTAATTGCATTCAGTGGTAAAAACCTCCCTAAAAGTTTCCCCCAATATTTATTTACACACTGGTTTTTAATCTTTTAGGGGTATGTTCTGTGCAATTTCAAAGGGTTCTCAGAATCCCTGACAGCCATGCGGGGACCCCCCCAGCCCCGTTAAAGTAAATATGACCACGGACTGCAGGTGTATCCATCCCTCCACCTGCCCACGCACCCGCTCATCCATGAGATTCATGCTTACCCACTTTAGGAAGGAGAAACCGCCAAGACTGGGGAGAACCCTTGGTAAATCAAAACTGATATCATACATGTCTCTAGGTATTTATAAATACTCATTCAGAAGTCATATAATTTAGTCAGTGAATATAAATATTCAGCTCCTCGGAGCACCTGTGTGGTACAGTTGGTTAAGCAACTGCCTTCAAATCGCATCATGATTCCAGGGTCCTGGGATCTTGCCCCGTATCAGGCTCCCTGCTCAGTGGGGAGCTTGCTTCTCCCTCTCGCTCTGCTGCTCTGCCTGCTTGTGTCTCTTGCTCTCTCTGTCAAATAAATAAATAAATAAATAAAATCTTAAAAAAAAATTATAAGTAAATAAATAAATAAATATTCAGATCCACACCTCCTGAACATTTGTGTGTACCACCTCCGTTATAAATGTTAAGCAACCTCAATAGATACACATATATCCGATATGCTTACATGTATCGCTGTGCTAAACTACTAGGAACATCATGAACTAAACATTTTTAGAAGCTGACTTTAAATATAGCATCCTTGATCTTATCTTCCCTCCCCTAGTGATGACGTGGTCTATGTTAGGTGTATCCATGCCCCTGGAGAGGTGGCGGGTGCCCTGTAAGTTTCTGTTCCCAGCTTGCATGAGTGGCAGATCCCAGCTTCCATACCTGAGCAGTCAGAAAAAAATAAGCACGGGCAGCTCCATTTTCTCACGGACTCTTACTGAGGAAATGATGCTTCCCTTGTCCTTTTGTATAAGCTGACAGTGTTCCTCTGAGACAAATGTGCACGTTCAACCTTTTTCTGTGTCTGTAAGTTTAGTTTTATAATACTGCAAGTATCACAAGCCAGAGGACAGGATTCCCATACTCCTGGGGCCCTGGGGCTGATCTAGAGGCAGACAGAAAGGCTGTGTTTTGTACTCTGAGGGCAGTTATAGGTGCTGCCATGTCCATCCTCCCCCGCCCCCATCGCTGGTAAAATCCAAAGCCACAACCTTGATAGGCCACTGGTGTGCCTCTATGAACTGTGGCTTCTTGGTAAATTTCAGCTAAATCCCAAATTAAACCCCACCATCATATACACACTCTTACGTCACACATCCACTGAGCTACTTTCCTACAATTCTTCTATCCATTCACCTATTTTCACCATAATGATCAACAACACATCTCTTTCCACAGTGGAGAGCATCAGCTCCATGCCACGATATCCATCAAAAATGAGAAATAGAGACCACCAGAGACTTTTAATAAAGCGGAGCAGTGTAGGAGTGCTCTGTAATCTCCAACGAGAAAAGGATACTGTGACTCATTTTTATCTCGTCTCACCTAGCACAGGGCCTGGCACATAATGGGATTTCTGCACTGAATGAGGGCACATGAGACATCAGTAGGTCTCTAGGATGCAAATTAGGATAGAAGTGAAAAATTTGGTTGGGGGACATCTAGAGATCGCAATAGAGCTTGGCATGTTCTACAATTGAATGAAGACCTGGAAATGATGGTAAATTTTTGAAGCAAAAGTGGGAAATGATCAAAGTTGCTTTTGAGAAAGAAAATAATAGTAATATTGTCACCTACCTCTACTGGGCGTTCACCATGGCCCAAGCACTGCCTAACTGCTTCATCTTGAGTAGTTCAATCAATCTTCAAAGCAACCTCGTTAATGTTCACTGTCATTACTTTATAGATGAGAAAACTGATGCAGAGAGAGGACCAGTAACTCAGACACTAATAAAGGGTGCGGTGCTCTTCCCTACCAGCCTGCAGACGTTGCGGGTCACATCAACCTTCCTATGTTGGGACGGGTGAAGTCAGGTAGGACTTACGCTGGGGAAAACCCAAGCAAACAGATGAGGGAGAGCCATGGGTTCCTAAGCTGCCTTGATGGTGGGGAACAGAGAATGCTTGCAGGGGGTGGTAAGAAAACCACAAAGACACCAAGAATTCCGTTTTTGCTGTGTGCTCAAGCAGACTGTGCAGATTTTCCTGATTCTCTGCTCATTGTGGGGAAGTCAAGACAGCACAGACACACAGCGGATCCCCCTCCACTCAGCCTACTGGTAGAGGATCCCGCAGACCTGGTAGGTTGCATTTCAGTCCCGGAACAATAAGCAGGACTTCTCCTGGAGGGTCTTTTGAATACAAATTGATTTGATTGTATCTAAATATGTTTTATCCGCTCTGACCTTAACAAAGCTCAGTGGTAGAAACATTTGCAGGTGTTAAATGACACAGCAAACAGTGTATTTGGAGAGCAAGCAAATCATTCCCTCTCCAGGGAGATTTGATTCTCCTTTAGTTTTTCTGGAGGGGACCAACATGATTTTTGTAGTTGCTAATGGATTGATTTAGAGCCACCTTTGGATCCTTTGGATGCCAGTTTAAATACCGGTGCTGAGTACTTACTGTTTTTGTTTTAGTTTTGTTTTGTTGTTTGAGAAAATGAAAGCAACTTAAATCTGTTTGTTGCCTTTTCAAGGGCTCTTAGGTCTGAAACCTAGCTTTTTTTCTGTTTTAATTCTTCACTTTGTGTTCCCAACGTATGATACAGATGTGACCATCTCAGACAGCTGAGCCCTGTCTGTCTTCCTCTGATGGCTCAGCATACAGAGGAATGATCTAGAGGGGCCCACATCCTGCTTCACTGCCTTTTGAAGCCCATAGAAGCCCCAACAGGCACTGCTTAGAGAAAAGCTTTTCAGGAAATTTTAAGGAACCCTGTGTATCTGGCTTCCTGTAATCCACGTCGTCCTAGCTCCTGCGTGGGGGCAGAATGCCTCCTTCCCACTGTAGTTCCCTACTGACCCCACCCCCTTCACTCCTGACTCTGTTTCCTCTATCTACCCATTTCCCAGGGTGACATAATTTGCCTGCAGAAGCAGATGTGATTTGATGGGGGCAAAGAGAGGTGCTGAGAGTTGTCTGGGGAGAGTCAGAAGGCCGTGGGCAAACATGGGGTCCCAGTCCAGCTCAGACTCACATCAGAGCAGGGCCTTGGGCAAATACTTCGTTTCTCTGAGCTCTAGTGTCTTCATCCACAAAATGGACAAAATAATAACAGTTCTGTGTACTAGTTGGGTTCCCTTCTGTTGCAAGTGACATAGACCCTGTTCAGGTTGGCCTAAACAGAAATGGGGGCATCAGCTCACACGCTGTAAGGCAAAGATATCACTGAGGACAGGTGAACCAGGACTTGAATCTCTGGTTTTTCTGTTCCCTCTTCCTGTCATCTCATTCTCTCCCACCGGGCCTTGCACAGTGGCAGGGCCAAGACACGGGAAACTCAGATCCTACCAGCTTTGGGCCTGAGAGGCAGAACAGAGGGGTCCTGCCAGCACCATTCCCAAGTGCCCAGAGGGAGTCTCTCATCAGGTTGAATCTGGTCCCAAGGCCACCCCTGAACCAAATTGGGGCATAATTTGATCGTCCCAAACTCTGCCAGGGTGCCCCAGTCAGGACCAGGGGGCTGTGGGAAGAGGGTATGCTAGGCTGGCGGAGATGATAGCCACCATATTACCTTACCAGTGAGGTAGAATGACATGTATAGAAAGGAAAAGTATGCTCAGCCAAGGTGCGTCATGGTTGTTAAAGGGGTGGGTGCAGACCTTAAGGCACCATGGCTGGGGAGCCCTGGGAAGCAGGGGAGAAGGTTTACAGCTGGTGGGATAGGCTGGGAGGGTGTGGCCCCTAATGGCCTGAGCAGGCTATGGAGGTATGACTGGGGCTTTAGAGACTGCCTAGAAATTGGACCAACCCACTGCCACACATGCACACTTACACACTCACACACATTCACATACACATGTACACATAGGCACACACATTTGTACACCCACATACTTGCTCATGCTTACTTATATACTCAAACAATCATACTTGCACACCCATGCGCACACATACACTCACACTGGTACACATCACACCCAGCCCTTCCCGGCATGCATCAAGCTGCACAGGGTTGCTGGAACAGGGAAATAAATGGTCCCCTGGGAGCTGATAAGCCTCCTCCTGAGGGGGGCCCTCTAAAAGGGGGACCCAGGAGACCTTCCTGACCAGATGATTTATACTAGCGGAGCCCAGTTTTGGGAAACCAGAAGGAGATGCTGGGGCACCCAGGGCCTGCAACAGCAGAGCAGAGTGTCAGCCTCAGGCCTGAGGGGCCCCAGGAGAGAGAAGGCCCCAGCCTGCGGAGAGACTGATGGCTGCAGGAGGGGGCTTGTGACAGGAACTGGGCCTTTGTTTAAAGAACCAAGGAGGGACGCCTGGGTGGCTCAGTGGGTTGAGCATTCAACAGTTGATTTTGGCTAGGGTCATGATCTCATGGGTGGTGGGTTTGAGCCCCATGTGGGCTGCGAGCTTCGCCAGGAGTCTGCCAGAGATTCTTTCTCCTTCTGCCCCTCTACCATTCCCATTCTCTCTTTCTTTCTCTTAAATAAATAAATAAATCTTGGGAAACAAACAAGGAAGTCAAGCCCCCTTGAGCTCACTGGCCTCTCACCCTCCGGTCTCCTGCCACTGCCACCCACTGGCCCAGACCCGCAGCCCCCAGAGCTCAGAGCAGGTGGGGAAGTGGAACAAGGGGCAAAGAGCCCCACCAAACCCACAGGGAGTGCTTCAAGGAACAGGAGCCTCTCCCGACAATCCCAGAGATCCAGTGGGCATTCTGATGCCTCTACAAGCTAATTCTCAGGACCTCAGATCCACAGCTAGCTCAGGAGACTGACCGTCCCCACCGTGCTGCAAATAGGGTCAGGGGTCACGGCTTGTCCTAACTCCGCCTACCCAGGAGGCAGCCTGGAGGCCCTGGCAGTGTCCCAGGCTTAAAGGTTTGAGATTGACTGTGCTGGAATCCTCCCCTGCTGTGTCACTTTGGGTTAGTGAACTACATCTAGGAGCTCATTTTCTTCTCCATGAAATGGGAATCATCCTACATCCTGGATTATAGGGGGTTAGATAGCAGCTACAGCTCTGGGTGCTGGTTGGCGTTCAATGTGTAGCAATTATAATTAGGTTTAAAGGGAAGAGTTGCTTGCCTAGTAAAAATGTAACCGGGGCACAAGGTCCAAGGGCACCTGGGCTCTGGGGTCCCAGACGGGCCCGGGTTTGGCCACTTGCCGATAGTAAATCCATAGGCAGAGAGATGAACAGAGGCGGAACAAGAAAGGAATTGATTTCAGGGAGGCCAGCATCACCAAGACGGCAGACTAGTGTCCCAAAGGCCATCTCCCAAGGGCTGAAAATACATAAGGTTTATATGAGGAAAACGTGGTGCACGGGTGGGTGGGTCGCACAGCTGGGCAGCCGAGGTCAGGTGAGGCACTCTTTGGGGCTCAATCCTGCAGGGTCTGGCTGGTTTCAGGGCAGTCCTTGCTGCTTGAGGGGTAGTTTTGGTCCCCTTCACAATGCTTTGCAGAAGGGTCTTTTGCCTGAGTTGAAAGGCTGGAATGAGGAATTTAATCAGGTAGAAAGTAGAGTCAGGTCAAAATGGAGATATAAGGCAATAACTGGGTCCTCCTTCAAATCTATGTTGGACATTTTTATAACGTCAAGGATGCAGGGAAGCCTTCCTCTGTGGCCGAATGCACGTCAGCTTCCACTCCCCATTTTGACTGGAGAGGCAGCGCCTTATCAGAAGTACCTAAAACTAACCAGACTGACACTGAGTCCGCTCCTTGGTGAGTTACAGGCAGACACCAGCGGGAGTTGTCGTACAAAGGGAACTTTATCTACAGCAAAGATCACAGGGAATACCTTTGAAAGCCCGACTACCTGAGCAGGAGTGAGTGGGCTCCTGTTAGGGAGGGTTAGACTGAAAATGCAGAAGAGGGAGTTTTGTCATCCCAGGTAAAGGCTGGCATAAGGTCCTGCAAGCACACTGGGAAAACATGCCTAGCCGGGGCTTCCTATGTTATGTAAATGAAGCTGGTGCTCCTCCTTAAGCAGAGATTTTAACACTGTGGTGAGGCAGAGGTAACTGTCAAGCAAGCCAGAGGGGCTCTGGGCAGGTTCCAGGAGCCCCAGTAAACTGGGTGGGGTCTCCGGCTGTTATCTCAGGTGAGGAATGCGGGGCTTTGCTTATTCAACCACATCAGCTGACCTCGAGGCCAGGCTTTCCAGAGCCAGCTAGTGGATTTGTTAGAAGGGTCTGAAAAGACACAACAGCTGATTAGGGGGACACAGTTCTCTGAAAAACAAACTTTAAACTTTTGGCTAGTTTTAACTTCAAAAACGCTCTGGGGCACAGTTTCGAAACCCTCTTACTAACTTTATTTGCTCCTGTTTCCACCAGGCATACAAAATTCTTTGGTGCTTTCGTGTCCGGCATGCATAGAGTAATGTAAATATTTCTACCTCCGTAGAGAATCATGTGATCATAGACTTTGAGAGCGGAAAGGAATGTTAGAGTCTGTTTTATCAGTCTCCCAGTTTGCGAAACAGAAACAGGCTGATGGCGGTTGAGGTTGGAGGTAGACAGTGCAGGGCGATACCTGTTCTCTCCTGCCCTCCAGGCTCACAGCCTCCCCTGCTAGACCTCTTCTTGGCCACAGCTCCCCTGGAATGCTCCCTCGGGGCACAGGGGCTCCGCTCCTAACTGTCAGAATTACCTAGGAACTTTGTTAAAGACTCTTGAGCTCACCTGTGATGATTTGGATTCTCTAGATCCGGGGTCCAGCCTGGGAAGCTGGATTTCAGACAGGATCCCAGGTGTTTCTGATGCTCAGCCAGGGCCATAAACCACCATAGCATGCACCTTTAGGACATGAAAGAATGCTGTGTACATAGGTTAATGGGATGGATACCCAAATCCTTACTGATTCAAAGGAGCCTGGATGGCTTCTCAGATGGCTTTTCTGTTTTAGCATCTTTTCCTGGTCCAAACTGAGGGCATTTGGGTCCCTGTTTCATGCGCTTCACGTCACTTTCAAGCATTCTCTGGTTTGACTGTCAGCCTTTTCTAGGAGAATGTCCCAGGCTAGTTGTCTATCAAGATCAGTTGCGGCTTCATGACTTTGACATAAACTAGAGGTTGTTACTCTGTGTTACGGCTCTAGGCTATTGCCACGGGATACCCGGTTTAGGAGACAATGCTGTCTTCTTCAGCTCAGGACTTCTGCCCTCTTTGGAGAAGCTGGAAGGTTTTCTCCTTTTCCAGCTTGTGTTAAATTCACCTTTTTCCTTGTACCTAACACGGAAATAACCTGCAGCACGTCCTTCTAGCCCCTACCTCCTCCTCCCCTCTGGGCTATTTTTCTGTTCCATCCTAAGAATGAGTGTTGAGTATCTTTTTTTTTTTTTTTTTTTTTAATGCAAATCAGATTGTACCACTCCCCTGCCTAAACCCTAGGATAGCTTCCCCCACAATATCCTAGAATATCTGCCCTCTAAATTCCCTTCCCTTCCCTTCCCTGCCCCCTCAGCAGTTGGGGCTTCTTTCTGCTTCTTGAACTTGCCAACTGTTCTTTTGCCTGGAGCAGAGATGGCGTCAACTCTCCAACATTGGTTCTCCGGGGGATCATTCTAGACTGTGCTTGGTAATTGTGTTCCCCTTGTCAGGGATTGGCTTGGACAAGCCTAAACCAAACCGGACTAACGAGAAGAGAGGGGGAATTCAGCAGAGGGGCACCTGGGAAGAAGGTCCTCCCTTCTAAGAGGCAGCCCGGGGAGAAGGTGGGTGTGACTAAGGCTGCAGGCAGCTGTTTTTGCAGTCCTGGAGGACGGGAGGCTGGAGATGAAATCAATGCCGAACATGGCCAAGCAGAGAAAGAAACGATCTCATCCTTTTCCTAACCTGCTGAATCAATCAGTCCCAGTGTGGGACATTTCTCTAGACTGGCTCTTATGGGAGAAGGATAAATTTCCTTATTACTGAAGGCAGGGTTTTTTTGTTTGTTTGTTTTTGTTGTCGTGGTTGTTGTTGTTGTTTGTTTGTTTTCTGAGTAGAGATGTTTGCTTATAACCAAAATCATCCTAAATGTTCAATGCTATTCTCTCTGCCTTGGATCTTCCCCTTGCTCGTATATTATCATGATTCTGATTCCCCTCTTCAGACAGACCATCCCCAGGTGTGTTATTTAAAAATAGCTCCTGGGATGCCTGGGTGGCTCAGTCGTTAAGCGTCTGCCTACGGCTCAGGTCATGATCCCAGGCTCCTGGGATCCAGTCCTGCATCGGGCTCCTTGCTCAGTGGGGATCCTGCTTCTCTCTCCCTCTCCCTGCCCCTCTTCCTGCTTGTGCTCTCTCTCTCTCTCTCTCTTTCTGTCAAATGAATAAATAAAATTTAAAAAAAAAAAGTACCTCCTACCTCACACAGGAATTGCTCTGTGACTTTTCTTTATGCTCTTCATAAGGGACACCAGTAACCATCTTAAAGTATGTTATTTGTTGTTTATTTAGTATCTGTCTTCCCCACTAGATGTAAACTCTGTAAGGGTAGACAATGTCTCCCTTCACTGCCATGATGCACCCAATAGAACAGTGCTTGGCACATAGTAGGTACTCAGTAAATATCTAGTCAGTCTTTTCCCAACAAACGCTTCTCTGTGAGCAGAGCCTTCTGCCCGGTGCTCCACGTGGCCAGGGCAAAAAGGAATACAGCAAGCGTGGGAGGTGTTTCCCTCCTATTCTGGACTGTATTCAGGAAGTCGATTGGATTTTTAATAAATATCTGTTGAAAAAATAAAAATCCAGAGCAGTGGGCTATAAAATGTTGTCCTTGTATATATATTAATTAGTGTTTCTGAAACTTGAAGTGCATGCTTCCTTTAATAAACATAGAAATCTCTCAGCAGTACCCTCTCTGGGATGTGTCTCACACAAAGACACACACCCACACACAAAAGCAACATACACACTCTGGGGATGGGGGATCCTTCCTAGGAATCCCTGAACCTCAAGAAGAGTCACCTGAGGCTCATTTTAAACTGTTTACATTACAAATCTAACGGAGATGCCCTTCTCTCGTTCCCTTTCCTGCCTCAGATACATAGTGTGGTTGAGCATCACTGGTTTTCAAGCTAGCCAAGGTCTGGGGACACATTAGGAACAAATGTCTTTCCATTTTGCTTCGGGAGCAAGACTGCTTTAGCTTTGCAGAGAACTTGGCCATTAAATGCCAGAATGACAGTGACTAACTATGGATCCCTTATGAAGGCCAGACACTGTGCTTGGCTCTTTGGCTGCCGTCTGATTTCATCCTCGTATGAAATCAAATGGGGTGGGTAACAATCTTCTAGATGCGGATATCAGGCTTAGACAAGATGCTAAGTAACTCAGCCAAAGCCAGGCCTGCACCAGTCCTGAACCTGCCCTGTGAGCCATTTCTCTGTCACTCAAGTGTCCTATCAGAGTGCAGGTGGCCTCAGTGTCCCCAGGGCAGAGTAGAAACATTATCTGGAGGGGGAGGAGCGACAGGTTGTCGGCTGCATCTCGCCCCTGATGCACGGCCCATCTCAGGAGGCAGCGGCAGGCGGCTGGCCTACCAGCCTTGCAGGGGAAGGTCTCCAGGGAGCCGTGCAACAGGCCCGCTTGGAGAGTGACAGCAGTGTAGTTGAGATAAGAAATAATGCAATTCTCCAGGCAGAGCTGCAGTCTTCCAGGCCACATAAATGATTCCTTTAGTAATTTTGCCAAGGATTATGTGTTATGTGTGCTTGGGGAACCAACACAGGCTGAGAATCCGTCAATATTTCTAGAGCAGGGTGCATGCAATCAGTCAAGCATTCCCAAAAAAAAATGTAGTCAATGATTTTAACAGCAAGTGGTTTGAGTATGAAAAGATTCAACTATAGTTTTCACTCTAAGCACCATACCCACCCCACCTTCCAAGATTCACCCTGAGCAATTTCTTAGAGAACTAAAATGAAATGTTTCTGGGGTAACAAATCATCCAGTCCTATGGCTTGGAGCTTTATCACTTTCCAGCTAATGAGTCTGAAGAGAGATTTCAGAAGATTCTCGAGACTGCCATAGAGACCCTGCAGAAAGAACACAGGGCACTGCTGTCAGAGCGTAATTGACTGGGTTACAAGTTAGCCTCTACGGACTGTGCCGGGAACAGCAAGGAGAGGGCTGATGGGGAGGAGGGCATTTGGGGAAGGGGCAGTTCAGTCCAAAGGGGGCACGAGGGCTGAGGTCACTAGGGCAGAGGTCAGTGAGGCTGGCATTCACTAACCAGAGGCTGGCTGGTAACTCACTAATCCCTCCCTTGGTTATGCATTAAGATCTGGCTGTGTTTATGTAACGGCTGTCTTAGCATGGGGCCATTCATCATTTTGCATAGAACCAAAAGTGGGTATCTATCCTAGAAGTGGCATTTTCTTTGGAAAAGAGGGTATGATGATTTATTACCAGGTTACTGTATTTTGGAGCCTGTATTTTTGTATTTGAAGTCCTATAGGAAACATTGCTGACAGAGCCTTACAAGTTTCCGGAAAATGTCCATTAACACCTTTGCTACCAGAATTATCTCTGAAGGGGAAATAAGAGAAGTGTAAGCGAAGGCTAAGGACAGAGCCACATGTCACCATCGGGGACCAAGATGAGGTTATAACAAATCCACCAACTTTTGAAAAGAGACATAAGAGGGCTTTTATCTTGACTGAATGTCTCAGGCATCCCTGAGAAGGTCACCCACTGTGAGCCCTGTTGGGAGCGGGTTCCGGCTTCCATGGCTTCTCAGAGACCTGTGCCTCTTCTGCATCCTGGGTCTTGTCATACCTGTCACAACTCACATCTGAAATCAATACTCAGGTTCAAATTCCTATCCTGCCAGGGAACCCGGGCCTTTACACACTAAACATTCAGTCTTCCGGGCACCTCCCGATTCCTTCCTTCTCCAGCCTGGACATGGCTTATTACACAGCCGCTCGTTCATCAGGTCCCACCGTCTGCTTTCCCTATGGGACCAGCTGAGATGGCCCTTAGTTGTGTGTAATAGAATCTGACATCGGTGGCTTAATTAGAGGTTTCACTTTTTTCCTCCACAAAAGAAACCCACAGGGCTGATACATATATAAACAGTGCTCTGTTCATATACAGGTAACTTCCTCCTCCTCATTCAGTCATGATTAACATGTGGCTTTTGTCCTTGTCTTGTCGCCTCACGGTCACAAATGGTTGCCCTACTTCCAGCATGGTGTCTGCCTTCCAGGCAGGATGTAGGGGAAAGGGCAGGGGAGATTGACTGTGCCCAAAAACAAACCAAATTATGAAAAGCTCTTTCTTAAAAGGATGACTCAGGGATTTCAGCCAATCTCATGGGCCATCTACAGCTCCCCTCCCCCTAATGCCTTCAGATATGGGGGAGGCTGATACATGTATACGCGTTTACTCATCGCATTGCCTCTCTAAACAGAGCAGGGCTCTTAGTAAAGAGAGTGAGGAGTGGACCTGGGCTGGTCAACCAGCTGTCTCTGCGCCCCTGCACCCTCAGGCTGCTCCAGAGGACAGCCGCTGCACACACATGGTCTCCTGCTCAGCTTTTCTTCTACCCTCAGAGGCTGCCCTGTACACCTCAGCACTCCCTCCGGCCCTCGGCTCAAGCCCTCCGCCCAACCCCACCTCCCTCGTTGATCCTCTTCTGACAGGGACATGCCAACCTTCAGGCAAGTCCCCCCATGTGTAAATAGGCAGACATTTTTCTCGTATTAAATCTCTGCAAATGAGTTCTCCTCACCACACCCTCTCTCTGTGCTTCTATATCCCACCTCCTTGTCCACATGGCCCCACTAAGCTCTTCGACTTCATCCTCTCTCCTGGCTGTCTTCCCACGGACTCTCAACCTGGTAGTACTTTCTGTATCTTGTGTGAGGCCCACCTAAGTCAGTATGTGTGAAGGGCTTAGAGTAGCGACTGATCCATAGAAACATCTCTACAAGGCTTAGCTGTTATTATTATTCTAAAACAGAAAGAAAGAAAGAAAGCTATACAAATAGCCTTCTTGTTTTCTCTCTCTATGTGCACGTGTGTGTGTGTTTGCGTGATTATGGAACCCAGGCACTTGAATATTCTAGAAATACTAGCTTCAGCATGTCCTAAGCCAAGACTACCTTCCTCCTCAGGCCTGTTCACGGTCTCAGTGAATGAGATCAACACTCAGTTACTCAAACCAGAACCCAGGCACCATCCTTAGTTTCCATCTCTCACTTTGTCCCAAGCCCAAAAATCGTGAAGTCAGTCAACTAAACCGTCCAAATATTTTGGAGTTTGCTCCTTCCCCTCCATGCTGTGTTCAACCTAGGTGAATCCAGTAGCAGTCTGGTTGGTCTGCCTTGGTTTGGAGCATAGTCCTCTCAAAGCTCTCCTCTAAGTACCACCTGTGCACCACGTAGACTGCCGGCCGGCTCACAGCTCTCTGCATAGCGGGGCTGACAGCTCACAGGCTCACAGGAGCAGGGCGAATGACCATTCCACTTAAAAAAACTTATCTGATGGCAGCTGAGCAAAATTTAAGTAAAATTTTTCTTTTTAAATATGGACTTTTTTCTAATGGAAAAAATAAAATTAGAATTCATTTCTCCCCTGAGGTTATATATATATATATATATATATATATATATATAATTTATTTATTTGAGAGACAGAGCACACGAACAAGGGGAGAGAGAGAGAAGCAGACTCTTCACTGAGCAGGGAGCCTGACATGGGGCTTGATCCCAAGACCCTGAGATCATGACCTGAGCTGAAGGCAGATACTTAACTGACTGAACCACCCAGGCACTCTGCTCCTATGAGGTTGTAAAGGGCTGAATCTAGTTCTAGAATACAAACCTGATCTGTTTGGCATAAGTTATGGAATTCTGAGCAGTGGTGCTGTGGCCACTACCCCCATCTCTGCCCTTTCCCACCACCTGCCACAGCTGGCTCTCTCCCTTCATCTGGAAGGTCATAATAATAGGCATTCCTTCCCCCTTGGAAGAGCTGGATTTCAAGGTATTTATAAATCTTTATTAAGCTAGAAATTATCCTTGTAGGGATGAGGAGAGAGCCTTGTCTTTAAGTGGGAACATTTTGTCAAAGAGCTTAAAGCTTTTTGATCCCAAATCATTTTTTTAAGTCTGCATTAGGTCAGAAGGGGGCTGGGATCATCATTGTTCTCTGACAGGAGAGGAAGCTGTAATACCAGATGGGAAGGTTGGTAGTAGCTTGCTCACAGTGGTGGATCAGACGGATTTGAGCCAGATTTGATCCCCATGCAATGTTCTGGTCACAGCTTACACGTCTCAAGTAAAATGCAGTTCGTCGTAAACCTGCTCATCTGGACTGTTGCTTTGTGCTGGAGGTTGAAGGGCAGAGAATGGGGTAGTCATGCTATCAAATTAAGAATTTTTTCAGGACTAATGGGAGGAAAATAAAAAAAGTGGTGAAAGTATAATTTAAAAAGTCAGCTTCTTCCAGCTCTCCTGCACTGTCTGATGACTCCTTATCTTTCTATTTATGATCTTACTGGTTCTATCAGTATACCTAATACAACATCTTTATGCTTGCATGGAGAAAGCACACTCTGCTTTCAGACATAAATGGCATTTTAAGGCAAGGCACAAGGATCAAACACCTCCCAGGAGTCAACCTAAGGATGTGGGGCTTAAGTCTACATAGTTCTCCCTTGTTCCTGGGGAAAAGAAAATAGGCAGGAGTCAGGTGATAATGCACAGAGCCCAAGGACTGGGGAGCAGTCAGGCAACTGGGGATATATAGCTACCAAAAGGAATTATTATTCTGAAACTGCAGCTGTTGCTATTAGGATCTAAAATCCTAAATTTTAAAAGCCAGAGGTCAATAATCAGGATAGAAACAACTTGTATTTTGGTCACTGCCTTAATTCTCATTCTCATCTCCCCAAAGCCTTCCAAAGGAACCTTCTGTTTCCATCCACATCAAACTACTCTTCATGGACCACACTCTCTTATGTTACTGTTCTGATTTCCTGGGAAACTCTTCATTGCTTTCTCTACATGCTTGATTTTTACTTATATTGTAAGATTGTTTCCCAGAGCAGTAGAATAAGAACGTCTACAAATTCACTCTTCCCAAATAGCAATAAGAAAACTAGCAGTAACTATCAAACTCACCTTTATCAGAATTCTGGAAATTAACTAAAGGTTTACAATAGCCTGAAGAGAGTTTTTTTCAAGAAAGTTAAATCTCAGTAATACAAAGGTTTGTAGCATTTTCACTTGCCTTCATCCTATCCCCCTCTCACTAGCATTATGATAATCTTGAAAAACAACAACTTCACAACTATGATAGCTATACCCAAAGAGCCACTGAAGGAGGCAGATCAGATTTAGAATTCCCTTAAAGCCCAATCCTTAGTGATTTTTTGCTATTTGAGCTATTTGGCCAGCCACTGAAAAACTCCATTCTCACTACTTGGCTTTATTTCACATGACTCAGAATTTCCTATGTATGTATGAACAGCAATATCTTTAGGTAAATTGTTGAAAACAATTAACAGCAATTGTTTAACATGGCAGCTTCCTGTAGCAATGTTAGAAGTTGGGACTAACAAGAAGCTGACCAAAAAAAAACCCCAAACAACAACAACAACAACAACAACAACAACAACAACAACAAAAACTTAAAAAGAGGTGGGAGATCTGTGATGGGCTTTGAAAAGGTCCAGCAAATTCTGGGGAATTCAAAAGACAGTGCACAGACACAGAGCTATGTGCCTGGCCATAAAAGGTAAAGGTTTTAAACTCTCACCTCGGGCTCACCTTGAAGCTCTACACAATCAGGAAGTGAAGGGTAAGGCACAGGTGTAAACACTGGATCTTTGAAGTCATGCCTCAACATGTATACAGAGTCCCTCACCAAAAGCTGAGGAAACACATTGGTTCAAGGTGTTGAAGAAAATCAGAGATCCAAGGGTGCCTGGAAGGCTAGTTGAAGGTCCAGCTCTTGATTTCAGCTCAAGTCATGATCTCAGGATGATAGGATTGAGCCCCAGGTTGGGCTCCACACTCAGCAGGGAGTCTGCTTGGATTCTTCCCCTCTCCCTCTTCCCCTCCCTCCACTCACACAAACTCTCTCTCAAATAAATAGATAAACTTAAAAAAAGAAAGAAATAAAGAAACAAAGAAAGAAAATCTCTATCTAATCATTAGCTAAACACTAAGTTAACCAAACAAAGAATTCAGTGGCCACACATATTAAGAAATATAAACTTAATAGAATTAATCCAAGAAAGTCACTAGTCAAACAAATGGCAGCAGCAGCAACAGCGACACCTGGAAAAAGGAGAGGGATCTGATTCCCAGAGTTGCCACATCATACTATTTTAAATGTCTACTTTTCAACAACACCAATTGCAACACAAATGAGACAAGCACAGTTGTAAAATGGTATGGCCCTTATAAAGGAGAAAAAAAGCAGCTGATACAAACTTTACCTGGGGAAGTCCAGACAACAGACTCACTAGAAAAATATTTTAAATAAATAAGTTCAAAAACTAATGGAAATTATGTTTGAAGAACTAAAGAAATTTATGAAATTGATGTCTCACCAAATATAGATTATCAATAAAAATAAAGGTTATAAAAAGAACTAAATAGAAATTCTGGGGTTAGGGACACCTGGGTGGCTCAGTCGGTTAAGTGTCTGCCTTCAGCTCAGGTCCTAATCTCAGGGTCCTAGAATTGAGTCCCATACCTGGCTCCTTGCTAAGCAGGGAGCCTGCTTTTTCCTCTGTCTGCCACTTCCCTTGCTTGTGCATCCCCCCACCAAAAGTAAATAAAATCTTAAAAAAAAAAAAAAAGAAATTCTGAAAAATTGAAGTGAAAAATTCATTATTGCGTTCAATAGTGGATTTGAACTAGCAGGAGAAAGAATCAATGACCTTGAAGACAAGTCAGTTGAGATTATCCAATCTGAGAAACAGAAAGAAAAAAGAATATAGATAAATTTATCTGCAAGACCTGTCAGACACCATCAAATGTATCAACATAAGCATAATAGAAGTCCCAGAAGGATAGGAGAGAAAAGGGACAGAAAGAATATTGAAGAAACAATGATAGAAAACTTCCCAAATTTGATGGAAAACATCAAGATACATACTCAAGAACTTTAATGAATTTTAAGTAGAAAACCCAGAGATCCACACCTGATCATATTATAGTTGAAGTGTCAAAAACAAAGGCATGATACCAATATTCATATAATATTCACATCAGCACTATTCACAGTAGCAGAAAGGTGGAAACAATCCAAACATTCATCAATGAATGAATGATAAATAAGATATATACATAAAAATGGAAAATATTTTAGCTTTAAAAGAAATGAAATTCTGACACATGGCATGGGTAAGTCTGAGAACATTATGCTAAGTGAAATAAGCCAGACAAAAAAATACCAAATATTATGCAATTCCACTTATGAAAGGTACGTAGAATAGTCAACTTTATAGAGACAGAAAGTAGAGTGGAGGTTTCTAGGAGCTAAGGAGATGGGGAAGTTAGGAATTATTGTTTAATGGGTATAGATTTTCAGTTCAGGAAAATGAAAAGTTCTGGAAATGTAGTGATGATAGTGATGGTAGCACAATAATGTGAATGTACCTAACTCCATAAAACTATACATTTAAATGTATAAATTATATGTTATGTATATTTTACCATAGTTGTTAAAAAAAAAAGACAAAGAGAACCTTGAATGCATCAAGAAAGAAATGATTCATCATCTACAAGGGATTTTTGAAAGTTTAAAAGCTGACTTCTCTTTAGATGGAGACCAAAAGTCAATGAGATGATATGCTCAGGTATTAAAAAGGAAAAAAAAAAATCTTGTTAACCAAGAATTCTAGATCCAGCATAATTATCATTTAAAAAACAAGTGAGAAATTAAGACATTCTCAGAAAACAAAAACAGAACACTTGCCTCTAATTGATCTATTCTGCAAGAAATTCTAAAGGAATTCTTTAAGCTGAAATAAAAGAATGCAAGAGAGAAAATCAAATCTATACAAAGAAACAAAAAACATTGGTAAACATAAAAATATAGTTAAACATAAAAGACAGTATAAATATATTTTTGTTTGTAACTCTTTTTTCTCCTAGTTGATGTAAAAGAAAACTACTTAAAGCAATCAATAATTATAAAATTGAATTGGTTTATAAGGCATAAGGATGTAATTTGTTTGGTAACAATAATAATACAAAATAGGAGGGAAAGGCATGGAGCTATATTGGAGCAAATTTTGCATATTATTGAAATTAAGTTGGTTTAATCTGCACTGTGCTGTGTTAAGATGTTAATTTAATTCTTAGTGCAACCACTAATAAAAATAATTCAAAAGTAGATAGTAAAATAAACAGCAAGGGAATCAAAATAATATACTAGAAAATACCTATTTAACACAAAAGAAGGCAGTAATAGAAAATTAAAAAGAGAAAAGACACACGCAAACCAAATAGTTAAATGACAGATATAATCTTATTTTATAGTTACATTAAATGTAAATGGTAGAAACACTCCCATCAAATAGCAAAGATTGGCATCAAATAGCAAAGATTGGCAAAATGGAAATTTAAAAACCTTATCCAACCATATGGCATCTATGAAAGACACACTTTAAATTAAAAATCACAAATGGTGATTTTTGGAAGTAAAAGGTTGGGAAAATACACCATTAGACAATACCCAAAAGAGAGTTAGAGTGGAGCTACTATTACGCAAAGTAGACTTTAAGACAAAAATTATGACATAGAGAAAGACATTTTTTAATGATAAAAAGATTAATACATCAGGAAGATAGAACAAGTATACCTAAATAACTAGAAGTGCACCCCATGTTTATGAATTGGAAGGCTTAATTTTGAAAAGATGGTAATAACCCTCAAATAACCTATGCTATAAACTATCCCAATCAAAATTCCAACTACCTTTATGCAGAAATCAATAAGCCAATCCTAAAATTCACATGGAATTGGAAGGAACCCAGGATTACCAAAACAATCTCTCCAGGTCCCGCTTCCTGCCCTCCACGCAAACCTTACTGCTCTGGGATTGTCTTGCTTTTCTCGGTCAGCGGTCGCCATGCCACACACCCTGCAGCCTTCTGGGCATTCTGTCTGTCTGCCTAGTCTGTCACCTGGGGTCTGGTTTCATGTCTGGCTGCTGCTTGTTGCACATCCTGTTTTTCTTAGAAGGAGTCACCCATGCTTCCTCAGCCAGCCCAGACACCCAAATCCCAAACCTCAGCCTGAAGTGAGAAACAATGGGGTTTCAAGGGGGCGAAAGATGCAGATATAAGAACTCTAATAACTGTTGGTGGAGGGACTTTCAAGGGGGACAAGAATGTAAGAATGTTTGCCATGTACTTGGTGTGATGTTAGGCATAACATCTGTGAATTTCTCAGTTAATTCTGTAAAAACGCTTTAGGATAGGGATGATTCTATACCGTTTTTCAAGATGAGGAAATCAAGGCTGAGAAAGGTTAAGTGACTAGTGACTCAACTGCTAGGTACAGAGCTGGGAGACGCAGACCAAGGCCGCTCGTGAAGGGAGGACTCTTTTCAGAGGCCAGCAATAGAGAGGCCCTATCTTGACCTGAGAAGTGTGGGTGTACATTAAGGACACACGTAAACAGCACCACACTTATTTCTGCATCTCCGTTAGTTTGGATTTTGAGTCCCCGGCTTTCCAGCCTCAAGCTCTGGATTTGCTAGCAGGGAGAGAAAGCAGAGTTGGAGCGGGTGTGGCACCAAAGCAGCATTTTGTTTCACTGTGATTAACAGAAAAGAATGGCCCATAAGAAGTCTGTTTTGAAAAGACAAAGTTCTTGCCTTCTCCAGAAAGACTGAGCTTTGGAATTCAAAACAACAGGCTGAATTAAATGGTTTAGAGCCAAAATGGAGAAAATGAATCACTTTATAATACATTATATATCAAGGCACCCGCAATCTAAAAAGGAAGGAAAATAACCCCACAGATAGAATTGACCCTACATTCCCTGTGTGATTGGGATAGGTGTGTATTGTCTGAAATGAATTATTTGGGGTCTGTTTTGCCTGTTGGCCTTTTTTGGTGAGAGAAAGAGAGAACGGAACCGTAGTCATATACGTGTGAAAGCTGGCTTAAGATGAGGGAGTCAGGGGTTCATTTTCCTTGTGCTCTTGTGTTTATTTCCCCAAAGCCTGCATGGGTGATGGAGCAGGAGCTGGAGATCTGTGATGCTTAAGTGATTTCTTTATAATCTTTCTCAAAGCACATATCCCTGTTCATGATATCAAAGTAAAAGCATGTAATCTGTTCTGTATCGATATTTGTGTTAAAGGCATCACAATTGGGAGACTCATGTGGAGGGGATACATAACTTGATGATTAAATGATACGGATTTCACAGTGGAGAATTTATTTTCAGATTCTAATTAGGACCAAAATGAGCTGTGTGGATTCTTGTTAATTCACGTGGATTATCTTGTAGATTATAATATTAATAAAACTCTAGTTTTACATCATTTCCAAAGGAGTCGGGGAGGTCAGGCTGGGAACCAGAGAGATTGGCCTTCTCCTGTGAGCCCGCCGGGGCTTGAGGACAGATCTGTGCCTGTGGACACAGCTCGGGAACCCTCCCAGCAGCTGGACAGGCAAGTGGAAAATCCCTTCCTGTTCCATGATGGTTCTTGAAGGCGTTGTTCTGTGACCCTCCTCCCAGGACTACTCCCTGGGGCTCCATGAGACAGGGGAGAGACAGGACTTGCTGTTTCTGTGTAGGGAGAGGATTCTTCCTTGGCACTGCACATATGTGATCATCAGAATTGTTATTTACTTAGGTAGTCTTCTGCCTGGCCACAGAGAGTTTCTGGGTTACCATTTGCACACTTTTACCTAAGCCCCTAACGTACATTTCCCTGTGCCAAAACACATCAGTGCCTTGGCTAACTGAGCCAGTAGATTTGACCAGTTCACCAGAGTCATTCGCACTCAATAGTCTCAGCCCCTCTCAGCAGGACAGAAGTCTTCACATCACCCAGGGAAAAAAAGAAGAGGGAAGTACTTTTTTGTTGTTGACTCGCTAGGTCCTATTCCCCATGTACATATATCTTCTTATCGAATTCTCCCGAAATCCCACGAGATGGGCATTGCTGCCCTCACTTAACAGATGAAGAAACTGAGCCCAGAGAGTGAAGTGATGGGCCCATGATCTCACGGCTCTCAATCAGAGCCGATTCAGAGAACTGACGTCCATTCCATATAGGCCATCAGCGGGGTGATGTGGCTCTCCGTAGCTGGCGCCTTCTCCCATCTGTCCTGAGAAAAACAGCTCCCCATGCCCTGAAGTGGGGACCACTCAGGTTGTGCTAGAGGAAAGCTCCAGCCCAAAGCACCCATCATGGTTCCCCCAGGAACGGGGAAACTGGCAAAGCCTGTAATGTGGACCTTCCCCATCCCCCACCCCTCCCTCCCCCCTCCCCCACCCCCTTCTCTTTGTCCCCCCATGGAGATGGGAATAAACAACTGAGAAAACAAACGGGTTTCCTGAAGTTTCCTTCCTCTCCTGTCCCAGCAGACTGCATTGTTCTTCACTGCGGAGGACAGGTTTCATATAAATAAGGGATTCAGTGTGACTCCTTTCACCAATGTTAAAATTCCATTTAAAAGTAAATTGACTTCCTGAAATATATGTATTGGCAGCAGTGGCCACCACAGCTGGGATTACATTTTACATTTAACATAGTGCTGTTTGCCTTGACAGATTCCATATTTTTTCATACATAAATCAATAGAGTGATGTTTGAAGAGCTCGAATCTATCTTTCATCGTTCCCCACCCCCTCCGAGCCTGCATTCTGAAACCCATAAAGAAGTAACTTTCTAGCAGGTGTCATTTAGTCGGAGACCATTATTTATGGCATTTGACTATAACACCGTCCACTGTGAACTCAAACAGGAAATGCTACCAGGGAGAGCCAAGAATTTGCTTTTGGAAGGAAGCATCCCAAAAGTGCTTTCTAAATCATATTTCTGTGTGTGTGTGTGTGTTTGTGCACCTATATATGCATGTGTTGTAAGACCATTATGTGTAGTTTTTTCCTGACCCTTGGCCCTGAACTGGGTAGATGTGGGTATGTAAGGAGCGGCCAGCCAAGGCAAGAAGCATCAGGCTGGAAAGGCTGGGAGAAGCAGGGGATGTGCAATGGTGGGAAATGGGCAGGTGCATGGGAGTCAGAGTACCTGTGGTGGGAAATGAGGGCAGGTGAAAGCTCAGAGAAGGTATGGATCTGCCCTTTCCTTGCCCAACAGTACATTTTGAGATTGCCACTTAGCTTTGGGAAGGAAGAAAACCTCTTAAACCTCTAGCCTCCATGAAGCTCCTTCACTCAGCACTCAAGGTGGGAGGTGCTGATCAGACACTCCCAATTCCAGGCTGGAGATCTGGCTTGTTTTCTAGTGGGTGGAGCTTGGGGATATCCAGAAGCTTGTGCAGAAAAATGCAAGACTTGCTGGCTCCATTTTTTTTTTTTTTTAATGTAGCAAGAAAATAAAATTTTGCTCAAATCTTTTTTTTTTAAGATTTTATTTATTTATTTGACAGGCAGAGATCACAAGTAGGTAGAGAGAGTGGAGGAAGCTGCTCAGCAGGGAGCCTGACGTGGGGCTCATCCCAGAACCCTGGGATCATGACCTGAGCCGAAGACAGAGGCTTTAACCCACTGAGCTACCCAGACGCCCCGCTCAAATCTTTTTTTTAAAGACTAATGACCCATAATTTGTTGTTACCATAGGATGACATGATCTGTAGCCTTATTTTCTGGAATTGGTTGATAGGTGTAAAACAAAAAGTAAGTCAGGACTTCTCTGGGACCTTCTACTATTTAACATTTTAGACAAAGCAGAGATGCCGAGTCACAGCAGTGGTGGGTGAGGGCCATAAGCTAAAGGAAGGGCACGAGGGGTAGGAAGGGGGCGTTTCGAGCTAGGAGCTGACCCAGTTGTTCGTATTTGCATGGCCCAAAGGACAAAGCCAAGTACAGAGCTGTTGTAATGATTCTGCTGTTTCAGGAGGTCTCTGCTAGTCCTCTCCCTAACTTGCTTCTGAAGAAAAGAGTTTTCTATTTTATTTTAACCTGAAACATTCTGATTGTTTACATATATAAAAATTCACAGACTATTTTACCTCTTTCCCTGGTATTTGTAGTGCCTAGATTTTTGACTCTTCCATTCTTTACAATAAATGATATTCATTTGAAAGAGAATCTTATGTGCTTTAATTTTTATTCCTCTGCCATTCCATTATTCTGATTTTGGTGTTAGAAATGAGGGAGGCTCCTAGGACTCTCTAGGGGAGAATTGTCTCTGTGCCTTTGACTCCACTGTCAAGAAGGAAACCTACTGGGCCAATGGATATGTCCCTTTTTCAGATGGGTTGAACTTGAAGACAGGAATAAGCATTTACGAGGAAATGGAAACTCTCTATTCCAGTTCTTATCTGTCAGAAATGTAAATATTTGCCCTGTCTTTTGGAAGCAGTATGATCTGAAATTTAGGTTTATGCTAGAGAGAAAAGTGGCTCCATAGACCTCAGTCCTGGACAAATGAATGTTTGCCAGGATCCAGCCCAGCCCTATTGGAGTTCTGCACTGGGATTTGGGCCACAGTCCTAGGCAGCACAAATATTCCTCAGCCCTTGATTTGCTAATCATTGTTCTTGATCCTCAGAGACTCAGAAGGGAGTTGTGATCAAGGACAGGGTTTTCCTGGCCCTTTGACCAAAAGCTCTCAAAGTACCATCTGATAGCTTCCAGTCTAACTATGTAACAGCTCTACCCAGAGGTCCCATTTTATAAATGATTGGAGCATAAAGAGAATTCAGTCAGCCGGGATGCATGGCTAAGAATTCAATCAGAAGAATCTTATTTAGATTCCCTGGCCAGAAGATTGCAGACAGAAGCTTGGTGGAAACAGAGTAAACTAAATCCATCTACTAACTGGTCCTTTGTCCTTTCAGTTGTATTTCCTGGTAGAGGTGGGGGGAGTAGGTAAGCAGCCGACTTGCTCCAGGGAGATCTCTGATGAGTTTCCGCATAGAGTGCTATACTCTTCCCCTGCTGGTGGAGCACAGCACCCCCACCCCGCCCCACTGTCCAGATGCTGCCCGTGCCACCAGATGCCTAAGAACATGCATGAGATCAGGTCAAGTCCAAAGTCTCTGCTTTGGTGCCAGGCCCTACGGATCCTTCCAGAGCCGCCTGGAACACAACATGACTACTTATTATGATTCTTAAGTTTTTATTGTTACTCTGGATGATTCCTCAACTCAGTTACAAACATCTTAAGGGCTTTCGCCATATTTTATATTTCTCTGTACCCTCCACAGAGCCAAGCACAGCGACTTGTATACAGCTCATACTCAGACACTATTAATGGATTTTTGTATGGATTATCTAAAAGGCCCAGGAATGGGAAATCCTTGGACTTTTGATTTAAAAAAAAAATCTTCATCTGCAAGGCTACTCCTGAGTTGCAATGAGAGTTTTCCTTTGACACCTTCTTGGCATGGTATGTCTCCTACCTACTTATTATAAACTGCAGTTACAAAATAATCTAATTTTGGAAAGGATGTGCCTACTGTATTCCATCAATTCGTTTTTAACACTGATGGCTCTTGTAATTGGCAGTATTTTTTCCTTTTCTTAGTGTTATATAAAATAATAGTGTTCCTTATAATGAATGATGACCTAAAGTAACAGAATACAGTGTATTTGTATCTCTCATTTGTCATGTGTCTATCCAGTAATTCATCTATAACTCTACACAGTGGCCTTTACTTGATGAATGAATGTGGACAGAGTCCATAAATTACATCAAACATGACAGTCCCCTACCTTGCTGCCACTCTCATGCATGTTCTTAGGCATCCCCTTAGAGCTTTTAGGGTACGAGTGGACCCAGAACTGGGGAAAGGGAAGGTTGCATAAATAGAAGACACAATAAAGCATGCGTATGCAGAGGAAGACGCTGAGTCATGGTGGTCTGCTTGTCATCTCTACTTCCATTTTATCCTCCCATTTCTGTTTCTTTATGCTTCTAGGGCCTGAAGTTTCACCAGTCCATGATTAATTGTTAAGCTGGGCGTAGAAAGAAGCATCTAAAAACACAAATACCTGAGTCATTGGTCTTATCAGTCTTAGTGTGCCTTCATCTATGTCACGCCTTCTTGCAAGTCAACTGGGAAGAGAAGCACCCGTGCCGGGGATTGCAGGAGAGAGGAATGCATGAAGGACTGAGGTGTGAGAAACTCGGGGCAGCTGGATGCCTTGTTCTGCTCTAGTCTTCAAAACACCGGTTCTGATGTGGCCTTAGTGAAAGCCTGGGTGTGATGGACACAAGGACACAGGGAGGAGGATGTTGAAAGTTTAGAAGCTGTCCTTCTACAGAAAATGGAGAGGACACATTGCCTTCTCTTGCTTCATTCTGTAACACATGTGTGGTGAATAGGAGTATTGTACTCAGCTGTCCAACCTCCCTTCCTTTTCCTTTTGTATTGAGGTACTGGCCCTTCTGCCTTTCAGCCTGGGAGTTTCAGGGACACCTTACTCCACTCCACCACCTGAGTGGCTGAAGTCAATGAATACATCTCATTCCAGAGATGTCTAAAAATGGACACATGACCCAACTGGAAGCAATGAGACGTGTGTGTCCGAAAAAGAATCTTCCACTTGCTTTGGATAGGAAGGTGTGAGGCTGTGATGTCCCATCTGTTGTAGGGCTATATAGATTTTTGTAGGTTGACCTGGAAACCTCACCATCATATATATCATTTTTATAATAAGAATTTTTTTTTCATCTTGGGAGAAATAGCTGACTTCATACAAGCTTTCAGAAACCAATCTGCTGATCAGTTCTAGAGTAATACTAGCAATTTTAAAATAATAAGTCATTGATATATAATATACCAAAGAAGTGAAGAATCTTTTCTATAATATTTCAAAAATTTGAGAGTGACATTGTATCCTGAAATGATATATTATATTAAAAGGGAATATGACACCCTGATATATAAAAATGCAAGACACTGAAGTAATTTATGAAGTGCTAGCAGCTAGCTTCATGTTAAATCTCACTGTGTGGGCACTAAATTACTTTGGACACCGTGGTGAGATGTTTCAGTACATTGTGTTATGAAAGCACCAGGTTCAAGGTCCTATAGTCAGAAGTGGCCTCCAACCCAGTTCTGGTTCTACCCAGTATATGTGGAGAGTGAGTCTATTTCAGCCTGATCTGGTCCAAGTGGGGGGCCCCAGGACATCCAAAGATTAAGATCCATTTGGATCCAGGGTGGTCCTAGAGGACCTAAAGGTAGTCTTCACACTCACATAATACATAAATAAAATAATGATAGCAGCCAATGATTTTAGAGAGTTTTCCAGCTTGCAAGATGCTTTTAAAAACACATTTCAGTTATGCTCTGGGGAGGCAGCATTCCTGCTCCAGAGAAGCAAACAGGAAAGGATCTCGCAACAGACCAGGTACTCCAAAAGCTTTCCTGACCTCAAACATAAAACTCGAGTTTATTAACTAATCCAGATACTTCCAGTATATTTTGCCTTAAGCTTTACCAAGAAAATTGAGACCAAGGGTTGAGTTCCCTTGTTTTCCATCCTCTACATTTTAAGAGGTCTCTGGAATCATCTGTTCTCTCTCCATTTTCTCTTGTCTTAACTGAAAGGGAAAGATACCTCTGCAATATCTAGAGTTAATTCATTTGTTGTGTTAATCCCTCTGGTCAGTCTCCCTAGATCCTCTTGGGCTTCTTTGTTCCCCTCCTCCTTCCCCTCTGTCTCTAAATGTGACGAACTCTGCTCTATACAAATATCAATACTTTCATCTGAAGTCACTGTCTTATTCTTTCTCTTCCTTTCCTTCCATCCCATATCTTTTATTTATTTTTTTAAAGATTTTATTGATTTATTTGACAGAGAGAGAGATCACAAGTAGGCAGAGAGGCAGGCAGAGAGAGAGGGGGAAGCAGGCTCCCTGCCGAGCAGAGAGCCCGATGTGGAGCTCGATCCCAGGACACTAAGATCATGACCTGAGCTGAAGGCAGAGGCTTAACCCACTGAGCCACCTATCCCGTATCTTTTAGAAGAAGTGATCTCTCCCAAGTGTCCTTCTTCCTTCTGCACACACCCACTTCTCATCAAGTGTTGTTAGTTGTACTTTCCTTATGGTTCTAGATTTATTTCTCCTTCCTTATGCCCAAGGAAACCATCTTAATTCCAACCTCTATTGTCTATGTTGTGAGCTGAATTGTGTCCCCCCTCCAGTTCATATCGTAAAGTCCTAACTGCCAATCCTGAAGAATGTGACTATATTGGGAGATAGGGCTTCTAAAAGGGTAATTCAGGTAAAATGAAGTCATTAGGGTGGCCTTAACCCAATATGATTCTTCTCATATAAGAAGAAATTACGACATAGACACAGAGAGGAAAGATCCCACAGAAACAGAGGGAGAAAACGACCATCTACAAGCCTAGGAGAAAGGTTTCATAAGAAACCAACCCTGCCAACACTGTGATCTCAGATTTCCAGTCTCCAAAACTGAGAGAAAATAAGTATCTGTTGTTCAAGTCCTCTAGTCTGTGGTAATCTGTTACGGCAGTCCTAGCAAAGTAATACAGCCCCCAAGTTCTAGTCAGTTCACTAATCACTTCCCAGGCACCCAGATTCTCCCCTTCCAATGACAATGTCCTTCTGTATGGCCAAGAATAATTTTTCTAAATCACAGTGTTGACTACAGTACTTCCCTTCTCAAAAATTCCAATGGCCCCCTTCTACCTGTAGAATAAGTCTGAAAATCATCCTAACATTCAGGCTCCCACAATTTTACCATTTCTCTTTCTAGCTCTGTCTTCCTCAACCTCCCACCTGAATTTTCTCCCTCTTCATACTCAGTTGTTTGCCATACCCCACCATGTTTTTTCCTGTGTGTAGCCCTCCCCTGCTTCATATCTCCATTAAAGGAATCCCCATTTCAAAGCCACAGCCATTTGGGCCCTGCAAAAAGTCATTGCTTAATTTCATTTTCTTGTAAATTGCAGAGGAAAATGGTTTCTCTTCTATTTGTATGACACAGAACCCACCTCACCTAATCTTATAATTATACATACACGGGACACAACATCACTCCTCAGCTAGACTCTACTCTCCTGGAGGACATGGATTTTTGTGTCAGGCTTTGTTGTTTTATTTGGTTTGGTTTGGTTTGTGTTCTTTATACCTCTTGCCAGAATGTTTCATACATAGCAAACGATCAGTAACTATTAGTAATAAATGAACAAGTCAAAGTACAGGTTATAGTGAAAACCTATTACTTCTCATTCTTAGGTAACAGAAGTAATATTTTAAGGGGTAGAGAAACGTGGGATGTGACTCAATGTTCTACAACGGACCTTATTTATTTTTATGTACTTACTATCTTTTATTTCTCTGTCTCTTGTGTCTTACCTATGGATTGTGTTGTTTTTTAATCTGGCTATGAAGAAGCATTAGTAGAGAAGACCGTTGTACTTCACTTGGGTTCTCACTTAATTACTTCCGTAATGTATTCATTGTGTTATTTGTAGTAAGCAGTTTCTGTATAACTTCCATGATTGAGTGGATTCATTTCATAAAGATTAAAAATGGATAGCAAACCATTTTTATTATTACATGTGTTATTAAAGAAAGTATGCTGTTGCTTTGGAACTTTTGATTCAGAGAGAATTTCCTTTTGTTTACTGTATTGCTGAATAATTCCCCTGTTACCCACCCTGACTCCTCTCCAGAATAGCTATGGCTTTGGCGGTGCTTGCTGGCTAGACAAATATATCACTGCGATTGGAAAAATATCACAAGAGGGACAGTTCCAGGTTTGAAAATAGGGCAATTAGCTCTCAGCATGAAAAGGTGTGTCAGATGTTCCTGAAACTGAGTGACAGATAATGTTGGCTTCAATCAGGCATAATACCAAGGGCTGAAATGGCCATGTAGGATGCCTCCCTGTGTGTTTCTGTCAGAGGATGACTTCTTAACTGACTTCCACTACTCACCCCGACAGAATTTGCCAGTAGGTAATTAGGCAGAGGGATGTGTGTGTGTATGTGCGCGCATGCGTGTGTGTACATATATATATATATGTATGTATGTATATATATGTACATATATATACATATATATATAAGGTCAAATATCATTCCCTCATCATTTCCTTTATTAGTAGGAGGAATTCTGCTGCACAAATGATATGTTGACATTTCAGAAAAATCACCAAAATAAACACTAGACACTTGATGTGGGCATCAATAACAGTCTCTTCCTTTGGAGAAACGCTTTGTTGTATTTCGGGTGGGGCTACCCATCGTGGTCCCTCGCAGCCAGCCTGGAGAATCACAGCACCAGCCCTGAACCCCGTGACTGGTCACAGCAGTGAGAGTGTCCTCCACACCAGGCCGATAGAGAGAGCTCCTCTGGGAATCATAACACTGTCACAGGATGGAGAGGCTCCTTTCCTCTGGGGGTTGCTACACTGACCTGGTATAAGCCTTGCCAAGTACACAGAAGCTGTTTGGATTAGAAAAGAAAGAAAAAGACAACTTACCAAGATAAGCAAGGACAAGCTGGAGAGAGAGAGAGAAAAAAGAGAGAAGGAGAGAGAGAGAGAGAGAGAGAGAGAGAGCGAGCATTATTTACATCACTGTATCCAACCTTCCTTCAGGCCATTTCTCCTCCTGTCATCCCAGGTCCAGGAGGGAACAATCCTCTTCTCATTCATGCGTGGGTTAGGTTGAAGAGGGTGGTCATTGTGGGTGTGGAAACAGGGGACACTCTCTCACAGGTAGATGGCCTCTTTGCCTTCCCTGAGCAGGAATTGTCTTAGATAAACCAAGGAAGCTGGAAAGGGTCCAAAGGGCCACAAGATGTCCTGAGTCATCTTCTCAGGAACTGGGCTCCTGGGTCAGATCGTCATGGTGGTTGTGTGTGGATCTCCAGCATATATCTGTCCAAGCCTATTCAGCTTAGTCAAGGAAGTGAGACAGGACACTCCAAAAAATAAGGAACCATTTGGAGCACCCCGCACCAGCCCACCAATATTCATGGCGTGCTCATTGGTACTGTAGGGTTGTGGAGAGGGGCAGAAAGGTGGGGCTTGTAGAGTCACCAAGGGTTCTTGGTGGCTGTGGTCCTTGATCAGGGGCTTGGAAAGCTGGGCAGAGATTATAGTTAAATAACTCTTCAAGTGCCGGGATAAAATTCTTCTCTTCCCTTTTTGGAGTTTCAGAGTTTGGGGGAAATGTTTGCTCCCTGCTTCTCTTTTAGGTTTTTCTTTTTTGTCTTACCCAACTTATCCCAAGGATGATGTGGGTCATGCCAAAAGCGTGGGGCAGACTCCACATTTACTCTGGTCTTCACAAAACTGACACACCTAGCTCTCATGCCTGTAGAGAAAAGTACGTCTCTTTCCAGTGTGGTCAAATGGGGCATTGTACAACTTGTTCTAACTACCTCACAGTATTATTGTGACCAACCAATAAGATAACCTGGTGATAACACTTAAGAAAAACAAACAATAGGTATGATCAATCAATAACTCTCAGCTTTGACACCAAATCTATTACCCAAATGAATGGACCATAGCTTTGCAGTTTGGGTCTGCATGGTTCAGCATGGTTCTTGCTCCAGAAATGCCATAACCAGATAGACTAGGTGGCCTCCATCCGTCATTCTCGTGAATGACGCTAACAGATCCTTTTACTTTTCAGTATTCGCAAGGGAAAAACTTGTTCAAGAAATGGTGAATGGGAAATAACAAGAAAGCACCCATTTAACCATCTGCAATTTACAAAATTATCTTATATTTATAAATTCAAACAATGATGCTTATTTAAGACAGATTAAAGCCTTTTTTTAAAAAAGATAAAGAGTGGGAAGCAGAGAAAAGAGAACAGGTCCATTTGTGACAAGTACTGTTCAAAGCAATTTAAAGTTTCAGGGACTAAATTCTTTTCCTACAGATCAAGAGCCCCTGGGAAGACGGAATGGATGTAGCCATCTCAATCCATCCCCTGTGAGTACTAACACCTTGAGTGAGATAGTGAACAGCTTTTAAAGAGATGAATCTTCATTCCAGGGGTGAATATTAAATTTCACATTTCATAAAGGACTTGAGTCAGATCTACTGCATAAAAAGTGACTCCCAGTTAATGTCATCTACAGGCAAGAAGCACCCTCTTCTTGCTTCTGACTTGGATTGCCTGGCTCGCACCACCAGAAAAGGGTACTCATTTTTTCCTCATCATCACCTCAGCTGTATATTAAAGATATCATAAAGATATTTTATTTCTGTACCAGGATCAAGAGGTTCCTGAATCTCTCAAACTTGTCTGAACCTAGATTTGGTTAACAAGAAATATAGGGACTATCATCTCAGGAGCCTCTTGAAACTTAGCTGGTAAACACAAAGAAGAGTAACACTTCGGAGAAAATGACTTCCTGGTAGGACATGCCTAATGATGGGCCGGTGCTCCCCTGCCCCCACCCCATACCTCTGAACTGGCATGTGTTTGCTCAGGAAAGACGAGAGTGCTCTAGTAGGGCAAGCAGGAAGGATCAGAGAGAGGCAAGTAGGTGCTGCTGCCAGAGAGTTAAGAGCTGATGTTGTCCCGAGTCAAGAAGCTACGAACAACTGCTACAGGTCTCATAGGTGATCCTTCATAGATATGAGGCAAAAACCATGTCAGGGCTGAAAGCTGCTAATAACCCATGTCAGGCAAAACCAGAACCATGATTTCTAAAGGAAGAAATGAAATGTTTCCTGTCACCCTTCTACTTTCCAAATACCAAGTGAGTTCATCTTATTGGTGGAAAGTATATGAAGGGGTTCCTGGGTGTCACTGTTGGTTTGGGCTCAGGTTGTGATCTCAGAGTTCTGGGATCGAGTCCAACCGGGCTCCAAGCTCCGCACGAAGTCTGCTTGGGATTGTCTCTGCCCCTCCCGCCCCTCAAATAAATAAATAAATCTTTACAGTATATGGAGAGAGACACATGGGTGTCTCTGTCAGTTGCACGTCTGACTCTTGGTTTTGGCTCAGGTCATCCTCTCAGGGTTGTGGGATCAAGCACCAAGTTAGGCTCTGTGCTGGGCATGGAGTCTACTTGAGATTATCTCTCTCCTTCTCCCTCTGTTCCTTCCCCCACTCTCGCTCTGTAAATAGACAGATGATAGATAGATGGATAGATAGACAGATAGATAGATAGAGTGTGTGGAGAACATTCCTAGCAAGGGAGAAGAGGAATTATAGCTTCCAAGTTTCTGGCATGTGAAACATGAGAAAGAACATAGGAGGAGACATATTGCCAACAGTTAATATCCAACCCAGCCTCCATCTTAAGTATTTCTAGTTTGGTATCTTTTCTTCACCAACCAGCCCCCTTCCTAACTTCCAGCCACCGCACAGTTGTGATTGGTGCTTACCCACTGAAGCTTATTGTCCTAAATAAATGCATTTCCTAGATGAAAAGCAGTGACCAAGTGGTCTTCAAATTAATTCTCCATTCATTTCTATTTTCTCTCCTTTGGACCCAAACCTCCCTATTCTCTTCCACCTCTACTTTTCTTGATTTAAAAAAAGAAAAAATTGCATAAGTCAACAGTCTAACAAAGAATGCCAATGTGTGTCAAATTTATTGCATCTGACAACAGAGACGTTACCATCATAATGAAAGCTGTTGAAAGTGTAGTAGCTATGTCTAGTTTAAAAGTGCATTAATTCAATTCAGCATTTCCAATTCCATTTAACAAAAGGCCCACGATGACATTTTGACACACTTTTCCTACTCTTGTATCTGATTTTCTTGAAAAGTGAAACCATGCTAAGAAACACCGAGGATATAACCGTGGTGGTAGGGTGGAGGGAAAAGACACATTGAGGACATTTTCCTTGATTCTCCAAGCCAAAAAGGAGTTATGCTACTTTTTGTGAAATTTTCCATCATATTAGAGTGATAAGAAGAAATGAGTCAACAGACCGCATTCTCCTCTCTAGGCTGAAGCCACAGGACAGAGAACAAATACCTCAGTCCCATGGCGTCCTTTTGTCCTGCTCACACCTGGTGAGCCCCTGGGGTGGGGGAGTGAAGTTCTATGAGTGTGCCAGCATCTCAGCTGCTCTCCCTACACTGTGCTGTGGGACAGGGACTCGAATGGCAAGTCCCCCCTCCCCCCACTCCCAACCAGGCTTTTCCAGTGGGCAGTGCTTGAGGGAGCTGGCAAGGAGGGACTAGAGACCTCCTGTCTGCCCCCTCTTCCTCTGAGCGTTCCCTAGCTACCTTTCATCCCAGGCAGCAAGTCTCTGTTGCAGTGGCCGAATCCAGTTTTGGGTTCTTTTTTTTTTTTTTTTTTTCTTTTAAGATTTTATTCATTTATTTGAGACAGAGCTTACAAAAGAGAGCACAAGCAGAGGGAGAGGGAGAAGCAGACTCTCCGCTGAGTCCATTGTGGGGTTTGATGCCAAGATAAGCCTGTCACCCCAACCCCACCCAGGCTTCTGGGAAGCTCCTTTCTGGCTCCCTCCTCTCTGCTTCCTTGCCTCAGCCTGGGACACCAGCTGTTTCTGTACCAAGTGTAAACACGCCCTCAGACAAGGAGGTGTCTGCACAAGGCCACTTGGAGCAATTAGCTGGGACAATCAGCTTTGCATGTGGACACAGCATTTCTGTCATCTGCCAGACCTGCACTTTGAACTCCCAAACTCTGGAAGATCTCAACCATCATACTTTGCTCCAGGAAAGAACGTAGCCGGGGGAAATGTCGAGTTGACTATTACCCAATTGAAGTAACACAGTAGGAAGCAAATAAACCTGATTAAAGAAAATGGAGTACATTTCTGGCTTGGCAGACAAAAAATATATATACAAATAAAATTTTAAATGCACCTGAAATTTTCCCTTGTTACGGCCTTGCTTAGGAGCTGGAATCCTAAATCGAGAGCACCACCTGCTGTCCGTTGTCAGACCTGAATGTTGTGGGTATTCGGAAGCGGAGAACCATCCTGTGTTAATGTTGTGTGAAGGAGTAGATGTATGACTGCCCAAGTCCGAGTTCCCAAAGGGTTTCTGGCCCTGCTCAGAACAGATGAACTTAACACGCATCCGCAGTGATGCCAGCGGTGGTGTGTTCTCTGGCATCCACGTCTTTGAAAAAGTGTCTCTTCCGAGGTTCAGAAGTATGCCACACTTTCCAACAAAATCCATGGCAGAGGAAACTGAAACTGGAGAGTTAATGTACGGAAATAAGTAGTTATGGTTGTACACTAGACAGAATGAGATGACAGGAAACTGTTCCATGGAATTGATGAACTGTGGGATGTTGGAACCAGGAGGGATCTTGGAATATTTTTTACAAGAGCCATACCAAGCCTTAAAAGTAGGTGAAGCGGTTGACAGCTTATAGATGCCATCTTAGGCTACTGGGAAAGTGGTGCCTATTCGAAGAAGCTTTGCAAGTACATTGTGATGATGACGATGATGATGGGTTGTTTGTTACTCCCTCCTTGGATGAGGGGAAAAGACCAACTTCCCAATTGGTTTCTGAAAACCCTTAACGAGAGACACAACTCTTCTAGACAAAATGAAAGCTAAGGATGGAATTGCAAATATCCCCAAAAACAAGAAAACAGAGACTCGCTCATGTTACTCGAAAGAGCAAAGGGTTTTTATTTTTTTATTTTTTTTAAAAGATTTCATTTATTTATTTGAGAGAGACAGTGAGAGAGAGCATGAGCAAGGAGAAGGTCAGAGGGAGAAGCATACTCCCCATGGAGCTCGGAGCCCGATACAGGACTTGATCCCCCAGGACTCCAGGATCATGACCTGAGCCGAAGGCAGTCGTCCAACCGAGCCACCCAGGCGTCCCGAGCAAAGGGTTTTTAATTGAGTTCTTTTCTGAAACACTTTTTGGAGGGCGCGTGGATGGGAAGGAATGCGTCTAGCATGTAGGAACTAGAGACAAACAAAGAGTATTGACCATGGCAATCAAGTCAAGGGGGCAGAAGGAAAGGCAAAAGGCTGAGTCAGCAACAGACTTGGAAGAGAATTCCCCTTCCAAGCTCATCTCACTGTGATGTGATCAGGACAGGTCATCTCGGACAGGCGCAATCAGAAGGGGACGTGCCTCTTGGCTTTCCTGCCAGCTCAGCTCCTCTGCGCCATTGACCAGGAAAGTGTGAGGAGGGGACCCTCGTAGCTCTGATCCTGCTTACAGAGCCAATGATGTGTATAAACCCCAGGGTAACTTGATACTGTGGTGAGAAGGAAGCTCTTCTGTTGTCCCTTTTCAACTTTTTACTGCTTTGCTTTTATTTTCTATGGAATTGATTTCACCACTTTGGGTAGATATGTGATGTCTCCCCTCCCCTACCACCAATAAAATTCCCTGCTATGGACCACATGTATTGATGGCTTTTCTATGCTACCTGCCACGTGATTCATCATGGGCACATGAGTGGAACCAAGGGATCATCAAGGAGAGACATCACAAGACCCTAAGGTGCTTCTGAATCATCAATGATGAGATTATGCTCAGTGAATTTATTTTAAGGGTCAAGTGTATTTTCATATCATCCAGTGTCCTAACAGCGAACACCGACATTGCTGAACGTGATGCTGTGTGACTCGCTGTTAAGAGAATTCCCCTTCCAAGTGTGGGTATACATCATTTGCAATAGAAGCCAATAAAGTCAAATTAGTTTCTGCGCTGATAAGACATTTTCATTACCATGATAATTGGAGGCTTTCTGGGTGAGAGAAATATACCTTAAGGTAAATCTCCAAAAATTATTAAGGAATAGCAAAGCGCGTCAGTCATAATAGATATTTTCATGGCAGCGATAACATTGACGTCGTGGAACTATGTGCAGAGCCTGCAGCACCGCCGACTTTGTCCTCAGCACCGTGGGGGTTCCGAAAGAGTGGAAAAGATATGTCCTGGTCTTTCTCTGAATACTTAGTCAAAAATTGCTCCCTTCTGCACCCACTTCATCCCATATTACTATCTATACCATTAACCTGGATTTATTTTTCTTCATAGCAGTGAATATGGTCTGGAATAATATTTGGCGTGTATACAGCAAAATAATGGAATGAACACACCGTTATTATGCCGTTCTTTCCTTGCTGGCTCTGTCTCTCTCCCATAAAGAGGGGAAGTCCATTGAGGGGAAGACTTGGTCTCATTTGCTACTGAATCGTCAGTGACTAGTAGCACAAACTTAGTGTCTAATAATTGTTTGTTGACCCAGGAATGATGATCAAATCTATGTCAATATATGTTTTGGGTTTTTTTAATACTGGCTTCTTTTTTCCATTTTAAGTAAATCCAGGTGTTTCTGGCTTATACAAAATGATGATTGTAATTTAGCAAGCACTTTAATTGCTATGTGTGATTTATTTATGAAAATGAAACATTTTAAGCCATATATACCTTCCTAACTCATTCATTTTCTGCCAAATTATGTGTCTCATGTTATTGAGCACATCCTTTGGACAAGTGCCTTTTACCTACTAGACATTGCAGTCTTCCACGTTAAAATATATAAACTCCAGAAATAGGATTAATTTGAAACAGGTCAGGTCCAGGACATATATGTTCCTCCTGTTCTGTTGCCCATTTGCTGAGTGAATACTGTATGCCAGGAGTCCCTGTACCTTGTAGATGTCTCATCTTAACTACACAAATAAAATAACTCTAACAATAACTATTATCCTCATTTTGCAGGCACACACACACACACACAAAACCAACAACAAAAAAACCAACCCAGGCTAGTTTAGTAATAAGCCTAAGATTTTTTGGTTTTGGTTTTATTATCATTATCATTATTATTTTTTTTTTAAGATTTTTTATTTATTTATCAGAGAGAGAGAGGGGGAGAGAGCAAGCACAGGCAGACAGAATGGCAGGCAGAGACAGAGGGAGAAGCAGGCTCCCTGCCGAGCAAGGAGCCCGATGTGGGACTCGATCCCAGGATGCTGGGATCATGACCTGAGCCGAAGGCAGCTGCTTAACCAACTGAGCCACCCAGGCGTCCCTCATTATCATTATTATTATTCATCTGAGAAAGGAAGAGAGCACTGGGGGAAGGTCAGATAGAGAGAGAGAATCCTAAGCAGACTCCCCACTGAGCATGGAGCCCAATGCAGGGTTTCATCCCACAACCCCGAGATCATGACCTGAGTTGGAAGCTTAATCGACTGAGCCACCCAGACCTAAGGTTTAACATCTAATAAAATGCTAGGTCCTGGGTCAAACTCTCTGAGTCACTGTTTTGGGGATGAAAGATATGTCCATGTCCACACACATAGTAAGTACTAGGACTGAGCCTCAAGGGCATGTCTGTGACCCTGAAGCCCGTGCTCTTGACCCTCATGCTGCATTTCCTTTTCTTCCTGCCGGTCCTACCTCCGTACTGGTTTTCACGTGTGATTTCCTTTTCTCCTCGTTCTGGGAGAGCGTCTCAGGTTTGTCCCCCTCACTACCAATCTTCTTCCGTGGTGCCATGTCTGCTCTCGACCATATCCGGGTGGATTAATCCAGCATTGAATTCTTAGTTCTTCCATCATCTTCCCTTTGCTTGACATCCTGTCTTGGCTCCATAGTGGTTCATCTGCCTTTGATATTATGTTCTTGTTTGAAAAAGACAACATGGTTTTTCATCCTAGGAAGAATGATAACTTTCTTTCTTTCTTTGTTTACAAATCGTATTTTTATTTTGTTATTATTTAAATCCAATTAGCCAACATATAGTATATCATTTGTTTCAGATGTAGTGTTCAATAATTTTCTGTGAAAATATTTTAGTGGTTTAGAAAAATATTGTTTCAGTGAAATTTTACCATGAGGTTCACTTCCTTTGGTCTGTAAGACTTTTTTCAGGCACCTCCCCCTCTCCTTTTTCCTGTTTCCATGTCTAAGAACACAGAGTTCCTACCAGCACAGGAGAAGGAGAACAAGCGTGCCACATGCCCTTGTCCCCTCTCTGTCTTGAAAGAGCAAGGAACATGCACATTCTTCTCAAGGACACGTTTCCGGTGTCCCTGGAACTCACATCTGCTCCAGGCTTCCTAGTCTCCCTGCCTGATGTTTTTGGCCTTTTGTAAAATATGCAGACTTAAAAAGGAACAGTCCTTGGGATATGTAGTCACCAGGGCTCTTCTAGATTCTGTTAGCTCTAATTATGCTGAAACTATGCTTGATCTGTGCTCTGTCTCTCTCCAGAATACAGCATGCTCTCTTAGATGCCCCAGAATTTTCTAACTGGATCTAATAATGGAAGTAACTTCTTTGGGGAGGAGGAATACAGAATTTGATTGTGTTAACAAGGACCATCAGAGAGTCGGTGCATTACACTTCCTGTTTGTTGCAGAGACAGGACGTCTGAACTTGGGGGAGGGGAGCATTGGGGAAAGATGAACGGAATGCCTACTACCCCTGCAGCAGGATGACTCATTCCTGCCCCCTCACCCCCCACGATGAGCCAGCTTCTGCCTTCTCCATTGAGTCACATTAGTGCTATGGTCTGTGGAAAGTCTTTCCAAACTCTAGCAAGAGGGAGTTGTGAATATATTTTTTTCTTATAAAGTGATAATTATTTTAAGGCGAGCTTAGGGGGATGGCATCAGGCCTGCTGGACTGATGATCTTTTACAATTAGAAACCTTGGCCTTTCCCTCCCCCCAGTATAAAATTACTGCACCACTGACTAACTGAAAGAACTGAAACTTGAAAGTTTTAAGTATCTAATCAACAAACAGATAAAAGGGGATGAATGATAATGATGGGATAAAGTGTTTACTGCCCCATAAGAATATTTCATCTCAGGGGTGCCTGGGTGGCTCAGTGGGTTAAAGCCTCTGCCTTCGGCTCAGGTCATGGGTCCATGGGATCGAGCCCCACATTGGGCTCTCTGCTCAGTGGGGAGCCTGCTTCCCCCTCTCTCTGTCTCTGCCTGCCTCTCTGCCTACTTGTGATCTCTGTCAAATAAATAAATAAAATCTTAAAAAAAAAAAAAGAATATTTCATCCCAGCTTGTCTGTGGTCGGGGCATCTCTTTGGAGAGCAGATCCAGAGAAAAGTTGATGCTGTGCCTCCCTTGGTCCTGATCTCTTATGGGAGTCCAGGGTGATACCTGGTTAATGAGAAGACACCCCCTCCTCACCCCCACCACCATCATCATCAATAACCACATCAAATGCTGTCCCATTCACCCATACCATGAACCCATGGAAAGTTCAGCCCTGGGGGACCTGGGGACCTGGCACGCTCAGTCCTCTAGGGCTCTAGGGTTAGCACCTGCCTGCAACAGCTTGGAGATTCCTTTTATCCCCTCACATAATTGGGGTTATTTGAAATGTCTGGGTTTTAGGTGAGAAGGAAGATTAAATGAAGTAGAAAAAAGCATTCACACTACCTGTGATTTCAATTAAACACATTATTTCAACAATGATAATGAAACAAAATCTTTTGACTGCTGAGGGGCGCTTGGGTGTCTCAGTCCGTTAAGAGTTTGGCTCTTGATTTTGGCACAGGACATGATCTCTGTGTCCTGAGACTGAGCCCCTCATTGGGCTCCACACTCAGCAGGGAGCCTGTTTAAGAATCTCTCTCTCCCTCTCCCCCCCGCAACTCACACGCTCTCTCTCTCTAAAAAAAGTCTTTCAGCTGCTGAGAGGATTAGTTATGACAATGAACTCCTACTCAGAAATCCAGATTTTATCATCAGCTCTTACTGAACTTTCTGGATCCTTAAAGGCAAATAACGTGGCCTGTCCAGTGGGCCTTAGCTTCCTTCCCTGGCTGGGGATAGGGCTCCCTGTGGCCCAGAAGCCTACCCCTGTAGGAGAACACAAGGGAGTGGGGGTGGGTGGAGAGGACCTTCACCTCAGCAATTTTAGGTCTGTCTGTGGGCATGAGAGGGACCCTCCCAAGTCAGCCACAAACCCTCCTGAGGAACGGACTTGGAACACCACGTAGTGGCCAGCATCTCTCTCAATGCACACTATGTCCTTGGGGATTTGGATTCTGGACATGCCGGGCTCCTCCTGTTACTGGAAGGAAAGATGGGTGCTTTGGGAGTAAGAAGTCCTGCATTAAAAGTCTTAGCTCTGGCATTTACTCGTAGCCAAACTGTGACAGCACAGTGAGGAAATATAGGTACAGCACCACAGAGCTTTGCACAGAGTAGAAATGTCAGGTTTGCTGCATGTCCTCTCTGCTTGGCTTTTAGCATAAGAACTAGGCCAGCAAGTCCAGCCAGATGGCCAAAGGAGTAGGAATTATAACTGTGTTCTCTCTCCTTACCCCAGAAGTCTTCTGGCAGAAGAAAACCTATCAACAAGACCTCCAGTGACAACCCCTAATCCTTTACTTCCTTTACTTCCCTCAATGTCTTTGGTGACCCCAGAGTCTTGGAAGATAAGGGGATATAACTGTGCCTTCAGGAGAGCTCCATCCCAAAGAACTTGGGGAGCAGGACTCTGCTGGCCTTCAGGGATGACTCTATTAATAAAGACCTTTGGGGGGTATCCCAGGATTTGGGATCTGGTAACAGTTTTTCCTGATTAGCCCTTGGAGCAAACCAAGAATGCCTCATCCCTTCCCTGTCCCTCAGGTCCACTTCCATAGACCAGCTGCCAGGGAGAAGAGCCCGGTGGGGCCTGTATGTTTTGGAGACATGGTCCTCTCAAAAAGTCAAGGCTCCATCCTTCTCATTCCAGAGATGAAGAATATTTACTGACCTTTTTCTCTGCTAGTTACTGGGAGTATGTCACTGTTTAGAAATCTATCAAAGTTTTCATTTTTTCTGTTAGAGTGTTTCTTTTTTTTTTTTTTTTTAAAGATTTTATTTATTTATTTGACAGAGAGAAATCACAAGTAGACGGAGAGGCAGGCAGAGAGAGAGAGAGAGAAAGGGAAAGAGATGCAGGCTCCCTGCTGAGCAGAGAGCCCGATGCGGGACTCGATCCCAGGACCCTGAGATCATGACCTGAGCCGAAGGCAGCGGCTTAGCCCACTGAGCCACCCAGGTGCCCTGTTAAAGTGTTTCTTAATTGTTTTCTATTGGTGATATGTGGTCAAGAGGAGATCAAATACTAGAGGAGATATAAAGGCGAAACTACTAAAAAGATGGAGAATAAGGTCACTGGTGACTGGGAGTTCAGAAACAGGGCAGGTTGTCCTGCTACGGGAAGGAGCTAATGGTGAGGGAATGTGAGAGATTAGGAGAAATTCTAGCATAACAAAGAGGAAAACAGGGCACTTCTCTATGTTGTTGAATCAGGGATAAATTGTGCATCAGAAATAAAAATGTTCCAGAATTCTCTGAATAATGTATCAGAATTGTCCTAAGATACATGGGACCAAAGAACCTTCTTTACTTTGCCCTGGAGATCTTGAAATAAACCAACAGATACACAAACAAATAAGCAAGTGTCCAAGGGAACAAGGGTATACATATAGGCTCATTCACAGCTGTCTCAATTCCATTGTGCCTCAATGGTCCCAGAAGCCACAAGACAGCTGAGAGTTCGTCATTATCTGCCATTCCGGAAGAACATCTTAAAAGAGCTGTTTTAGCCACTTCTGCAAAGTAAGGGAATATAGTTCTTGCCAGCTCCTTGTCTAAATAGAAACATTTCCGTGAAGCAGCCAGTAAAATCAGTAGCCTTTGACTTCTGGAGGTCAGGACAAAACCTGCTTTGCTTGCAAATAACAAAGCTGATTCTTGTCCAGCCTCTGATGGATATTTAGCCACTGCCCCAAACTGTATAATTGGCATCCTCTACTTCGATCAGCCAGAAATACTACAGAAGAAACATGGAAACGACCCCCAATGAGGCGTATGCTATCAGGATCTGGCTAATTAGATAATTTTCATATCCTAAATGCATTGACCAATAACCCATATATTCACCCCAGGCTTGAAAGAATTCGTCAATGTGTTGTTTGTGCCAAGAGCCACATGTCTGGCCTCTCATTTGGTTTCCAGCTTTCCTTTGCAAGTGGGAGCCATCAGCAGTGAATTCAGAGTAGAGGACCAGGCAGAGGAATCCCAGAGTGACTAGTTGGTGGCGGGAGCAGCACCTGTCCCGGTCACTTGCAGTAATCTGGCCCTCAGTGATTTCGCAATTGTACAGTGGGAAGACTTATCAGCCAGCAAAGGGGACCGCTGGGATACAGTGACAATTCAATTGTCTCTGTCTCCCTTAGAGGAAATGTTTAATTAACAAATGAAAATAATCCAGAAATGGATACCAACTACTGAATACATAAATTAATAACAGCGCCGTGAGTTGATTATACAGGCAGTTTGGTCTTAAAATAACAACTCTATTTTATGTGAGCCTGGAAAATCTAAATAAAGGCTTCTTTTTTTTTTTTTTCTTTTTCTTTCTCTTTTTTTCTTTTATGTCATTAAATAGAAATCTGAAAGTTGACAAAGCCTCTGCAGATCCCAGTTTCCTGAACAAGCAAACAGACAACCAGGATGGGAAATGCCTAGTGTATGTCTCCTCTGCTCAGAGCAGATACCAAGTTACAGGGTGGGAGTAAGCAGAAGCACTTCTACCGGACTCTCCACCCTAAGAACAGAGCATGTAAGTGGCATACGTAAATTCTGTTCATGAGGGAGAGAGCAAGAGAGGAATTCTTTTAGGTGTTCATAAGCTCATTATTTGCTAATTAGAAGAAAGGATTCTGCCTTGAGGGATAAATCTCACCACCCTAAGAGGACCAGGAAAGCTGACATCCCTCCTCTGACTCTAGGGGATCCCATGATTTAGAGAGAAGCCTTCTAGCATGTTCACCATTCAGCTGGCTCTTCGGGGAGTGCTTTAGATTAACAAATGCAAACATTCTAACATTACTGGAGGGATTATTACATCGTGTTAAATATTTCATTTGTCTGACATCACCCTACTGACTCACTGCTATAATTTATTAAATCTGCCTCTTGGTAAAACTATTTGATCGTTTTTCACGGCGGGGCTTGACTTTCAATGTCCTCTCCCACCACACCTGCAAGTGCATCTCTTCCCTTTTGTTCCATCAACGCTCTTATTTCCCACAAGCGGCATGAATCCTGGCTACATGAGTGGAGCAGGTGGACAGGTTGAAAAGTCAATGGGAAGGGGCAAAGGAGGGGTGAGGGTACATCAGAACTGGTATGGGGTGGACATCTGGTCTCCATTGGACAGAGTCAGGACTCAGACAATAAGCATGGAACTTAGGGGCCACCCACAGGTCCAGATGCCTGGGGCTGTAGCAGGCAGAGAATGAACAACTTTTATCCTTGGAGCTGTTGGGACATCCCAGTAAAATGTCATCAACAAGGTGAGTCCCAAGAAAGCTTCTTGATAGGATAGCAATGCACCTTTTATCTTTGTCCTCTAAGATCATTCATTCTACCCCCGAGTACCACGCCCATTCATTTGAAGACTCTTCGTAGAATGCCTACTAGCTGCTAGCTACTCTAGAAGATATAATGATCAGGGAATGGTCCAGAACTCATGGACTTACGCAGCCAGGTGAAATCTCTGCCTTGTACCTTGTGGCAGGTTCATTACAGAGATCATTTTCAATCATTCCAGCAACTCTGCAATGATAGATATGATCCTTACTATGTTGTGGATGAGATGTTAAACCCCCTGTAGTTCACCCAGTCAGGAAGCTGCTGGTTTAGCATTTAGACTCAGATCTTCATGACACCAGAGCCCTTGCTTTTTGTCACGGAAGGAGCTCCTACTCACCCGAGGTAAAGTGTAATGACTGTTATCCTTCACTTGGCTCCATGTAGTCAAAGGACAGTGTACATTCACCTAGGACTTCTTGTTGAAGGAATTTAAGAATGACATCATCTTTTGTGCTCATCAAGGTCTCAAGAAGGCGTTTAGGGCTTTGTTGGTCTTGCTCACATCTATGTCCTTGGGTTCCTCTGGTGGAATCCAATTCCACCAGGTGCAACCCCTTGCACCTCCACCAGTCAGGAAACATGGGATCCAAGCTCATTATAGGAAGCTCTTTTTCAGACTTCAGTAAAAAGGAGAGCATGGTTATAGAGCAAATCAATTCAGATCGATTGCAGATTTTTGTCATTTTCAGAGTTTTTTAGTAACTTGGATAAAAAGCCCCTATCTTGCCCCAGGAGTGCAGATGGGCGTGTTCAGGCCTTTGCATGGGGCCTGAGGAGGGTGCAATTCAATCTGTGTCTCAGAGACAGGCCCAGAGAGGTCTGAGCTCATGTGAAACCTGTGGACTATTACCGCATTATTATATTGAAGCATTTTTATTTGTAAAGTACAAATGATCCTTTCAATCCCACTTGCAATTTCATCATACAACCCTTTTCTGTTAATGAAGCTCAAACACAGCCTGCAGCAGCGTGTACAAGATGGCCACACCTCTTCTGCATGGCCTTGATCCTCGGTAGCTGGGCGCCTTACTGCCCCTCCCCCAGTGGTACTGTTTCCTCCATTACTGCTCCCTCGTGGTTTCCCGAGTGGATTCTTTTGATTAGATCCACCAGGATAGATTACGCAGAGCAATGTAGTGTATCTTACGGGCTGTTAACTGATCCGCCATGACCTCAGGCTAGACAGGGAGAGAAATAATGCTGAAGAATGATCATCTTCCAAATAAACAAATCCATTTAAAACCATGTGTTTTCAACTATTTAAAAATAGGAGAGCCCACCAAAAGCTGGACAAAAGTAGATTTAACAAAACATGAACAGTGGCCACTTCTGGATGGAGAGATGAGGGATAATATCAAGTTTCTCACTGATGCTTTCCCATCTCATTCAGGGTCTATAATAAGCAGGTAAAAATATAATCAGAACAAACACAATGAACATTGTGTAAGTCTTCTTTATGAAATTTTACCAGAAACATTTGCATTTAAAATGTATGTTATACACACATGAAGTCACTTGAGAGCTCCAGCTATAAGCTGATATTTCCATAAAGTCTCAATTTCAGGCTTTTGTCACAAGTATTCATAAAAAAGCCTGAATGATGATCCTACATAAAACAAAAAAAAATTCTGGGCATCATATCTTGAAAAAAACTACTTTTAGATGTTGCAGTAACCTGGGAGTGGGAATTCAGAGAGAGGAAAGTAATCAATGAGGCAGGCACTTCAAACCAAAGTATTTGCCAAACCTAGAGGAACCTGAGCTTCAATTTCCATAGTTTTTAGGGCAAGAGGAAAAGGAGACAATGCCTGGGATCTGCCCAAAGTGAGAAGTCTGCCCACTGCTCTGCAAAAAAATGTCAATTCCAACCAAGTAGCTGACCTTCAAGAAAGGTGAACTGGGAGTAAACCCATATTCCTCTGTGAGGGGATAGCTATAGAGATTTCCTGTCTTAAAGATTTGGGCAGAGTAGAGACAAAATATGTCCACCTGGGTTCATAACAACATGGCAGGTCTCCAGCAGGTATGCAGCCCAAATCTTCCCAGTATGGGTAAAGCTCTATCATGTACATGAGCAGAAAGCTATGCCAGGCAGGTGAGGCACACAAGAATCAGCAAAAGGAAATGCAGATCCTTTCTAAAGGAATCTCTTCCCCACCTCCAACCTTGATTTCAAAGGATTCCTCCAGTTCCTTCAGATGAAGCCCCACAGTCAAATATCATAATAATGATGATCATTTCTGTTGCCTTGGCAAAAATTAGCCGAACTGGAACAGGACATTAGGTGTTAAAGTGATTTTTTTTAAAAAGGTATGTTTAATATGTTAAATGACATGGAAAGGAAAAGGATAAAAAATAGTAGTAAGGAAAAGATTAGAAAGAAAGACCTTGAAGACTGGACTAAGAACCAAGGAGAATAGCTAGAAATTAAAGTGTAGCAATTGAAATTAAAAATTAAGTGAATATTGCTTAGGTAATCAAGACTTAACTGAAGCAAAATTGATTAAGTAGGAGGTATATATATCTGAAGAAATTTTCTAGAATTCAGCCTGGTGAGAAAAGTGAGAAAAAATATGAAAAAAGAAGTTAAGATCTATGGTAAAGTGAGAGAAATCTAACAAACTCTGAATTGGAGTTTCAGAAAGAGTGGCTAGAATAGAGAGAGGCAATTTTATCACTTCTGGGAATTTCCCAGAACAGAGGAAAAACATCAATCTACAGATCCAAGAAGCTAGTGAATCCCAGCCAAGCCTGAGAAATAAAAACACTAAGACACATCATAATGAAAGTAAAGAATAACAAATGCAAGGAAAAACGTTTCATGAAATCGGCCACAAATAAAAGATGAATTGCCTTAAAAACACAGTAAGTAGACTGACAGCCGACTTTTCAAAACAAAATAAAACAAAGCAATGGAAGCCAATATTACAGTGGGAAAAAACAACTCCAACATTCCAAAAGAAAATAACAATCAGCATAGAGTTATATACCTGGTAAAAAAAAAAATGTCATTCGGTAATAAGGACAAAGATATTTTTAGGAATTAAAAATGCGTAACATTTTCCAATAATGACTAACATACTCTAACCAAAGGAAATTTGAAAGGATGTACATCAGTTAAAGAAGAAATGTGATTGCCAGGTGGGAAATCTAAGCTTGACAACGAGGTGATAAAAAGGGGGGGAAGGGGCTAAAACGGGGGCAACACTAAAGATAGACTGTGCTAAGCAGTAGTAAAAATGTCTTGTGTGATTTATTTTAAAAAGAGAGAAAACTAAAATATGCCATGTGAAAAAAGTGCATAATAAGCACATACAGAGGTAATCAGAATTATATTAAAGACCTTGTATAAGACAGTAGAGACATAGATTAACTGTAGACTTTGATAAGTGTTAATTAGAAAAATATATTGCATAACTTCACAACTAGTAGAGGGGAAAGTGAAATGAGGGGGAAAAATTAAATTAAAAGAAAGCAATAAAGGAAAGAAGAAATTTGTAGACGGCAGGACAAATAGGAACCTCCCTCAGAGATATTGTGGGTTCAGTTCCAGACCACTGTAATAAAGACAGTAGTGTAATAAAGTGAGACAAATGAAGTTCTTGATTTCCCAGTGCATATAAAAGTAATTTTATACTAGATTATTGTTATTAAGCGTGCAATGACATTATGTCTAAAAAACGATGTACGTACCTTAATTTAAAAATATTACCAAAAAATGTTAACCATCATCTGGAACTTTCAGTGAATTTTACTCCTTTTGATGTTGGAGGGTTTTGCCTTGATGTTGTGGTTGATGACTGAGCAGGGCAGTGGCTACTGACGGTTGGAGGGGCTGTGGCAAATGCTTAAAATAAGACAACAATAAACTCCGCCATATTAATTGGCTTTTTTTCTTCTGGACAATCTGTCTGTAGCCACAATGCTGTTTGATAGCATTTTACTCAGAACAGAATTTCTTTCAGAACTGGAGTCAATCCTCTCAAACCCTGCCACTGCTTTACCAACTATGTTTATGGAATATTCTAAATCCTCTGTCGTCATTTCAACCATCTCCATGGCATCTTCAGCAGGACTAAATTCCATCTCAAGAAATCACCTTCTTTGTTCATCTGTAAGAAGCAACTCCTCATCCGTGAGTGTTATCAGGAGATCACAGCAACTCGGTCATATCTGCAGGCTTTACTTCTAATTCTGGTTTTCTTGGTATTTCCACCACATCTGTGGTGACTTCCTCCACTGAAATCTGGAACCCTTCAAAGTCATCCATGAGAGTTAGAAATAACTTCCAAACTCCTGGCAGTGTTGATATTTTGACTTATCTCATCCCATGATTCACAAGTGTTCTTAATGGCATCTAGAACGGTGAACCTTTCTGTAAGGTTTTCCATTGTCTTTACCCAGATCCACCAAAGGAATGAGTCCATGGCAGTTGTAGTCTTATAGAATGTATTTCTTAAAAAGCAAGACTAGAAAACCAAAATAATCCAGAATGAATGTTGTCTTTGCAGGCAGGAAAAGAACATTCATCTCGAACATCTCCATCAGAGCTCTTGGGTGACCCAGAGCATTGTCAGTGAGCCATTGTATTTTTAAAGGAATTTTTTTTTTTTTTTTTCCTGAGCAGCAGGTTTGAACAGCAGGCTTAAAATATTCAGTAAACCATCTTGTAAACAGATGTACTGTCATCCAGACTCTGTTGTTCCCTTTATAGAGCACAGGCAGAGTCAATTTAGCATAATTCTTGGGGGCCCTGGGATTTTCAGCATGGTCAGTGAGCACTAGCTTCAGCTTAAAGTCACCAGCTGTAGTAGCCCCTAACAAGAGTCAGCCTGTCGTTTGGAGCTTTGAAGCCAGACATTGACTTCTCCTATCTAGCTATGAAAGTCCTAGATGTAATCTTCTTTAAGTAGAAGGCTGTTTCTTCTACATTCAAAGTCTGTTGTTCAGTGTAGCCACCTTCATGAATTATCTAAGCTAGGTCTTCTGGATTACTAGATGCAGCTTCTCCATCAACACCTGCTGCTTCACCTTGCACGTTGATGTCATGGGTACGGCATCTTTCCTTGAACCTCATGAACCACCTCCTGCCAGCTTCAGACTTTTCTCCTGCAGCTGCCTCACCTCTCTCAGCCTTCCCAGAATGGAAAAGAATCAGGTCTGGCTCTGGATTGGGCTTTGATTGGCTCAAGGGAATGTTGCAGCTGGTTTGATCTTCTATCCAGAACACTCAAACTTCCAAACAGCAATAAGTCTGTTTGGCTTTCTTATCATTCATGTGTTCACTGGAGTAGCATTTTAAATTTCCTTCAAGAACTTTTTCCTTTGCATTCATAACGTGGCTAACTGTTCGGCCCAAGAAGCCTAGATTTCAGCTTATCTCAGTTTTTGACCTGCCTTCCTCACCTAAGCTAAATCATTTCTAGCTTTTGACTTACTAAGAGAGACTGGTGACTGCCTTTCATTTGAACCCTTGCAGGCTATTTTATGGATATTAATTGGCCTCATTTCAATATTGTGTTCCAAGGAATAGGGAGGACTGAGGAGAGGGAGGGAGACAGAGAAACAGCTGGTGGAACAGTCAGAACACACACAACATTTATCAATTAAGTTTGCCATCTTATACGTGTCCCACAACAATTACAAGAGTAACACCAAAGATCACTGAACAGAGATCACCATAACAAGTATAATAATGAAAATGTTTGAATCATTGTGAGAATCTCCAAAGCATGACACAGAGATACAAAGTGAGAGCAAAGGCTGTTGGAGAAAATGGCATAGGTAGACTTGCTCAACACAGGGTTGCCATAAACCTTCAATTTATGGGAAAAAAATATGCAGTATGTTTGAAGCTTCATAAAAGGAAGCACAATCAAATAAAGTGTAGGACCAAATAGATGGTAGAGAAAGATAATCTCAGTTCCACATAGAATTTAGAGCATCTGTTCTGAAGCACCATGGTTATTAACCTTAGATGTGTAAGTAAAGGGAAAAATCAGAAGTTGATTAGCTTCTTTCCTCCAGCCACTGCTGGATGGTTGATAGAATGTCCATCTCTTTGGCACAGATTAATCTTCTTCACAACCACCCTACCAACAAAATTCTATTGAAGAAAAGATCCATCCTGTGAATGCTTTCACAACATTGTGGGAATCCGGCATTCACTGAGGACCAAACCTCAGTGACATGGTCTGGAGGTCTATGTTGCAACTGCTCAACTCTGTGGTTGTAATACAAATACAGTCAGAGCCAATAGACAAAGAAACAGGTGTGCTGTGTCCCAATAAAACTTTATTTACACAAATAAGCAGTGGGTCAGATTTGATGCATGCTTTTCTTCATCTCCCAGAATTAATGCCAGTTTTTAAAGACTTCGCAAGTCCCTTCCGTAATATGGTGTCTGTGGCAACTGAGGCTGCTGACCTCATGTAAGGAGGCAGTAGTGGGGCTGTGCCAGGTAATTCACACATTGCTCTCTGGGGTTCATGATGTTGCAAAACTACTGTCACCAAGAGAAGACATAGAAGGACTGGTCACTCTGTTAGGTGCCATCTTTACTACATGCATCTCACAGACTCTTACCCACAACCTGTGCTAAGGTGATGCTGTGATGTCAGCCATGGAGGCTATGGGCACCCCTGGGTGATGTCCTTGTACAGTAGAGGGATTAACCTTATTTATTAATCCATAAATATATGGATTAAAATAGTGGATGAGGGCTGGCTCTACCTCATGACTCTTGAAATTAGAAGCACAGCGAGAGGCTAAGAGGCCAGTGACACTAATCCCCTTCAACCAAACAAGGAATTCCAGAACCACATTGCAAATGCGCCGCTTGTGGGGATATATTATCCCATAACTATGGGTACAGCTCAGAAAAGGGAAAGAGGCATCCCATGGAATGTCCTGGGATCAGAGAAGGCAGTGGTTTACTTGGACCTCAACAAAAAATGCACCAGGCAGAGAAAAGTAAGAGGAATCTGAATGCAAAGCAGGGACAGATAGGAACTGGCAGAGGCTGCAGTGGGCAGAGAAGTGAAGCCCTAACACATGGAGAACTTTAGGAAACAGGAAGAAAGCAAGCCCTGGAGGAAAGTGCCTTAGACTTCAGGAGACAGGAAGGGCCTGGGAGTTGGGGTTGGCACATGGGATTCTGCAGCAGGCCACGCCCTCCTCGGGTGCCTGGTGGAGACCTTGACCTCTTTCTCCTTCACTGTTGCTCTCTCCCAGAGAGGAGAAAACTGAAGAATAGCAAGCCTGGATTTGCACCTCTCAGAACAATATCCCGGGCCATCGAAGTTCCCGTGGGATGACACTAAATTGTGCCCTACATTTACTTTTTTTTTTTTTTTTCTTTTGACTTAGAACACATGGTGCAAAAAGCATGCTCTCTGTCAGCAGCCAAAGCAACTCATCTGGGACGTGCAAGTACCATCCATCCCATTCGGCATTTTGATCCAGTGCTCCATCTGAGGCTTGAAACGATAGAGCTGCCACCGTATGTGAAATCTGCCTTCTCTCTGTTTACTGTTTCGTTTCATCCTTGATCTGCTGTCACTTTTAGAGGTATTGAACGCATTATTGAAGGGCTGAGTTGATGTCTAAAACATTCCTTAACCTGTCTTCGATTTCCACAGCCAAATATTATGAGTTGTTACAACTGAAACCACAGTGTAAAACTATTTATATGCACTTATCAGGGAAACTAATCAGTGAAATACTTCCTACAATGTTTGAAGACCTGTTTGAATCGGAAGTGATAGACTTATTACATCGGGACAGGTTGGCGTGTTTGGAGATCTGGAGTCGGCGATGCGGTTAACCGTACTGGGCAGCCTGGACTGTGCTCTGGCAGCATGTCGGGGACGGTGTTCAGCCCCGAGTCTCACAGAAGACGCCTGTGGGGAGAGAAGGAGATGAGGAGAGGACAGGCTGCCCGGACAAGGACAGCATGCATCCCACATGAGAATCCCCTTCTCGGCAAACACTGAGGGAGTCTGGGAATGTGCCCACGAGAGCCGTGGGCCCTCTGGAGCCTGCGGTGGAAGACACACATTAGAATCATCCTGACTCCTGAAAGACTGGTACCTGAGAGTCGTACCAGTGTGGGCATCAACCACTAGAACTCAAAGATCATCGCTGGGAGAAATGTGACCGGGATGATGTACTCCATACAGCTGAAGTGCAACGTCTGTCCTTGGAGAATTTAACAGCAGCCCATGATGGCCCAAATGCTCGCGGCTGTCTTAGAGGAGCGCACAGCTTTTGTTACAAGCTAGGGCTGCTCTAATGGTGACAGCAGGGACAGGACAGGAGAGAAGGGAAGGAGCAGAATGTCAAAGGAAGAGGACTTCCCAGAAGCAGGATAGAGACTGTCCTGAAGTTCCTGGCTGGGCAGCTGGGGGAACAGGAATGGGCAGGGGTCAGCCCACCCATCCCAGCTACTTAGAAACCTTTACCTGCCCCCTCCACCCCTCACTGGCACTTCCCCACAGAACCTCCTGTTCTGGATGCTTGTGAAATCCAGCCTGAGTCTGGTTTCCTCTGTTCCCACCCACTCCTCCTTTCTCTTATCTTCTCCAGCTTCAACTTACATCGACTTCCAGTTCTCCCCACAAGGGCCCCTGCCTTGACAGCCTTAAATGATGCCTCCTCTTCAAGCTGATCCTAACATCTCCCTATGGTAGCATTCAATGAGCACAGCCCAGGCTAGGCAAGGCATCAGCCTCCTCCAGGCTTGCTGCCCCTGAGGACAAGACCATGGGCACACTCTGCACCCCACTTTCTTCATTTATGGAAAATAACCGATTAACAGGGTTGTCATAGGAATTATTTATGAGAGATGCATCAGTACCTCATGACTTAATATAGATCAGTTTCTAGATGAGGCTTCCCCAGTACCCACATTGAAGGAACCATTGTAATACCAAAAAACTATCATAGACATGCTAGCGTATTAATGATCTCTTTCTTAAATACACATTCGGGTTACAAACAAATGTAATTGTCAGTAAACAGCTCCCTTGAATTCAGTCTGTTCTTATAAAGGTGTGAGTTAAGAACTCTTTTGTGTGCTAGTAAGAGGAGATATCCAACCACAAAGAAGGGGGTTTCCTGCCAGCAAGATCCTGATGCTCTCCATGGGCAGATCAGGGCAACACAGCTGGGAGATGACACAGTACGACAGTTACTCTCAAGGTGGCTGGCGTCAGACAACCTAGAGTCAATTGCCCTGCTCCCTCAATGACTGCACTGACAAGTAATTTATGCTCCCCGAGTCTCAGTCCCCCGACCTGTAAAATGGGGTAATAAGAGTACCTACGTAATAGAGAGGCATCTTGTCAGAATTAAATAGACCTGACTTGTGCTAAGTAAGTACTCCATAAATGTTACTGACGCTGTGTTATGATCATACTTAATCTTTATTATTTGTTCCACGTACCACCAACAACCTGGGTAACGTCCTCTGTCAAACAAACACTAAAGGAGACGATCCTGCCAATGGGGGCCATTCTGTCCCCAAGCTCATCATTTATTTATTTAACTCATGACTGCGAGTTTAATTATGCATGCTCTGCTCATGTTAAAGTTAACCTAAATAAGCGATATGCACTTCATATGTTTATTTTTTTACTTCTCAAGTACAATATTTCTTAATGAGCCTAACTTTGCTTTATAGGAAAAGGCACTTCTTAATCAGGGATACACATAAATCCTTTGGTTGATTAACAAATTTCAACTAAGACGCAATTTCTAAATTAATGATTTCTAATAATTAGGTGTGACTATATATATTCTGGGTGATGTACTGGCTGCTTAAGGTGGGCCAGGAAGAAAATTGTATGGGGGGCAATTCAACAGTTAAATAAGGCAGATATTCTGCCCACTGTCCTGTGATGGGAGATATTATATATGTCCCACATCAGTGCATGTCTATATGTAATTACATATACATATTACATGTGCATACAATCACACACACACGCATGTACTTTCGATTGTGGTGAGGACCATGAAGAAAAAGTCATGAAGGAAAAGGTTAGGGAAAGCTTTTTTTTTTTTTTTAAGACTTTATTTATTTATTTGACAGAGAGAAAGAGATCACAAGTAGGCAGAGAGGCAGACAAAGAAAGGAGGGAAGCAGGCTCCCCACTGAACAGAGAGCCTGGTGCAGGGCTCGATCCCAGGACCACGAGATCATGACCCAAGCCGAAGGCAGAGGCTTAACCCACTGAGCCACCAGGCATCCCATAGGGAAAGATTTTCTGAGAAAATGTATCTGAGGTAAAGTGTAAGCAGTTGGGCAGGTGCATTCCCAGGGGAGGGAACCATGTGCTTGAAAGCCCTAAGATGGGGCAGTGTTTGGCCCCTTCCAGAACTAAAGATGACCAGCCTGGGTGCACATTCGTGAGAGAACAGAGGAAGGTGAGGAGTCTGAAGAAACAGTTGGAGTGGAGATTGCAGGGCCTTGTAAATCATATGAAAGCTTTTGGATTTTATTGCAAATACATAGTGAAGGCCTTCCAGCAGCCGCCTATCATGGTCCTGTTCACATTTTTAAATATCCCTCTGAGTGCTTGCATGGGGGATGCATGAAAAAGGGGCCAAAAGAAGGAAAAAGGGAGATCAGAATGAGGCATGATGCTGGCGTGGACAGAAGGACAGCGACAGAGACTGGGGAAAGGGTTTCGGAGGGAACATGTGGGACTGGGCGGTAGGTCATATGAGAGGAGTACGACAGTCAGATGGCTAGAATGAACCTTGGGTTGCTGGTGGTTGGGGGCGCCATTTATGGAGATGGAGAACAAGGCACCAGGATCAGGTTTAAGAGAAAAATATCAAGAGATCAAAAGACTTGACGGTTTACATGCGGGTGAGCGCCCAGTTCCTGGATGTGCTTGAGCACCAATGTCTCTTCAAACGATGTGTGGGGAAGGAGTTCAGCTTAGGTGAATTTTAAGTTTTGTTTGTTCTACATCTAGAGTTTGCAACTACTCGATAGATGTTAGCCTGGGAAGATAAAGACGAGAATATTGATGAAGTTTCGGTCAGCCCTTGAACTACGGAACTGGGTACAATGTACAATTTTTATTGCCTTTGATAGCAACCGGACCAACACTTCTCTGCCCTATAAGATATTGTTACATTATATGAAAATGTGAATGTCAAAGATTTGAAATAATGTGGTAACATTATTAAGAAAGCTTTACTTTTGTACAAAATTCAAAATAATGTCAATCCTTTAGGTTAAAAAAAAAATCAAGAACTGTGATTTCAAAGCTGACAAATCCTGTGAATGTTGAAGTGTGTTTATATGGCTTTCCTATGGCTGGTAGACAGAAACACTGATCCTTCTTTTCTAGAATTAGTGATGAACTACAAAGTTTTGAATTAAGATATAGAGGAAGGCATCTGCAAGTGCAGTGAGAATTTCTACGTAGCAGAATTATAGGATTTTAGCTTAGAAATGATCTTCCCTACACTCCCCCCATAGATGTACCTTTATACAATGCTATGCACTCAGTAAAAATATTTCACACATATTCTCAGATATATTCTTTTAAAAAGGATCTTTCTTCTCTTCCCCTTTGTTTCTCATTTTCCCAGAGCGTAGATTTAAAGTAGGTTGTTAGCAAGTTTGTAGACAGTATTTAAACCTCGGTGATACGTGGACAGAACAGCAAGTATCAAATCAGAAGTTATTCCTTAAATTTCTTTTCCCCCAAGGAGGAGGAACTGTAAGATGGAAAAAGGCCTGTCATCATCAAAACACAATGGAGAAAATAATTTCCCAGTGAGAAGATAAAATCCTGCGGGCTGTCTCTGCAGTTTGAGCTAGGAGGGTAGAATCTGTTCAAAAGAGCTTATATTAGCAAGATATAAATGACAATCAGATTATTTAACCAACGTGTGGAAAAAATCATGCATCCATGCCAGGAGAACTTTTCCTTTGTTTTTCAAAATTGTTCAGCCGCTTTATTTTCTTTCAATATCCTATGCAGAAGAAAAAGAGGAAATAATAGATCACAACCTGCATTGATCCCAAAGTGCCCCCCTCTCTCTGTGATTTGTGTAAAAATAGATCAGGACGCATAGAACAATTTTTCTGCCCCACATGCAAGAATAAAAATCCAAAGCTTCATAATTCTCCTTGTGCAGGACTTTATGGTGTTTCCATGTCTGTAGAGATAATATGAAATGAGGTTAAATAGAGGATGGTATTTAGCTGGTGTTCCAAAGCCAGGCTGTTTGCGCTACTTAAACTGGAGAGACTTAGTAATTCAGAACAAGAAAAGCAGAAGAATATACAATATAACAGTAACAGAGAGGCCTTGTGGGCCCTTGTCCTGTGGACCCATCAAGAAGCCCTGGGGATGAATCAGATGCGTAGGCAGGAGAAACTGCAGGAGCAAACTCCAGCGTTCAAAAAGAAAATCTAATGTGAATGTGGATTTGCTATTCCTCACTCTGGTTTTAACCATGTAATTTGCAAACATACTGATGTTCCCTCAGGTCAAGACAAATTAAAACCCGTGGAGAAGGAAAAAAGGGGAGGGGAGATGCATTGAGACTTGTCCGGCTGTATTTCAGGGAAGCTTGAGGGATACCAGCACAGATCATTCCTTGGTGATGGATTAAAATCCCCTGTCAATTAGGAAGTAGACAAAGGCAGATGGGACGTCAAGTGTCCCCTCAGGACATTTGCCCTTCTATGATCTAATTTCTATGTGATTAGAGAATGCCTCTCTTCCTAGCAACCAATAATTGCAGGGCTTTTCACAAACATAAGTCTGAGATCTAGAAGTAGTAAAATTCCATTTATCCAACATCTGGAAAAAAAAGCCAGCTTTACCACCTGCAGGAATTTTCCAGATGACTAAATATCACACTTAGATTACTAAAAGTTAAAGGAAAAGAATTGCCGGTTTTGACCGAAACCCTTCACAATGAACACATCTTTTCCTGACTTCTTCCTGTATATTTTGCTACAGATTCCCAAATGTATATTCTCAACAACAACCGTCCCAGAAACCCTAGATTCTCTATCCTAGTGTCTCTTCATCAGACCCATCGGAAAATCTATTTATCTTCTCAAACTTAGCATGTTGATCTTTTCCCCTGAACCCTTCCCTTTCTCCATAAATGACAACTTTAAACTTCCAGCTGCTCAGGTCAAACACACGGAATTTAATCTGGATCTCTCTCTCTCCGTTTCTCTCCGTTTCTGTGTCTGTCTCTCCCCACCCCGCTTCACATTCAACCCTGCAATTTCTGCAGGAGTATCATCAAAATTATCTCCACAATTTCATCACCTCCTCCATCACCACCCTGGTACAAGCCACCATCATCATCTGTCACTGAAATACTGGAGGAAAGAAAGGAATATTGGAAAAGATTTTTTTCCTTTTTTTTTTTTTTTTTTTTAAGAGAGGGCTCCACGCCCAGCATGGAGTCTGACTTGGACTGGATCTCACAATCCTGGTGATCAAGATCTGAGCTGAAACCGAGAGTTGGACACTTAACCAACCGAGCCACCCAGAGGCCTGGAAGAGATTTCTAACTAGTCTTTCCCTATAAAAAGGGAGAACAATCAAGGAAGTGAATTCTCTCCCCCAAAAGGCATCCCTGCCACAGGTGGCCAGCATGGAGGTGGCATCTGAGAGCCTATGGCTTCTCTTTTCTTGCTTTCCTCATAAAATCTCTCTACCCCATGCACCTTCAGGTTCAACAATTTGCTAGAAGGACTCATAAAATTCTGAAAATCTGCTATACTCGTGGTTATCATTTATTATAGCAAAGAGACAGAAATCGAAATTAGCAAAGATAAGGAAGCATCTGGCAGAATCCAGGAGAGACCGGAGACAAGGTCCCCTCTATCCCCTCCCCAAATGCAACTGTTTGACAGTGCTGAATTCTGCCCGCAAAGACATGTGACACGTCCAGGGTAACAGCAACCCAGAGCACTCACCTGAGCCTTGGTGACTGGTTGATTTTTAGTGGGAGCTCCCATGTGGCTGACTTCACTCCTGTCTCTAGTCTCTCCAGAGGTCACAGTGACAATGTGTTGCCACGGGCCACACCATAAATCACCATGTGAGCGTAGACCGGTATATACAAAGATACTAGTCAGACAGGGTACTTCGAGGGCTTAAATGTTATTTCCCAGGAATGGTCAAAGGCCAGGCTATTCTTTCAAATATGCAGAGTTTGACACCCTAGCCCTGCTAGGGTGCACACAGACCAGGTGCTTTTGTCAAATTCATCCTTGACCTTTACACAATGACTGTGAAGCAACTGGCCTCACAGGGCATAAAAAAATGCATCTGTTCGTCCTGACCGAGGAAGTGTCCTCCTTTGGCCATACAAGAGAAAGAGTCCACTCAAATGGTATTTGTAGTAGTGAATTAATAAGAGCCTGGCAAGTTCATTTACAAACCAAGTGATTAAACTCAATTTTCATTTACAAACCAAGTGATTAAACTCAATTTTCTAAAGCCAACACATCCTACATGAACAATGGAAGTTTTCTTTTCCATATATATATATATATATATATATATATATATATATATATATATATATATTTAGCCAGAACGAGCCATTTTGTTGTTTATGCAGTAAACTTAGATTGAACCTACCCCTTCCCCCCAAGAGAAAAGCGCTTAGAAACAGAACTGGTGAAATATGACCGACCAACCCCTGATAACGGAGCCCACATACAAGGACGTGTCCGGCCAGGTGGAAACGTCCAATCAGTAAAAGCGCACGTATTACCTCCCTACCCACCAAGGATGAGCCAGGCCAGGTGGAAACGTCCAATCAAGGGAAAGCGCGCGTAGTACCCGCCAAGGAGTGTGAGCCCCGTCTATTTGGCACCAGACAAAGGCGCCAATTCCAGCCAAGGCCATAGGCTGAATTAAATGACTATCATGGGGTGAATTTCAATTCAATTGGCCACCTGTGTGTGGCCAGGCTCAACCACATGGACTTTACTCTATAAAAGTTAGTCTGTGAGACTGGGAGGGGTCGCCTCTTTGCAAGAGACAGCCCTGGCTGGTCAGTTTCATTCTCGATGCTTGGCACAAAATAAAGCTTTGCCTGACCTTCGCTTTGTATCAGTCTCGTCCTTTTGTCTACGGACCCTTTCATATATATTTAAAGATTTTATTTATTTATTTGACAGAGAGAGATCACAAGTAGGCAGAGAGGCAGACAGAGAGCCCAATGTGGGGCTCAATCCCAGGACCCTGGGATCATGACCTGAGCGGAAGGCAGAGGCTTCACCCACTGAGCCACCCAGTACCTGGCAGGGGAGATACCATGATCACGAACAATGGAAGTTTTCTGTAACAAACATATTATATACATTTCTGGGAAATTAAACAGATTTCTAGATTATTTACAGTAGACATTTAATTATGATAAGAAAATATAAAATATGAAGACTTGCATTCTTCTCTGCTAGATTCTTTGTTTAAACTATTTCTGTGATTCCCAGAATGAAAACATTCCTTAACCTTGTTTTCTGTATGTTGGCCCAGGAGGAAAAAACCAAATCTGCCCTTCCGAATTCTCTAAGTACTTATGGCAACAAAATTATTCAAGATTCTTATCGGGGGCACCTGGGTGATTCAGAGGGTTAAGCATCTGCCTCTGGCTCAGGGAATGATCCAGGGGTCCTGGGATCAAGCCTTACATTGAGCTCCTTGCTCCGTGGGGGAGCCTGCTTCTCCCTCTCCAGTTCCCCCTGCCTGTTCTCTCTCTCTGTCAAATAAATAAATAAAATCTTAAAAAAAAAAAAAGAATTCTTATTGAACACAACCATAGCTTAGCCTCTTATAAGGAAGGCTAGTCAAAAACAAATTCAGGTAGTTAATTTCCAGTTTCTACCCGTGTAGGTAGGTAGGTAGGTAGATATGTGTGGCTTTGACTAAAGCAACGGAGGCAGAGAGAGGACCATTATGAAGAATCAGAAAAACCAAGGGGAGAACTATTTTGCAGAAACTGCAAAGTATGTGAATTCATTTGCAGAAACTGCTTTTGAAAATTTATACTGAAATTCAAGTTTGACTCATCTGCCTATGTGGACAGGGAAGTGTTGGGGAGGAGGCATACATTTTATCACAAGAGTTCAACTCACACTTAGGAACACATAATGCTTTTTTGTAAAGAGGAAAGATTTCCACTCCAAGTGCCCAAATCATGTTATTGAACCAAATCCAATGAGCTTTTTGTTTTTAATGGAAAATGGATAATTACAAATTCTTTTCTCTTCCAGCAAAACAGAAGAGGTTTTGAATCAGCCAATCAACAAAGCCAAACTAGATTCTCTTTTCTGAGCCTTCAATCCAATAAAAAGTTAGAGGTGGGATTCAGACAATTTGGAGGTCTACATACTTGCATCAGAATTAAATGATATTTTCTATGGTGCCGCAAGGAGATATTAAAACATTCATAATGATCGTGACCAAGCTCCTCAGTGGTTTTTTTTGCTTTTCTTGAGTAATCACGGTGATTATAAGCTCAGCTGTCTATTCACTGAGGCATTTGATAAAGGGAAGACAAAGCAAAAAAAAAAAAAAAAAAAAAAAAATAGAGTCAGAATTTTAAAACTGAAGGAAGCTTGAAATAAGTTCTTGTTAAAATATGTTTGCCTCACCTCACAGGAAACGGAGGCCTGGAGAGGGTAACATCTGTGTGTATGGGTTCACTTCATTATGCGCTGTTCATTCTTCAATCAACGATAAATCATTGCATCTCTTCTATAGCCTGGATGCAAAGGTAAGAGTCAGCAGAGTTCAAAGTCGATGGCAGAGCTGGTCAGGAGAATTAGCAGCACCGAGGTCGTAGCTGAGTCTGGAACACAGGGCCTTTCCCATTTTCCAGTAGGACACATTCTGCTAGCCCACGTCTTCTCCAGTGTGTCATGTGATAGGAACCACAGAGAGGGCTTGTCAGACCGACGCATGCCAAACCCTCCCCAGACCTCCTGAATCTGAAGGGACACCAATGGAACCTGGGATTCTCAGTGTTTAACAAGTGCCCAGACGAACCCTACCACAATCCACCAGCTGTGTTTCTGTGTGACAGCCACGGTCAAGGATCTCTCACCTCTTACTGCCCTCTCTCAGTGGGTAGCTTCCACCATTGGCTAACAGTTCTACATCACACCATTCAGGGAAGAGCCTACATCAGCATTTCTCAGCACAGAATTAGCGAGGGAATTAAAAAACAAAAACAAAGACCAACAAACTAACCAAAAAAAAAAAAAAAAAAAGTAAAAATAAGAAGCTCAGGCCCCACTTAATCCAGCTCTATCAAAATCTCTGAAATGGAGGCGTTCTTTTTTGAAGTTCCTCAGGAATTCTTTTTTTTTTTTTTTTTTTTTTTTACCCCTCAGGGGATTCTGATGAGCAGTCAGTGTTGGGGACCACTGTCAACCTGGGTGCTTTCAGAAGCCTCCTTGCCCATAATGAGATGGGAGAGAGGCTTGACTTGAATTCACAGTACGGGGTGCCACCATTATGACGACGTGCTCTCTCCCAGGCCACGTACATGCCCTTCATCTTGGATTCAGGTAGGGAAAAAAAAAAAGCCACAACATTGTTACAAAGCAGACCACTCTGGGAGGGTGGGAGGGTGGGATTCACAGATTTTCCAAAAGACAAAGCAGAACAAAGCTCAAAAACTGTCAAGTCAGATTGTGTGTACCTCACACTACTGCAATCTCATCATCCCTCTGCCCCTCCTCTATGCTCACACACATGTCTTTATACTCACTTATGCATCTACTAAGGCAGTTTTCCTCCCATTTAGCTGTTTAGCTGAGCTTGGCCCTGGACATGGGAGCCCCTGGAGTGTGGGGATCTTGTTCTTTTGTCATGTCCCCAACACCTGCATAGTCTTAGGATACAGTGAAGCTTATTTGTGCAACTGACCTGCCCACCCTTAGAGAGGAGCTTTCCCTACCCCCTGCAGGGCCTCTCCCCATGTTTATGCACAGAAGTGATCAGCATGACATTCAGGAGACAGAAGAACACAGGCTTCTCCTAAGTGGGCGCTGGCTTCTGGGGAACTCCAGAAAGGAAAGAACATGGCTGATGATACAATGTTTCATTGGCAGCCAGCAGTCTTGTAGCTTTCACAATGCCTGTTTCTCTCCTGGGCATGAGGAAATACTTTGACGCTTTGTGGATAGATGCCAATTCATCTTTTATTTTCTCTCTTGTGCTGAAATAAGGAGTGAGTCTAAAAGCAGCAGAAAATAAGCCCGCTCTTTGCAAGTAGATTCCTTGGACACTACTTTAAAAATCTGCACAGCAAGCTTCATGCTAATCACTTTCAGTGATGTTTGCCTAATGACGCCCAAGCTCTTACAAATTCATTATGAGCCCTCTCTGCTTCCTTTTTATTACTATGCTGTCCTTTTCTTTTTAATTAGTAATGCTTGGGATTCAACACATAACTTGGCAGGTAGCTTAAAAGGAACATTTGTAAAAAGTTCTTTCCTCCACAAGGTCAAGGTTGTTCCCGTTATTGTTTATAATAGCTTTAATGTTCTCTGAATTTTATTATGTTTTCTCAAAATATTTGAGGGTGTTGTATTTGGGTGTTCTTGGGTGAATTATAATGATTGGGTACTGGTAATTAGTTACACGTTACATCCAGGCTGGGTATTTTGTGTTTCTCAAGTAGATCTCACATAGTACTGAAAATAATTCCTTGGTGGAGTTAAGATAGAGCACACATAGGAACTTCAATTGTAATCAGTGGAACAATTGAGGAGGACCATCACATAAGCTAAATCTAGCAGTTTGAATTTCTGCCTTTTTTGGTTTTTACACCATTTTCTGAACTTACCTCCTATCTTTCATCATCTGTAATAGCACCTCAGTGACTCAGTCCAGACTCTCCCTAGCCCATCCGTATTACCGAAGAGAAACACCCCAGCCCAGCCTCACACACCCAGTAATCTCAGGGTGCTAATACCTGCCCCTGTCTTCCAGAGACCAAGCCCAGGGTCCTTTAATCTCCTTCTGTTTGTAATGCATATATACGAAAATGCATATTCAGTATGTGCTTTGAGGCATATGAAATGGAATCTTAAAAAGCAATAATCCACCACCACAAAAAAAGGGTTTAGTTTAATGGGTCCCTGCAAACTATAATAGCATCCCTCTTTCCCTTTCCGTCGCCAGCATGACTCCCATTGTGAGATCCAGGTGTGCTGCTCCAAAGTCGCTCGATCTTAGGTAACTATAGAAAAGCAGTCTCTATTAACGAAAGCCCCAGAATGGTGCACAATTCTTCTATTAACCATTTATTAAGTCAACGAGCTGAGAAATGACTTCATTTTTCCTTCTCATGTGCAGCAGTTTTATGCATTTAGCAGTATTATTCCTCGAACAGATGTGTCTTTTCAAAGTCGTCTTACTTTCCCATGAACGTAGGATTTTTTTCCTTAATTGTATGCTTGTAGTCTGCAACAGCTTCTAAAGGTGTTTCTGAACACACCGCGGAGATTGCTCCGTACCGAGAGCCGAGTGACTTGAGCACCACAATATCATCGGGAATGCGGGCCTCAAGCTCCCGACATCAAACGCCCAATTAGTGCGTATTCTTTGGCTAAATACACTCCGCTGCCAGTGCAGCCATCGTCAGCGCTTTGATTTCCAAAGCCTTAGAAATACCTGGGAGTTATTTGAATGTGGCAGTATTAGAACTACAAAAGAGAAGCAAGAAGCATTCACAGTCAGTCAGCAAACTGCAGAATTTGACAGCAAAGACACTGAAGGTGGTATCTAATTCCCTCCACGTTAGTGTCTTGAATAACTAAGCATGTTTATGCTTTTTTACTTTTTCTTTTTTCTTTTATTTGGAGGGGGGTATTGCTCGGCACTTCCCTTTATCAATAAAAAGGAGCATTCACAAAGAATCAATATCTAAAGCATCCCGGGCAACTACGATGACTTTTATGATTTCTGCCACGCTGAGCATTAACAAAGCAAACCTTGGCACTATACTTTTGAACGGTACCAATGGCAGCATGGCTGTGGGCAACCAAATCGATACCAATTTTTTTTCTCTAAGAAGGTATAATCAGCTCTTGGGTCACCTTCAAAATATGGTCCTGTGCTTTCCCTGGAGTCGAGTTACTGTGGGATCAAATGACTGCAAAAGCAAGGAGAGGAAATAAACGGTTGGTTCAGCGGAAAAAGCACGGTGCTGTCGTGCTGGCCTGCCGCTCTGCCCAGTGCAAGGTCATGGCCATTCAGTGTGAGCCCAAGTGGTTCTTCAGCAGCAGACAGCAACGGGCGTGATCCTGGCACAAGCCGGCATTTATCAGACAGCTGCATGTGCTCCAGCCAAAAAGCTGCAGTAAGCGATCTGCCCGGTTCTGCTCTGCGGAGGAAGGCTCGCCCTGCAGTGCCCCACTGAGTCATGAGGTCAAGGAAGAATGCCACTGAAATCTTTAAATAGCCTTGGCTCCAGCAAGCCAGAGAGGCTGAGGCTACTGGAGTGTGCCTGTGTGTGCCTGGCAGGGACACACAGATCTCGGTGCTCCGGGCTGGGTGCTTGGGGGGGACTTCTTCAGCTGCCTCCCAGCGACATTGGTAAGATCTGTTTGCAGTGGTTCAACAGAAGAGCTCATGCACAAACGTGCTAATGGAATTCTGGTATCTGATGCTAGCAGCAGGGATTGGCTTCCCTCTTTTATGGACGGGAAGATGGACTTGAGGGTACATTGGGAAAATCATTTTTCCTATGGAGAAGTTATGTGGACCCCTTTGAGCAGCTCCACACTAATGTCGCTTAAGCTCAGAACCCGAGAGGGTGCTCCCCACTGCCCCAGGGCCTTGCCACTCTTTCTGGAGTGGGGTGGGGGGTGGGGGGTGGGGTATTGGGACGAGGAGGGTTTGACTGGCTCACCCCAGTCAAGTCCTTCAGTCACTGTTCTTTGGTTACTAAGGATTCAGGGTTTGATCTCGTCTACATCATCCAGTGTGTCATCCTGGCTTGGCCTTTGCTTACGCTTCCCTTGGGCAGGGATCATGACGTGCCACATATTGTAGAAACCCATGTGGGTCTATCTCTGTTACCAGACCATGAGTTTCTTGGTAGAAGCAATGGGGCGCTGCTCCTTTTGAACTCCCAGCCCAGTGTCCAGTGTGCAGAAGGTGCTGAGAAACGTAAGTTTAACTAAATTAAACTAAGGGTGTTAAGAAATTAGGCAAGCCTTCCAGCAACTGCAAATCCCAAGTCCTGATATTGTTTGGTATACTCTGTAGAGAAATCATCCCCCAAACCTGAGCATTTGGCTGGCTCTCCATTGATCTGAAGGGACTGCCCTTTCTTCACTGCCATATTTTCTTTGGAATTTCTTTACCTCTGAATAAATAGTCCTGTCTTAGGGGTTCTTGGCTGCTGACAGCAGTAAGACCCAGCAACCCTGGCAGCAGAAACTCTGTAATTGCTCACCCGAATGTCCACCTTTAACTAACAGCTGTGTACTCTAAGAATTAAAAACAAAACAAACTTAATATTTTTACAGAGCCTTTTGTCCAAAGAGCTTTTAAATGTCACCAAACTCATTTTTTAAATGTCCACATGCAAAAGCGAAGTGGCAAATATTACCCTACTTTGAATGTGAAAAGGGTAATTACTCTTCTGCGTGTGACTTGCTTGTGCCTTACTTCCTCCTTCCTGCCATTTGGCCATTTTCTCCCCCAATTATTAGCCTCACCCCTGAGAGGGCGAATCTAGTAAGGGAGAAGAGAAAATAGAATTGGCTGATTTAACCATCGGCTGGTGTCTTTGGAAAAGCTCAGGGATATGACAGTGGGTACCCGAGGATTGGAAAAGAAGGTTGAAACTGTGCATTAAAAACAGTTGTATTTATTATCTGAAAGCCATCATGCTATTCCTGTCACTCACCAGCAGACGTAAACATAAGCAGCTGGAGTGTTGCTCTACAGTCATTTTAGAGACAGATTTCTTAAGATTGTTTCCCCCAGAACTCGGGGTGGGGAAGCTCTGCCCGACGCGGTCGTTGCCAGCAGAGCAGTCCTCCAGCTTGCTCTTTGGTCCCCAGTAACGTCTGATCGAGGCTGACCTAGGAGCACTCCTCACTGCAGCTCTCTGATGGCCCCCTGCCAGTTCAGGGGTTGAAACCAGATGGTGTTAGTGTCTCATACCATACTTGGCCCACAGCACATCCTTAGCAAATACCTGACTTCTGAGTTCCATCGATCAGACCTGCTGCCTACTCTTCCAAGGGCTGAATCCCGCGGCGCATCGGAAGAATCAGAATGGTTTCTCTTCAGAGAAAACCGAAGACCTGTTTCCATTTATGTTTGGGATGAGATGAACATCACATCAGGGGGCTTCTTAGGCACACACAGAGGTCAAAGCAAACACCTCCATAGAATGAGGGTTCCATACCACTCGGCAAATCTGAACGCAAGCACTGACCAACATGAACGGTTAGAGCAGAAAGCTGAGACCAGAGCAGTACCCAGCGGACAGGTGTCCATGAGCTGGCGCCGGACCATGCCTCTGGGGCCCAGTCAGTTGTGTTTTTTGTCCTTCAGGTAACTGAAGAGCATCTCCAGGCCCCCCTCCACCAGCTCCGGCAGAGGCTTGGACAACGGGTTATGGGAAATGTGGAGCCCTTTGTCCATAGGATTCCAAGCAATCCGCCCCAGTCTCCACAGCAGGTAGAGCTCGTCCGGGAGGGTCTGGATGTCATTGTTGTTCAAGTTCAGCAGCTCCAGTCTGGTGAGCAGGCAGAGCGACCGCGGGAAGGAGTGGATGTTGTTGCTCTCGGCGATGAAGATCTGCAGACTGGCCAGACACTGAATGCTCTCGGCGATGTTTTCCAGGCGATTAGAACCCACGTGCAGGAAATCCAGCTCCTTCAGCGCAAACACGCAGACGGGGATGTGAGCGAAGTAGTTGTTGCTCAGGTTTAGCTTTCGCAGCCTGGAGAGGTCGGCGAAGCTGGCGGGAAGCTGGGAGAGGCAGTTGTGGGACAAGCTCAGGACCTCCAGGCTTCTGCAAGCGCTCAACTCGGCGGGCAGCTCGGTCAGGCAGTTCATGTTCACGAACAGGACCTTGAGGCTCTTGAGGAGGCTGATTTCCCGGGGCAGGCTCCGCAGGCGGTTCCCGCAGAGATTCAAGACCACCAGCCGGCTCAGCTTCCCCACATCGGGCGGGAGAGCCCTGAGCTGGTTGTGAGACAGATTGAGCTTCTGGACCTCAGACAAGCTCCACAGAAAGTCGGGGACGTCCGTCATGCCCTTGGTGACCAGGCTGAAGCTGACGTGACGCATGCCCCGCTTCAGCAGAGCCCGGGGGTCCTTTCCCGAGAGCAGACTGTCGTCCCACGAGGAGAAGGGCTGCCTCCCTCGGAGCAGGACCATCCCCCTGGGGCCCTTGTCCCTGCAGCAAGCCCTTGACTGCTTGGCTCCCATCTTCCTTCCTTTCCACTCACTGGCCTCTGGAGAGGCAGGGAGGGGGTCCCCACCTGCCGAAAGCTGAGCTGCTGCTGGCAGGAAGCTCACAGAGGGGTCTCAGCAGGGCCTTGCAGGGGCCCGAGCCGTCCCGCCGTGGTCCAGCCCCGAGGGTGGGTTTAGGTGGCCTCTCTCAGAACAGCCGGACTGTAATGATACGCTCGTCCCTGAGACTGCGGAACTGAACCACTCAAGTCCCTCTGACTGCCACAAGGCAGCTGTCACTGTCATTCGGCCCCAGTTTTATTGGCCTGGTGTGTGTGCAAAGAGGTCACGGGGAGGCTGCACCTAACTTAGCCTTCTCAGCTTTTCTTGGATATTGGAGCTGAGCAGGTGATAAAGCAGCCCATCCCCAAAAAGCAGCAAAGTGGAGAAAGAAAGCCAACCGTGCAAGGGCCAGACCGTGTGCGTGGCCACGGGAACTCATCCAGACCCCTTCAGAGTGACCGTGAGCTTCATGAACGCTAGTGACAGAGCTCTGTTTCTGAAGCCGCGATGGTCAGATGATATGGCACACACCTGTTTTCAAACTTTGATGAGTTGCACAGTTGTGAAAAAGTCATGGGAGGAGCCTGGACACCTGCAGTCCTCCCCCAGGGTTAAGGTTTCTGCACGGCGCTTGTCACAGGTGACTCCATGAGGAGAGGATGAAGGGGCCCAGACCCCGCCATGTTCATTTCAACCAGAGACGCTCTGCGGTCCTCTGCTTCACTCTGGGCTTCTGGATGGAATAAGACACGCTTTACATGTTCGAGTGGCTGCCTTAGTAAGGTTAGCACGGGATGCCTGTTGTCCTTGAAGAGCAGTGTGGATCACCTCCCTGGAACACACCAACCAATCAATCTCTCTCTCCCCTCTTCCTCCCTCCTTCAACACACTCTTTCTTGAATTAAAATGGTTCATTTATACCTCTAAGTATGTAGGGTTAACTATTGGCATCATGAGCTGAAAACTGTGTCCCCCCCAAATTTCAAATATTGAAGTCCTAACCACCCCCGACCTCCTTGTACCTCAGATGTGACTGTATTTGGAGATAAGGCTATGTGAGGACACAAGGAAGAGACAGCCATCTGTGAGCCAAGGACAAAGGCCTCAGAAGCAACCAATCCTGTTGACACCTTGATCTGAGCCTTGCAGCCTCCGGAAGGATGAGAAAATAAACTTGTGTTGTTTCAGCCTCTCAGTATGTGGTGCTTAGCTATGGCAGCCCTGGCAAACATTGGAGGAGGAGGCGGACACATTTGCATAGGTCGTGATTAAGGAGAGGGATAGCAAGGGTGAGGACCCAGGTTCAAAGAAAGGGCTTGTGGTCTGGAGCGCAGGCTGGCTTGGTTCGGAAACATATGGCTTTTGCTGGCAGCTGGCACAGCCGTTTATATCCTGGAGAGCGATGCTGGTCCTATGACCGTGCTCTCAGAGCTGTGACCACCAAGCCAGGAGTGGGAGCTGAGCCCCAGTTGCACACCGCCCGGGGGATCTGCAGGTCCCTCCACACCCTGGACAGGGGGAGCAGTGGGAGGTGCAAAACGAGGTGAGGCTATTTCTCCCTCCACTTGGCATTGACCCAACAAGACCCCTGGGATTCTTGAACAAAGGTGGATACTTTGGGCATTTTTAAAAATGGAGTTCTTGAGTATTCTGGTTATTACCTGGGGCGGGTTTGGGGTAGGGGGAGGTAATGGGCTAAATTTGTATCCTAAGTTTGGGAAGCATGTTATGCCTTATATGATTTTATCTGACAACAGGGTTCTGCTGTTATAAAATTAGATATGCATCCTCTTTCCCTCTTTCCCTCTTTCCCTCCACGAGCATGAGAAATTATTTAGGGTTCCCGAAATATGGGAGCTGAGATGGTCCTGGCAAGAATTGACAGCTTTCTTCTTCGTGGTAACCCCCTCTTTCCTCTTGTTCTTTTCCAATAAATGCTTTTGAAATACTTATCAATATCCAACGTTTACCACATGTTTACTCTGTGAAAGGCATGGCACTAGGGGGGCACGTGGCGGGTCCATCGATTAAGCCTCTGCCTTAGACACATGATCCCTGGGTCCCAGGATGGAGTCCTGTATGGGGCTCCCTGCTCAGTGAGAAGTCAGTTTCTCCCTCTCCCTCTGCTGCTCCTCCTGCTTGGGCTCTCTCGCCTTCCCTTTCAAATAAATAATATCTTTTTTTTTTTTTTTTTTAAGGCATAACACTAGTTACCGTGCAGGATGGGCATTAAAATCATCTCAGTTTTACAGATAAGGAAGGGAGGATAGAGAAGCTACTTAGGCACAATCAAGTCACTTGCCCAAATTCAAATAATAATATATCTTGTCAATGTGATAATCAGAATTCAAACCCAGTTAGTCGGACTCCACAGCCCAAGCTAGAACCATAAGAAGACTCTGGGCTTAGCCCAGTAGTAAGACAGAATCAATATGGCCAGGATAAGGACTTTCGTTTTCAAGTTGCTAGGACTGAAAGAAACACGGATAAAGAAATGACTACATAATTACATGCATAGAAGTAACTACATAAATTGGCATTAATCCTTCTCAGTCTACCCCCCACCAGGACAAACAAGAAAAGCAAAGTTAAAATGTCGTCCCAGAACACTTTGGCATAAGGAGTTTGATTCCTTCTAAAATAGCCCGGTTCTTCTCTAGCAAAGTTCTTATTTATCAAATGAATGAACTACGTGAATAGCTGACTGTTTCTTCCAAGTTTTGAAACGTAGAGACTGCCCAGTGGCCACCTCCAGGGTGGTCAAGTTGTGTCTGGCTAGTGTCCTCATCTGCGAAATGGGCCACGGCACAGTGATCTCCCCACAGCTCCTTCTCACTAGGCCAGTGGGATTCTCACTGCAAAGTAGACCACCCTAGGGAAGTGAAAGATATTTAACCTTTTTTTCTGGCATGCAAAATTCAAGGCAACTTTTTTTTTTTTTTTTGCTTGCGTTACTATTGGTCCCTGGAGAATTAACAGTAACGGGGAATGCTGTTGGCTTTAGGATTTACTATGAAGTTTGCTTGTCAGACTTAGGCCAAAAGAGACTTCCCAAGGCTCTCTGAATGAAATTTGGTTTGGAATAAGTCTCAAAATAAAGCTTTGTTGAGCAGATCTTTGAAATCCCAAATCATGGTAAATCGTGTGATTGTCTTTAACACCTAAAGAAGTTATAGAATAATTGAAATGTATTTAGTATACTCAATGTGTTTACTACGTTTTTATGTATTCTAATTGATTCCTCTTCCAACGAATGAAAATCAACATTTATGATGTCTCTAGTTTTTAAAAAAATAAAATTAAAATGATGAGAGTATAAAACCGTAGGTTATGAAAGCGCCTACAGCTGCCCCTTGAATTCACACTAACAGTATATCTACTGAAAACAATTCTTTTTATTCTCACTGTGGCTTTCCAGCTTATGTCTACATATCATGTCTCTTAATTTGGAAGAAACTACTGTGTACCTTTAAATAGTAGGTTAAAACAACATTTTGCTAATTTAAAATTTTAAAATAGAAACTATAGAAGAGTATAGACAATCTGGTTAGCCTCTTGCCCATGGAAAGGTAGTTCCTTCTCTCACTAATATTTACGTCCATGTATTTTCTTTTATCAAAAAAAGAAAAAAAAATTGGTCTTAGAGCAGGTTTCCTCAGAAGCTGTGCTTGAGGCCAAAGCTGTGGGCTAATGTCTTATTGAGGAGTACAACTGGGCAAGTAAGTTAGGGGGGAGCCTGGGAAGTAGGACAGGGAGGGAGAGCAAAGTCAAGCTGTGCACTCAGAGACCGACACACTCAGCATCAAACGCAGCCCGTCGCTAAGTTTGCAACCATCTGCGGAGAGGCTGTGTCTCAGAACAGCCTGTGGTTAAGCATCTGTAACATACATGTAATGGGGAAACCCGACGTACGTAACACAGCTACTTACATGGTTAATAACATTAAGTACATTAATAACACATGGTTATTAATGGTCTATGACCCCCTGGATGGTGATGGTACATGGTACGACCTCAGGGTCAATGGCCCCAACACACACATGCACACCCATGCCTGCTGCCTGTTTACTGAATACACTGCGTGTTTTTTATTTTTATTATGCCCTTGTTCATGAACTTAACACTTTTTTTTCGAGGCCAGTCAAACCCATGTTCAGGAAGCACCCCTCTTTCATCTTTCACTCACCTTTTACTTAGAGAGTATTGACTTAGTGTCGGGGGCTGTTTTAGACCCTGTTGGATAGTCTATCTCACATTTAAATGATGTGAGAGGGTGAAATTGCTAACTTCACTTTCAAGATGAGACAGCTGAGCTTTGGTGGGGTTTGCTGATGATGATTCAGGTCACAAAACCAGTTAGTGGCAGTGACCATCAACGCCTGGGTTATCTAGACTAAATTCTGTTCTCTTCCTACCAAGTGCCTACCCTCCTTGCCGCTACACGGTCTTTTAGTAAAGTAGTCTGTTACTATTCTGATTAGAACACATCCCAGCCTTCCAGCTCACAACCAGCTCAGCGGGAGGCAGACAGGCTGGCAGTCAATGTCAGAGGCCCTCATTGCTGTGGCTGACCACCTTGGGTTATAATCCTGACTTTATTACTGAAAGGTTGTGTCTGTATTTCCATGTCTCTATATGTGGGCAAACTACTTAGCTTGTCTGTATTTCCATGTCTTCATATGCGAAGAGGAGACAGTCACAGTACCTATAAGGTTGCTTTGGGAATTAAATGCCCATATACACATGAGACACAGAGAACACAGCTCCATGCCTGAGAACCACCAGAGCTTGGGGAAGATGGCCAATTCCACTGCTTCGTCCAGGGGCTCAAGTGCGAGGAACTTCACAGTGACAGGGCTAGCCCGGTCCCTTTCATCTCTTAGAAACTTCCCTTGGCCCAAGTTTTCAGCTCAGTTTATCGCTTCCAGAGGAAAACAGAGTTTCCTAGAGAGCGAGAAGTTCAGGGGCAGATTCTCAGGCACATCCAAATTGAGCTGCTTTTCTTTCAAAGGTAAGCTTCTCTTGCAAAATCATTTATCCTCAGGTTTCTAGCTCCTTGTCTCCCCCAGAAACATGGGACAATGCTGAAGCTATAGTAGGCTCCCAATAAATGCTTGCTGAAATGATCAGACATCTGGGGCCTGATGGACCTTTGATGCGAGTGAGGAAAAAAACAATGCAGGAGGCACTTGGCTGTCCTGCTTGTTTTTAGTTGCTTCTCTGTGACTATATACTGACCCGTGTCTGCCTAACGAGTCCCTGGGAGGACTTCCGCCACCCGCTGTGTGCACGGGCTGATCACAGAAACCCTAACGTCACCTCCATCACAGCACGTGCTGAACAAAACTCTATCAGACAAGCTAGGCCTGTTTCATCTTGCAGAAGAGGCCGCTATACCTGCTCACAGAAGGTCCTGGTCCTCCTCTCCCGCGTGACACCCAGCATGAAGTGCGGAGGTCTGGCCTTTCTATGTCCTTGCCCATAAATGGGATCACTATGCTTCCTTCTCCCAGGCCTATTGTGAGGACCGACTGGAGTAACTGAAGTGAGTAGTACAGCACCTGGTGCGTTCTAGAGCCCACTGCAATCCATGCTTGGCACTGTGGCCAGAATGTTCCAGAAGCCTATTCCTACCAACCAGCTGCTTACAGGCCCAGCAATGGCACACCTGGGCCCACAGATGCTTCTCACAGCCCATGGTCACACACTTGCCCTGTCATAGTCTCATGCCCTACGATCCACCCCCCAACACACACACCCTTGACTTCTCAGCAATACCAAGGTAGCGGCTGATGGGCCTGCATACCTTCTGAGGGTTCAGGATGAGGCTCCTTTGTTACGTGGGTCCCTTACTTCACATGCTAGCACCACTCCTGCTTCCCACGAGACACAGTGTCACTCAAGGGAGCTTTCATGACAACCCTATTTGACTCCAAGGCTGCCTGGGCATCCTTCCTCCCCTCCTAAAGCATCCTGGCCTTGTCCTTGCCACACACAGTGCTCACTGCCCCCCAAAGCAGTGGTTCTCAACTGGGGCAGTTTTGCCTTCGGGGGACACATGGAACGTCTGAGGCTAGGTTTGGCTGTCCGCCGTGGGGTTGGACAGGTGCCACCGGAATCTCATGGGTAGAGGCTAGGGACGCTGCTAACATCCCATCGTGGAGACAACAGCCCCACCATGAAGTTATCTGGCCCCACATCTCAACTGTACTGAGGCTTAGAGACCCGACCACACGGAAATCACCAGCTTCTATGCCAGTCTCCTCTCCCAGACTATAAATATATTCACTAGGGCTGGAGCTAAATCTTACTCCTTCTTGTTTGCTATCCTTGAGGGCAGGAGATTGGCCAGAGGAGGGCACCTATTCTGTGAATCCTGTCTCCTCCCCTGCTAAGACTTCTTCATGAATTGAGCTCACTCTATTTTGAGAGGGTTACTGCCCCCTACTACTATGCAGCCCACGTGACCAGAAACATAAATACAACCTGTCTTGTTTATCATCCGGTCTCTGACTTCTATTGCTACAGAAGTGCACTGCTCAATTTACCCATTCAGAAACAGAGCCCACAGCAAGGCCACTTCACTCCGGATTCTGAACGTCAACAGGTCCGGCCTGTCCGAGAAATCGAGTGTTGTGCAATTCTCAGAAAACACTGAGTCTACCCTTGCCGGCCAGCTATGTTTTATTAAATCCTCCCACAAATTAATGCTGAGTTTTTAAAAAGGCTTGCTTGCAGAAAGAGACGTATTTTGTTATTGCACACTTTCTCCTCTCTGGAAATCCCTCCACTGGGCTAACGAACCCCAGTTGGCGCAGCTCAGTCTTCCCAGCGCCTCCCTGTCTCTCCACGGAGCTGAGTGACAGTGACGGCTTTTATAGTCCTGCTCACTTGGTCCTGATCATCAAAGTACGTGTAAATGGCACTGAAGGAAAGAGGAAATAAAATGATGTTTTGATTAAAAGTCGAGGGAGTAATCAAACCAAATCAGCATTCTGCACGTGAAATTTGTCACAGAAAGCAAGGTCATGGATTTAAGAGCAACAAGATTTCATATGATAGGCTTGGTCCAGAGTAGCAGAGCTCATTAAAGATCAAGTCTCCTTTTGAAAAGTTTCAAATTATTGAGGTATTTTAGGATAATAAATTTAAAAATGGCTAAAAAATAATAGAAGCGGAGAGACTAAGATCGGTGAACTTAGAGAACTAAGTTCAATTTGTTCAGTCCCAATCTGAGATGTGTGCTTCTCCAATAGGGAGTTTAAAATACGCATGGGTGTGTATTTAACTTATGCATTCCATAAATTAAAAGTTTAAAATCTTATTTAGGGGCACCTAGGTGGCTCAGATGGTTAAGCATCTACCTTCAGCTCAGGTTATGATCTGAGTTCTGGGATCAAGCCCTAATTTGGCTTCTCTGCTCAGTGGGGAGTCTGCTTCTCTCTCCCCACTCCTGCTCTCTCTCTTTCTCTCTCTCAAATAAATAAATAAGAATAAAATCTTGTTTAAAAAATCTCCTCCATCAGGCATGCCTGGGTGGCTCATTCGGTTAAGAGCCTGCCTTTGGCTCAGGTCATGATTGCAGGGTCCTAGGATCAAGCCCCGCATCTGGCTCCCTGCTCATTGGTGAGTCTGCTTCTTCCTCTCTCTCTGCCCCTCCTCCCCGTTCATGTTCTCATTCTCTCTCTCTTTCTCAAATAAATAAATAAAATATTAAAACATATATATATATATTTCAAATAAATAAATAAAATACTTAAATATATGCATATATAAAAATTGAATATTTAAAAAATATATATATTTCTCCAATTACCTATTATTGTTTTCATTTCAGATTTTCACCCCCCTCCCTGTCAAGGTGATACGGTAGAGTATAAAGGGGCGGAAGCCGTGCATTTGAGCGAGTCCACAATCACTTTCAAATCCTTGGTTACAAGTTGGGCTTTGCAGTCAGAAAGCTGAGGGTCAGTTCCTAGCTTTGCCATTTTTTAGGGGTGTGACGTAGGCTGATTACTTAGGCTCTCGAAACCTCAATTTAAAAATAATGTGACTTGGCTGTGAGGACTAAATGGGATGAAGCTGGTAAACTTCTTAGCTGGGGTCCTGGCCTAGAATGGAGTAGTTGGTAAGTATTAGGGATGACAAGTATTGTTTCTCTTCTACTGGTTTAGTGACTTTCGACAAGGCTACAGCCTCACCGAGTTGTTCTGAGGATTAGAAATGGAATGTACACAGCAGTGGCCCAGGGTTGGAGCTCTGTTAGGTGACAGTCATCACCATCATCATCATAGAAACCATTGTCTTGTAGTCACCCAACTTCTAAGTGATTGCATAGAAGCTGAAAGAAAGAGGGTTATGATAAGATGCCTATATGCCTAGAAAATCTACATAAATTATTGCAACTGCATAAAAATTATATATGCACATGGGCAAGAATTGAAAGAAAGCAGGAAAGAATAGAAATTGATTGGTTGTGATGTTAGGCATGTGGATGAAGGTTTTACCTTTTGCTCTGATGTCTACTCATGTTATAACTGTAATAATTGTGCTTTAAAAAGGTTTATTATATAAAAGCAGAATAATATGCCTATATACCTATCTACCACTTTCAACAATTAATAGTGCCTTTTTAAATCATGAAGGAAAATTCAAGTCAGTACTGTCAATTGTAACAACTTTCATAAATAAAGGAGACAATACAATTGTTCTGGAATAAGCAGATGAAGGATACGGAACAGAAAGTAAAAGGGTCTGGCTCAACTGAAGACTTCACTCCAGCTGGCTCAGAGTAACCAGGATCAAGCTCAAGTATGTTCGTGCCACATCATCTCCTGCATTCATTTGATAAGCATTAATGAAGCGCTTGCTGTCTACCAAGCCGGGTACAAGGTCCTAAGAATGTAAAGAAGAAAAAAGCACTGGGAAAACAGAAGATGAAGCCGACTCCACTGAGTTCCTACTGAATTCTTGCTCTCCATCTAACTCTGTACTTTGATGCATGGTTACAAGGGCTGCAATGAATCTGTCTAAGGTGCCATAGGAAGAGACAGAGGGAGGAAGAAGCTGTGTGAGGGATGGGGAAGGTGCAGGAGGGTTCGGGGGAGGCAGGAGCCTGGTTTGGCCATGTGCGGGCTGCGCTGAGCTAGGAGCAGGAGCAGAAAGTGCGGGCACATTGCAGTGGAGGCTCAGAAACAAACAAACGGGGGAGAGGAGCAGCAGCGGACAGGACAGACAAGGGAGGGAGAGGACTGGCACAGAAAAGAAATGGGAAGTACCCCCCTGCAGTGTCGCTTTTCTCAGAATAATTCATCTTTAAAGAGTTATTTGACTTCAGAGTTAAAGACCTATCTCTGTATAATGATTATTCTGCTCAATGTAAGTTCGAAGAGAGTTTCATTGTTCCGGTGTCTTACTTGTAAAGAAAAATACATGGCTTTGGCCATAGGTCCCCAGGGGTCTAACAAGCTTGCATTTGGATATTTGCAAGATTTAATGATCTAATATTGTAATAGATTTTAAGTATCTCTTAAAATAATTAAAAGGAATAGAAAGAAGTCTCGTTTTTATTTTTTTTTAATTTATTTTATTTAAAGGCAATTAGCCAACATGTTTCATTAGTTTCAGAGGTTGAATTCAGTTATTCCTTAGTTGCTCATCACATCCCGTGCCCTCCTTAAATGCCCATCACCCAGTGACCCCATCTCTCCACCCCGTCCCTTCCAGCAGCCCTTAGTTTGTTTCCTAAAGTTAAGAATCTCTCATGGTTTTTCTCCCTCTCTGATTTCTTCCTATCCAGTTTTCCCTCCTTTCCCCTATGATCCTCTGAGATGTTTCTTATATTCCACATATGAGTGAAACCACATGTTAATTGTCTTTTTCTGATTAACTTACTTTGCTTGGCAGAATACCTCCAGTTCCATCCACATGGATACAAATGGTAAGATATCATCCTTTTGATGGCTGAGTGATATTCCATTGTATGTATATATGGCATCTTCTTTATCCATTCATCTGTTGATGGACATGACTCTTTCCACAGTTTAGCTAGTGTGCTCATTGCTGCTGTAAACGTTGGGGTACAGGTGCCCCTTCCGATCACTACATTTGTATCTTTCAGGTAAATACTCAGTAGTGTGATTGCTGGGTCATAGGGTAGCTCTATTTTCAACTTCTTGAGGAAACTCCACACTGTATTCCAAAATGGCTATACCAGCTGCATTCCTACCAAGAGTGTAGGAGGGTTCTCCTTTCTTCACATCCTCACCAACATTTGTTGTTTCCCGACTTGTTGATTTTAGCCATTCTGACTAGTGTGAGGTGGTATCTCATTGTGGTTTTGGTTCATATTTCTCTGATGCTGAGCTGATGCTGAGGATTTTTCATGTGACTGTTGGCCATCTGCATGTGTTCTTTGGAGAAATGTCCGTTCATGTCTTCTGCCCATTGAAAGAACTCTCTTTTTTTTTTTTTTAAGATTTTTATTTATTTATTTGATAGAGAGAGATCACAAGTAAGCAGAGAGGCAGGCAGAGAGAGAGGGGGAAGCAGGCTCCCTGCTGAGCAGAGAGCCTGATGTGGGGCTCGATCCCAGGACCCTGAGATCATGACCCGAGCTGAAGGCAGAGGCTTAAACCACTGAGCCACCCAGGCACCCCAGAACTCTCTTTTTTTAAAGATTCTTTTTTATTTATTTGAGAGAAAAAGCCAGAGTGTGCAAGTGGGGAGAGGCAGAGGGAAAGAATCTCACATGACTCTTCCCTGAATACAGAACCTGGGCCTTGATCTCAAGACCCTGAGATCATGACCTGAGCCGAAATCAAGAGTCGGCCACTCAGCTGACTGAGCCACCCAGGCGCCCCACAGAAAGAAGTGTTAAGTACTACAAATGCTTCACAAGCTTTGCAGTTATATATTGTGTTCAACTAAGCAAACTCTATTGCTACATTAACACCTTTCCTGCGGTGGCATATTCTCATCTCCCATGCTTATCCTCTTGCAAGCTCTACTCATGCGTGCAGACTCATGCTCTCACACTCACCAGGCTGGCCTCACATCCAGGCCCATGGGGTACTGCGGGGAGCCCTCATCTTTGCAAATCCCTGTACAATGCCTGCCACCCCAGCTCAGTTCCTGAGCATGGGGTTTGCTTGGGGTACTGAGGACTGATGGAATCACCACCCAGTCCAGATGCTGGAAGTACAGAGAGTGGGTGGTCCAGGTTCTGGTCTGGTCGCCCCACGATGTGATTAGGTGGGAAGTCCAACAGCCAGCTCAGAACCAACCGAAGGGGAAGGAAGGAGAAATTGTATAACTTAACTGAGTTGAAACCAAAAATTACTACAAAAGCACTCACTTAAATTGCATTCATAGGAATGGGTTTGTGTGAGTGTTCAGTTTCTAGGCAGCTATGAGAGCTTGGGATAGATTTAACTTTAGTTATAAGAAAACGAGAGAGTTATTTATTTTTTTATTTATTTCGCACAGCTCAGTTTGGCTTAAAATCACATATACTATACCTACCGACCTTTTTAAAACTCAAAAACAAAATTAATGGAAACATTATGGGAAAGAAAGCAAATATGTTTTTGTTTTGTTTTGTTTTTTGAAAGGGAAAGAAATCAGCCTTTGTTGTGGTTCATGGCTCTGTAACAATTTGTGTTTTTAGATTCAGTTTGTTTAGTAAATTGGAGCAGTTTATTCTGGCGTTTGGTTCAGGTCACATCCCTGTAACTGTATTTGCCCTTTGAGCAGCAAATATGCTCCAAAAGGCCGAGTCTAGAATGGTTCCTCCTGCCTCTCAAAATCTTCTCTGTGTATAAGCATGAGAAATACCCAGGTGTAGAGTCAGAGGCTTCTGACTGCTTGTGCATGAACCTGTAGTTAAAAGAGCTGGGTCTCTGTCCTCACCTGAGGTGTTCTGGAGAATTCTCTGGCCGAGGGTGATTTCCTGTGAAGCTGGTACGGCTTAGCCCTTCCTCACTTGCCCAGAGTGCCTTCAAGGCACTAGCTGAGACCTCGTGATATGTTGACACTGTGGCTTTTTAAACATAAAATGTACAAAAGTAAGGCATTTTAGCTACAGTCCATTGAATTCCCCTCCATTGTATTCCCCCCATTTCAAGTGGCACTAAAGTGGTAAAACATTTTTGGGATCCAGAAGGGGGATTTGGATAAGGAATGCACCTTGCTTGGGTTGAGTGAGAGGAATTGATGTTGTGGTTTAAAGCCGTTACTTACAGGCTCACTCTCACTCTCTCTCTAAAATAAATAAATAAAATCTTTAAAGAAATTTAAAATAATGGAATGTGGAAGAAAAATGATCAAAGATGAATAATTAAGTAAGTCAAAATTATACTGCCTATGAGAAGCAAATTCTAAGAATCACACAGTGGTTGGAGGCAAGATAATAGGAAACTGAAACTTGAAGTTGGAGTGGACATTTTTTAATGCCTAAACAGAATAAAAGAGCTGAAGAATTCACCCAAGCTGTTTTTAAACGACAGGAAAGGGGAAGAAGTATCATCGAAGGCAGCAATAGGAGAAAATAAAACCATTTCATTCTTGTACCAAGTTCAGATTGTTCAATACATGAATCTCACTTTTGTGACCCAAAGAGACCGAAAATTGGGCCTCTAGAGGCCCTGGCCAAGCAGAGAAGTTACAGAGGAAGAGTACAGGGAACCTGTCTCCTCACAGCATGAAAACTTGCCTTCCTCTCCTTTCCTTGAACGGCTTTTGTTAGTGTTTTTAATTTTCTTCTTTTCGAAGAACCTTTCTTCTGAGCGCTTTAATCCCCCTTTCAAGGAAATGCTCACTCGGCCTCAGGGAAGTTTGCTGTCAATTCCTCTCCTGTCCATGATTTTATCTGACAAATCAAACTTTGCCAAGAGAACACTCGGTTTGCCTCATGTCTCCAGGACTCAGTCAGAGACCTCAGATGAGGAGGACTTTAAAGCTGACAGAACTCTAAGGACCATCCCTCTAAACCGAGAAACCACAGGGGTTAGAGAAATTAAGTGACACGCTCAAGGTCAAGCTGGGTCAAAATCTTGCAACTGCAGACACCTCATCTGGTGTATTTTTTGCCACTGAGTACCTGGTATTCAAGATTTCTCAAGAGCCACCTTTTCCCCATGAGCTGAGGAAAAATCTTGAAAGGCAGTATGCAGGGGTAATGGAGGTGCGGCCAGGGCCAACTTGTCATCAGAGCCCTTGACAGTGCCCTAGAGCCCAGGGCCTCCTCTGTGCACTTATGTTCTTCCAAGCGCATTCAAACCAAGCTCCCATTTGTAAAAGGGCTTCTGTAAGTCCGTGTCCTCTGTTTTATTTTATCATTTTCTTTAAAAACACAGCATTTTACATAGAGAACCATAAAACAAGAAAGGAAGGAAAGATAAAAAAACAAACAAACAAACAAACATCTAAGAAAATTAACAAATCTAAGAAAAGATTTGAAAAGTGAGCCCAGAGAAAAAGGAAGAAGACGTGGGGGGAGGAGGAAGCTGTTGTAGGAGCTTCAAAATCAGGGCCATATTTTCCTCTGTCATTTGGAAGGATTAATTTACCAAGTCGGGGGAACTGTATTGCCAATAAGTAGAAAAGCTTTCAGGTAAAATCTCAGGGAGGCAGCAGCAGACCAGAGACTACCAGCCCGAAGGGAAGATGTTGGAGCCCCAACAGCGAGGAAGGCTCCTCCTCCGATTGCCCTGAGAAGGACGTTGGTTCCCCAGGACAAGAGCGGGCATCATTTCTTCACTCTGGTCCTGGACAAATTCCGCTATGTCCTGCTAGGAAATAGCGCTGCAATTAACAGCAACTTGCCATTGCTTTGTGAGCCTCTCCTTTCTCATTTACCCTCCCAACCCCCACTTCCCCTCACCCTGCTATTAGGTTTGTCCCCAAAGGGTTGTGCTGATTTTTAGTGAGAAGTGTCGGGGGGGAGGGATGGAAGCCGCAGGGCTAGGGAGGATGGCAGGGGAATGTTCTTCACATACAGTTTGAAAAGTGTTCTTTCCAGTCTGGGGAGTCTAGTGTTTTTCTTGCAGTAGCTTGGGAATTACATTTCTGTTTCTTTTATGCTCTGGTTCTTTTGAAATAGATACAAACGCATGTGTTTTCTTCCTCACCTTTGAGAATTACTTCCCTATAAATCGACTCCCAATTTTAAAAAATTACCTCTTTTCCAAAAAAAGTAGAAGTGAAGCAACTCTTCCCTTGAGGGCCTGGCTTTGCGTCCGGGGGCCTTGGTTTCTCTCTGCAAATTCAAGAATTTTTGTAAGGACTCTGTATGCTTCAGCTCAGAGTCTGGCTCATCGTAGGATGTACCCTTAAGTGACAGCTGCTATCATTTTCAGCATCTTGCTTCTCCCTTCCCATATACAAATACAGAGGTGGCTTACCTAAATGAAATTGGGACAAATGTAATGGACAACAGGAAGCCTGGCAGGAAAGTCAGGCAGTCAGCAGCAAAGAAAGTGAATCCGGAATCCCTGTATTGTCCACCTGAAACTAATAGACCACAGTATGTTACGTATGCTCTATTTAAAATAAAAAGCTTAATTAAAAAGAAAGAGAGAGAGAGAGAATGACTCTGCTTCACCTTCCCTTACTCTTCCCTTTCCAATCTGGTTGTGTATCTCTGTCTCTTATTCAATCCAGCATTACTGTTACATATAGACGCTTCAATATCTATGGGGAATTCACTACGAGAAGGTACCAAGGTATGGACACTGTCCTTGAGCCATAGCCAGGAGAAAGAGGGGGTGATAGGGAGGGCTTTTGCAGCTGGAAGGTTGAGTAGACTTTCTGCAGTGCAGTGATTTTTTTATTAACTAATTACAAGGTTTACCATAATCCCAAGAATGACATTTTGCAGGTTTAACAGAGTCAGCAGATCTATCAACCAGTTAGATTAGCCCCAATTATACCATAAAATTCCTCTGTTTACTGAAAGTCTATAAGACATTGAGCTCTAGGCATTTTTCCAAAGAGTAGACTAGAGCGCGAGAGTGAATGGAAAAGAAAATAGAGAGAAAAAAGAAATGGAAAGAAAAAAGAACATTCATGGAGAAAATATGAAAAGAACATAGCGTTTACAGACTATTGAGAAGAGCTGGGAAGGGTTTGGGAAGGGTACCCTTTCTGAAAGTTATTGTAGGAGAGTGACAGCTCTCAGAATCGAGCTGACGCGGTGTCACCTTTTTTTAAAAGAGTACTCAAGGAAGATTTTGTTTTCAGCAACTTTAACACGTATCGTTTGAAGCAGGCTAACCACAGTCAGGCTCTTCCACATGAAGTCCTGCCAGAAAGTTTCACAACTATCTTTTTAGAGCCAAGCAAAGTATTTTTAACCAGTCAACACTAAAGACTCCCTAAAGTGTATCATCAACAAGAGTCTGTACTCTTCCACTGTTGATTCTAATCAGATAATTCAGAACAGTTGAAAGATCTAAACATCAACAAAGAACATACCACAAAACTTAAAAATCTACCATGCTAAAGGCTGGGGGGAATCCCAGTTCTCTGATTCTCTGGCTCTGAATTTATAGATAATTGGACTAAGATCTGGTGCCAGTGAGGGATGCTCCCTGGTCCCTACTAACGGCAAAGCCTGGTCTGAACTTAAACCTGTTTCTTGACTCCAGGTTCAGTGACACCCCACTCCCCTACATGACCCTTTCCTGAAAACACCTTGAAGTACTACCTTTCCTAGGGACACTGTCTTTTAAGCCAGAATTGAATAAAAAGACTGAGACTATAATTGGCTGACTTCTAGTCTTTAATCAGTAGGTAAACTCATTCTGGTTGCCAAGTATGGCCTGCCTTGTGCCTCAGAGATCACCCCATGAAAAGAATAGTTGCCTGCTCTCCATATAATTGATGAGGGGCGCCTGGGTGGCTTAGTCAGTTAGGCATCCAACTTGTGCCTCAGGTCACGATCCCAGCATCCTGATATCAAACCCTGAGTTAGACTTCTCGCTCAGCAGGCAGAGTCTGCTTGGGAGTCTCTCTCCCTCTCCCTTTGCCCCTCCCCCTACTCACTCTTGCTCTCTCTCATCCTGTCTCTGAAATAAATAAATAAATAAATAAATGTATGTATGTATGTATGTTAAGGGGGAAAATGAGCTTTGGGTAAGGAAAAGGAGAATCTGGGTGGCAGACAGAACAGCTGGTATTGATGTGGAGCCCCAAAACTTCTTCCACTCCTCCCAGAAGACACTGGAGGAAATGTGTCATCATGACCTTGGGAGCTGGATGGAAAATTTAGTTTGTAATGGGGAAACTTGGCTTTCAGAACCAGCTCTTCCATTGATTTCCCAGAGAACTTGCCTTCTCTCGCTCAGCCTCTGAACCTCAAGTGGGGACGCCCTCCACATTAGAGGGTTCTGGGGTGATCCAGTGGATAACAGTTGTGTTTACTCATTGTAAACAAGACTTCACTGCACAGATTGAAGTTATTATTAGTCTCATTAATTAGTGCACTTTTTAAAAAATACATCACTCTGATTGATGCTACTTAGCCAGTTAGGAAATGCTTAAATGGACCTATTCAGTTTGACCAGGTTAGTCTAAATTAATAGTTGAGAGAAAGGACTTTGGTGTTTGACAAATCTAGATTTTAATAAGGTCCTACAATCTTTTGTCCTACAGCACATTGGACAAGTTGTTTACTCTTTCTCAGTCTCGGCTTCCTCCTATGTGAAATGGAGATGGCCAAGCCACCTATCTCTCAGGTCAATGTAACCAGTAAAGGAGTGGGCACATGCACCGTGCTTTGCACAAGGCTTCGCATAGACTCAACTGCCCTCAGAATGCTAACTACATTTATTAGCAAAAGGAGTTAAGATTTATCTTCCCCATGGAACTAATAGAGAGAATTTGGTCCTGAGGATTAAAATACAAAGGAGATGCTTGCCTGGGCTGGTCCTAGGGCCAAGCAAATAGGAGTCCAAAGACACTCATAGGCTGTGTGCTGGGCTACTCCAAGGGATCTCAACTAAGATGCTGTTCCAACATACACAGAAAGCTGCAAGACTGGGGACACAACCCACGCACATGTACTGCTCACTCTCGTATCTCCCCTCTCCATCTCACTTCTCCACACAGGGCAAGGTCTCATGGAACTCTGTACAGTATAATGAGGAATTCATAAAATGAACTTAGGAATATAAATTAAGCCATATTCATATCATTTGATCGGCTATATTCTTTAGCCTGGAGATTTATTATTTGTTGATTTTAATTTAAATGGAAAGAACTCCTTATTTCTTAGACTAGGCAGTATTTAAAGAAGAAGCATTATTCAATGATTGTCTATAAATTAATGCTGTCTCAAAGGGGGAAAGATGTGGATGCAGACATGGACGTGTCAAGCCTTGCTTAAAATCTGGATATTTTAGTCTGAATATTTGGTACCAGGTGGAGAATGGAATTTTTTGAGAAATGTTAACAAGTTGGCACTCTGTAATCTTCTGGGCCACACGTGTATGTGTGTATGCACATGTATACACATGCATGTTCTTTTGCTTCATATGGAAAGGTGCTAGCACTTTGCTGTGGGATCCTGGGAGCAACGGTTGGAGTGTGTTGGGGCAGCTGGAATAGAATGTGAAGGTGCGTTGGCAGCTCATATGTGCTCATCACAAAGCTGCTTCTGCCTCCAAATCTTAACCATGCCCTGAGAATCAAGGCAAAAGCCCTTCATCAGGCCCTGCATGAGTTGGTCCTTGCATGTCCCTCCACCCTGTCCCCCAACTCTCTCCACCAAGTCATCCAGTTCCTTCTGTGACCATGCCCTTCCCAATCCCAGCCACCCAGAAGGGTCTCCTCACCATGTCCCTTTGTAGGCTACTCTCACCAATCCTACAGGTCTCCCCCGATCAAGAACTTTGGCATTTTCAGTTGGGTTCCCTCCAGATTTGTAGTCTTTTAAAGACCCAAGCAGCCAAGTTCAGGTTATCTGTATTTTAGAAATTACCCTCCATGATCTAGTTTGGTTTGGTTCTAAAGTAGTTTGGCTTTTGGTATTTGTTTCATATTTTAGGTCATTCTTTGGGAATGTTATTTTTTTTTTAATATTCCTCACTGGCTTTCTGAAAAACCAGTTAAGGGCTTTGGGAGTGTGAAACAGAGGTCAGATGTCAAAGCCAGTATTTTAAAAATTTATGAAATGGAAATGAGGAAGGAAGAGCATAAATAGTGGCTGATGGTGCAAGGCTGGAAATCAGAATGATGGACAAGAGGGCAAAGCAGCACCAAGCAAGGAGAAGAACATCTGTGAGGACTTCAGAATGTTAAGTGGATGAATTCCCTGGAGTATCAGCCATAAATAAAACAATGGAGGCTAGACGTCCTCAAACCCCATCAGCCATCAGGGAAATGCTAATGAAAGCCACAAAGAGCTATCATCACACACCTGTCAAAAAAAGACAAGAGGTAGTAAGTGTTGGTGAGGATGCCGAAAAGGGACCTCTCGTGCACTGTTGGTGGAGATGTAACCTGGTGCAGCCACTGTGGAAAACAGTATGGAGGTTCCTCAAAAACTAAAAATACAAATACCTTATGATCCAGCAATTCCATTTCTGGGTATTTCTCTGAAGAAAATGAGAAGAGGATCTCAAAGAGATAGCTGCATACCCATGTTCACAGCAACATTATTCACAGTAGCCCAAACACGGAAACAGCCGAAGTGTTCATTGACAAATAAATGGATAAAGAAGACGGTGCCATGATGAAGAAGGAAATCCTATCACTTACCACAACCTGGCTGGGACCCTGAAGGCATTATGCGAAGTGAACCAAGACACAGAAGGCAAAAACTGCATGATAGCACTTACATGTGAAATCTGAAAAAGTCAAATTCATAGAAATGGAGACTACATACAGTGTTGGTTACTAGGAGCTGGGAGTGGGGGAAATTGGAAGATGTTGGTCAAAGGGTACAAATTTCCAGTTGGAAGACAAAGAAGTTCTGGGGCTTTTTGTAAGGCGTGATGGTTATAGTAAACGATACTCTATTACGCACTTAAAAGTCGCTGAGACCTTAAATGCTCTCACCGCAAAAAAAGAAATGGTAATTTGGTGACATGAGGTAAGTTTTAGTTAACCCTATTGTGGTAATCATTTTGCAATGTTATAGCTCAATTATATCTCAATAAAGCTGAGAAAACGAATCCTCTGAACAATGGTCCAAACTGTACTCTGTTTACAAGATGGGGGTTGGGGCACCATGAGATCTGAGTGGCCTTAGGTTACTATGGTGCTCCCAGCACGATGGTGCTGGCCTGACAATCCCAAGAGGAAAACATTTTTTTTTTTTAAAGTGCGAAACTACATGTTATAAAAGAAATGGGAGAGGAAGGGCAAAGCAGGAGTGTAGGAGAGGATGAAAAATGACACATCTCTCTAGGTAGGCAGCATGTGAGAGCAATCTTTGCCTTTATGGCTTCCATACATTTTTTTTTCACATATTTCTTTCTAAAATATTAACACATTTGGGTTTCAGTTTTAACTTTTTAAACCTTTGAATTTTGGATCTAACTGCAAGTTATTTTTTGTTAGGTGTGAGGTAAGTATCCAACTTAGTATATATATATCTTTTTCCAAATAGCTATCTGGTTATCCCAGTACAGTTTAGTTAACAGAAAACAATTTCCTCCTGATTCAAAATGATCTAGGTTTTTTACATCTCTTGGTGTTCCCCATGGGAAACATTCATTAAACAGAAATTTCAGATTCCCTGGCCTCATGGGCCTGGTTGATGTGTTACAGTGAAGTAGGGTGAGGGACTTTTGTCTTAGCTAGACCTGAATCCTCTCACATAATTTCAGGACACTTGTGCCATGGGAGAAGAGAATAAGGCACGGTAACTAAATGGTCCCCATGCTTTGAATTCATGTGTTTGATTTATGCCTTCTTGCATTGCTGTACCAATGCTGCAGGGAAAATTAGGCATGTTGGACATATTTAGGATACCTTAGTAGAGTGTGTGTGTGTATGTGTGTATGTCTAATTTTACACTATTTGCCAATACTTGTGTAACTTTTGCCTTTTGGGCTAGCTTTATAATTTGATTCCCATATATAGTGTGATTTTACGATATGGTAGAAGTTAGGTGTTTTTAACTTGGTCTCATGAGGTTAAAGAGGGCTTGTGTTGGAAGTGGCGGTGAAGTTGATGTAAGGAATTGAGCTAGATGAGGGACTGAGGCAAAACTTTCCTGACAGGGCCATGGAAGAACTCGAAATGAGAGAATATGTCATGTTCTAGAAACCCAAAAGGTCTGGGTTGGTTGGATTATTTGAATGATAACAATAATTAGCAACAGAAATAACTAACATGTATTTGTTGTCTACTGTGAGGAAAGACCTTTACATTTTTACCTCTTTTAATCCCCACAAACCATTTCTTTAAATAAAATTGTCTTTATCTGACCACCAAGGAGACCAAAACTTAGAGAAATCAAATAGCTTGTCTTAAGTGGCAAACATATTTACTGTGGAACATTTACCTTTTAAAGGTGAGATTAAGAATAATTTCATCAAACTCTAAAAGAAAATGTGACTTGGTTGTTTGCTCTGTTTTTTCCATGGATTTCTTTATGACCAGAGCAGGTCACCTGTGTTCTCTCTGTGTCTCCTCTTGTGTAGAACAGGTGTTTGACAAAGGTCAGATCCTCCCTCTGTATGGGTGATGCCTATAGCCTCCTCTATTCATGCAACACAGAGAACTCTGCCAGTTACTTCAAGAATGTTCCCTTTCTTTCTGAATCACATCTCCTCCCTGGCACATTTCCTATTTTCTGGCTTGGCCTCCTGCTACTCCAGACACCATCTTACTTTTTACCTTCTTTTCCCTACTAAACCACTGGACTACTTGGCCTATAAGGCTGGATCCAGCTTGCATCGCTGGCTTAAAGCTCACTTTTACTCCACCTGTTACTGAGCAGAGCAAATGTGTGGCCAAGACACCTCTGGGCTCTCTCAGCTTGATGGCCCTTTCTTGAAGCTCATTTTCTTTTGAATCTATACTATAAATCCTTATTTCTCCTTAACTCCTATCTTCCTTTGGCTTCCACAACTATCCAGGTTGTTCTCATTTTCCCAGGAACTCGTTTTTCACTGGGTTCTGGCTTTTCTCCCACACCCAAGATGTGGGCCTGGTGGAGCTCTCACTCGCCAGGTACGAGCTCTTCTCCCCGTTTCTCTCTTGGGATTTTACTGTCAGTGTGGAAGGCATGACTCTGAAAAGGCAGTCCCTGTCCTGGCCACTCTCTAAAAGTTCAAGACCATATTTACAGCTCTCAGTTCTGGATGTCCATTTGGACTTCACAGAAGCTTTTCAAGGTAAATCTAGTTAATATTGAACTTATTTTCCCTTCTTCTATCTAAACCCAGATTTCTTTACTGGGGATGGAAGCTGAAGCTGGCAAACTATGAACCTTTCTTATGTTTTCCATCTTCTTCACCCTTCATTAAGCAATTACTAGAACTCACTTTCTCTGGATTGTTCCTTCCTTTCCTCTTCCGTCCTTTCTTCTTTTCACTCTTCCATTCTCTCCTCTTTCTCTCTCTGTTTTGGTGTTACTTGTCATTCCCTCAACAAATTCATTCCAACATTCTTATTATCTCATGCCTGGGTCTTAGCTGTAGTCAACTATCTAATTTCCTTGCCATTAATACTTGAGCAGTCCAATCCATCCTTTGAAGAGCTGCCAAATTAACATGTATCAACATCAGAAGTATTACATTAAGTGAAAGAAGACACAAAAGACTACATACTTTGATTCCATTTAACCAGAAGGCAAGACAATAGTGATAGAAATCAGATCAGTGATTGCTGGATGTTGTGGGAAGAAGATGACTGTAAAGAGGCACAAAGGAACATTTTTGGGTTCTGGAACTATTTTATATCATGGTCACAGTGGTGGCTACATGATCATATATATTTATCCAAATTCACTGACAATTGGGGGATTTTATTTTATGAAATTTATACTTGATTTATAAATGCATAGCTCAGCTCAGAACCATGTGCTTTACACCCCCAGGAGATATTAATTCATGTTTGCCTATGTTACATGCACATGAGTATGACTGTCTTCAAGGTAGTAGTCACTATCATATGACACACACCCATGCCTCCATGCCTTCTTTCCCATGTTCTGTTGTGGGCCCAGACTTGACATTTCCTAAATGACTTAGAAATTGTCATAACCAACTTCTGTGTAGAATGTGATGAGAATATCTGCTCTTTCTGCCATGCCTTTATTTAGAAAGAATTAACATATGAATAGCTTGAAAGTTCAGAAAATAGCATCTCCATGCTAAGTCTACCCCTATGTCAAGGTCCAACTTCTTTTTTATCTTCTCTTTATAACCTTCACTGATCTTTCCATCTCTTAGTGATCTGCCCTGGTCTTTGAACTCTGATGTAAAGTGATGGAGATTTATTCCATCAGATTTCTGTTGGGGAAAATCACCGTATGTGTTTGAAAAGAAAACTTTGAAAAACTTCTTGATCAAAAGCGAGACTCAAAGAGAAAGAATAAGCCACAAAGAGTGACCACAAAATGCCTTCCGAAGAAGCTGGAATCTATTACCTGGAGAGCTCATAGTTTGGGGCAGCAATAGTCTTAAGTTTGCGTGTGCAAATTTGGAAGGTAGTTGCTGATACGGTGATGAAGTCCTTTCCATAATAAAAGAGAAAGGCATTTGAAACTTCTCCTGAGAAGAGCTCTCAGGGTGAGGGGAGAGAAGCCGGAGAGGCTGGTATGGGTTTTTGGAAAGATGAGAGACAATTCTGTAGCCAGCTCTACCGCTGAGAGATCAACTTTGGAAAACACCGGTGTCTAGGCAGGATTTTCCAGTTGTTTGCTGAGGAGCAAGTGATCCAAACTGCCTCCTACATCTCCACTACCCAGTGTTCACTGAGGCTGACGGTACTCACTAGGGCTTGCAGCTGAACCTGAAGATGAGCTGAAACGGGTGTTGGGGTTGTTTCAGCGGATGGAGACTGCACATGCAAAAGGATGCCTGGAAGATGAGAGGGTGCCATCTGGGTTACCCTTGAACAATGCCATGTGTGTGAGCCTCTGTTCTGGTGCCTCACCAATCACATCAAGCCACCTCGTCTCATCTCAGCCTGGAGGAAGAGACAGACAAAGTATATAAACAAAAGGAACCAACTAAAGCTCCAGTCCTAACTGTAGCCCCATGTGAACTACATCTCCTAGTGACGGTGAAGGAAAGAATGTTCTTCTTTGTATCTTTGGTCCACGCACTTGAAGGTTCTTCCTAACAGATGCTTGTTTTTACTCCTTCTAAACAATTTCCTGGGTTTCCTTTTTGTATGGGATGGCCTGATGGGGCATAGCCTACCCCCCCACCCCATATAGCTCTTTCTTTGGCTAGACTTCTATGAAGAAGTTGTTATCTAATTCCCTTGGCAATTTAAAAAATAGACAAAAGTCTAAGATCAGATTGGAAGTCTGCAGAGATCATCAGTGTCCTGGTAAGAGCTGGTAGCACCTTCTAATGAAATATTTATTACGATTGTGGTTTTGCAAATGAAAAATCGATTTAAAGTAATGTTTCTTCCGGAAGATGGAAGAGCGTAGTAGAGCTTCATGCCCGTCACAGGTTGACATTTCCTTGAACCTCCTAGCTTCAGCCTTCCATTGTGTAGCAAATGTGTGACACAAATGTAGCAGAACGGAGTGCTCTTGCAAGGGCACAAACTGCTCTAACAAGGCCAGCACAGCTGTCCGCATGCCCAACATAAACACAGCATCAGCAAATTCAGGAAAACAGAACACATAATTGAACCGAGATGAGGACAAGAGTCAGATTTTATAAGATCATCCCTAAGTGGATGCAGCTAATAGGGCTTTATCATTTCTTCTCAAATCAGGGCTGAATGGATGAGTAGGCAGCCTTAGGAAGCCCATAGCAACAGAGAAGGATCATAGACACCCACAGCTTCCATGGAGCAAACACAGACTCTCTGGTTGAGGAAATACTTCTGTGAGAGGCTTGGGAAATGGAGGGAGGGGCAAGAAACAAAACCAATGAATAGCAGTATCCCCTGCTTCAGAGAAAAATCCTCAAGTCTTTCTATAATTCCCTATGGGGGACTGTAGCTTATGCAAATTTCTAATACCTGATTGGCACCAAGCACGGGGCCTCACGTGTAGAAGGAACCTAGTGGAGGCGTGTTGCACTATTTTTGTGTTTAACTTTATTAACCCCCTGTTCCTCTTTTCCTCCAAACCTAAGGTTCCCATTGAACATGGCTTAGGTTTGTTAACATAGAACTGGAACGGCAAGTGTAAAAGACAGAATCATGGAAATCAACATTAATATAAATAGTAAAATTGAGATTTTCACTTCTGGTCAAGATGGGATATCTGAAAAATAGGGCAAGATACAGAAACGATGGGTTTATTCATAGTAGCCCAACACTGGAAATCTGAATGTCCACTGATAAGTGAACAGAGAAACAAATTATAGTATATGCATACAGCAGAATCATACCAGCAATAAAAATAATTCTCAGCAACAAAAAATAGCAACCTATGGATACTCATAATGAGATAGAGGCATCTGAAAATAATTACGCTGAGCAAAAGAAGCTATGCACACACAGGACTGCATACTTTTATGATCCCATATATATATGTACATATATATATATATATATATATACAATTCGGATATGCAAATTAATCTATGGTGACAGAAAGTACATTGCTGATGACCCAGAGGTGTGGTGGCAGAGAGGAGGAGCAAGAAAGATTAGAGGGATATGAAGAAAGCTCAGGGGACGTCTACATATGGTGTGTGTGTCTATGTATACATGATGCCAAAATTTGTCAAATTGTCTTTTAAACATGCACTTTCATATCATATCAATTTACCTCAATAAAACTGAAAAAGTTCATTCATTTTCTAGATTGTTTAAATAGGAAAAAATAATATTTACTTTTTTGGTGAGACCTTTTAGTTTTCAAACAAATACGACTTTCATTTTCCGATTTTCACCAGAGCCCTGCGGAACTGGGAGGGAGAATGGTGCTATTTCCATTACTCAGAACACGACTCTGACCTCGCAGATGCGAGGTGTTCTGTTTAAGTTCCCAGGCCCAGGCAGTGCTGGATCCAGGGTACGATTCAGGTTGTCTGACTACGGGACCAATCACGGTACCTGCTCTGTTCAGTATCGAAATCTCGTGGGAAACCCTGCAATTGGCTTCTTAGAGATTTTGTTTCTATCGGCACAAATTCAACCAATAAATCCCCCCCAATCATAGCGTTTTAATAGGTTACTAGAATTAGAATAAAACCAAAGCTACAAGTGACAGCTTGAGAGGATTTTCAATCACAAAATGCAAAGTACATCGCACTCCAGCCAACCCTGGAGAGTCATGGGCCGGTTTACCCATCATGCTGGGTAATCACTGTCAATCCCTGGAAATTCCAGGACTGAGAACTGCCCCTGGAGCACATGTAGTCCCCAATAGAAGAAAGAGTCCGTAGAAGAGTGTTCTTTGTAAATGGCTTACTCTCCATTGACTCTCAGATCCCTAGTGACAATCTCGTTGTTACCAGGGATGTGTTTTCTTGCCATACTTACCTTTGGCTTTTTCTTTTATCTAAAACATATCTGATAGCCAGCGAAGGACACGGGCTGCTCTGCCAACGCAAAGGTCTACTGCAAGGTTGGAGAGCTTCCAGAAAACATAATATTCCGCATCCTCACCAGCCACAGGTCTTGGGTGAGACTTTGACCAGAGCACCAGAGCTTTCAAGTTGTAGCTATAAAGGCAGGTCACTTGCTCCATGGGGATGTGTAAGGATGGAACAATGTTGGCCTTCCATAGAGTCTTGCTAAGAAATAAAGAAATGTGGGGCACCTGGGTGGCTGCATTGGTTAAGCAGCTGCCTTGGGCTCAGGTCACGATCCCAGGGTCCTGGGGCCAAGCCTCACATTGGGCTCCTTGTTCAGCAGGGAGCCTGCTTCTCCCCTGCCTGCCCCTCCCCTGCTTGTGCTTGCACTCTCCCTCCCTCCCTCTCTGTCTCTTTCTGTGCCAAATAAATAAAATCTTTAAAATATATATATAAATAAAGAAATGAGTGTGAATTACCATTCACAATTGGTGTTATTATTTTTAATTTCCTACCCTAAACTCTTCAAGTCAAAATTTGAGAACTAGACAATATGTCCATGCCTCCCACATGTTTTCAGCTGGAATCCCATCTGCAGTGATTGCTGTTCGTCCTATAACTTCCAGTCCCAATGCTGACCCTTCCAGGCTCTCCTCACCGGGACTCACCAGCAATCACCACGCACTTTTTCCCCAGGCTCCACCTCCAGGGCCACCCCTTCAATAAACCTTCTCTGAATGTGCTCCATTTGGCTCTCTGTCCTCATGGTATTTGATATGCATGATTCCCGTGGCCTTTGCAATCTCTGCTTTGTACCATAATCATCTAAGGACACGTCTATCTCCCTCACTAGAGAGCAAGCACCTCGAGGGCACTACCATATTTTACTCAGTTTTCACCATCACATGAAACCTTCCCCCTGGATAATCCAACAATATTGAGTAGACACAAAGAGAGGTTAGGGAAAAGAATATGGAGATAATTCTCCATATTGTGTGATTGTGTGCTCAGAGCTTAGACTGAGACCATGACCTTAGAAGTCCCAGGTGTGTCCCATTGTCTTCTTTCTTCACGTCAAGAGAGCATTTTTCATTTTCAACTGATAATTCCCATGCTTTTTTTTACATAATTTTATTATCTATGTTCACATTCTCAAGTATCTTTTTATAGCGTATGTTTTATAGGTACATAAAACACAAATATTATTTATATATATTATGCATATAATAGACTGTTTTTGAGCTTCATGTAATATTGGAATCACAGTGCATGTATTTTATTGTGACCCCCTTTTTGTTCAAAATCGTGTCTTTAAGGCTTATGTATGTTCTGCTCGTGGAAACACGCCCACTGAGAGACAGAGCAGGGGTCCTCTTGAACTCTGTGTCATATCAACTGCAGGACGCTTCGGCCTCCTTATGCCCAGGAACAAGAAGGCAGGCAGAGGAATGACCTGATTGCCTCGTGGAACTAGGGCCGATTTTCCCCGGTGGGGCAGGAAGGAAACCGTGTAGAACTTGGGTGATCCATGAGTCCTATCTGGCCATCAGGACTGTGGATAAGTAGTCAGCACCCTTGAGCTGAGAAGGAGTGATGGCTAAGGGTGCAGTGTCCTGGGGATTGAAGCTGGGCTCACACCACCGGGTAAGCTGCCCGGTCATAGGCACTTGGGTAGACTGGTTCGCAAGGAAGAAGAGAAAGTTCCTATCCTTACGGATCTTACATTTTAGTGTTGTGAGGCAGAACTCGAGAGAGAAACAAATAAATAGCAGATATAATAAATAAGCAAATTATGGCTTATGCTAGAAGGGATGGGTAGGAGGGAAATGGGAACAATGGGATGGGGTAATGAGGTCAGGAGTGGGGAGGGATTGGCAGTGTCTATTAGGGTGACTCGCGTAGACAAGGGGGCATCTGAGCAAATCTTGAAGATGGTGAGGGATTAGTCCTGGAGCTCTCTGAGAGAAGTGTAGCTGTCTGAGAGAAGCACATTCAAGGCAGAGGAAACTACCAGCGGATCACAGGAGGCAGGAGTGTGCCTGGAACTGCAGGAAGAGGAGGGAGCCGGGTGGGGCGGACGGGAGATGAAGTTAGAGCAGCCAGGGGAGAGAGGAGTAGAGGGAGCAGGTCCTGCGGGGCTTTTGTGAGGACGGTCGTGAAGCCCTTGGCTCCTACTCCAGGTCGAAATGGGAAGCCATTTCAGGTTTTTAAGCAGAGGACTGTTATGAACGGATTTACTACTTTGGAACGATTACCCTGATGCTGTAGGAGAAACAGAACCTAAATGCCAGTGGTGGGGAGACAGCAGCCGATGGCAGGAACCCAGGGGAGAAGCAATGCGGGCTCAGAGCAGGATGTTAGCCGTGGAAAGTAGAGAGGTGGTCTGGAAACGGCTTTAAGAATCAGTCCCCTAGGGGCACCTGGGTGGCTCAGTGGGTTAAGCCTCTGCCTTCAACCCAGGTCATGATCCCAGGGTCCTGGGATGGAGCCCTGAGTCGGGCTCTCTGCTCAGCAGGGAGCCTGCTTCCCTTCCCCTCTCTCTGCCTGCCTCTCTGCCTACTTGTGATCTGTTTGTCAAGTAAATAGATAAAATCTTAAAAAAAAAAAAAAAAGAGTCAGTCCCCTAGTCTTCCTGATACAGTGAAGAAGGGGCATTTGTATTAAGCCAGTGGCAGGATGAAGTGGCAGTCACAGGAGATGGGAGAGCTTGCAAACAGAATCGGGGCTGTTCGGGGGTTTTGGGGGGATGCAGAGGACAAGTTACCCTTTGCACATGGTAAATTTGGGTTATCTAGTAGACATCCAAGAAGAGACATCCAAGAAGAGATATCAAATAAGAAGTTTGATGTATCCACCTGGAGTGCTGGGGAGACCAAATATGGGAGCCTTTAGCATATGGGCGACATATAGTAGTCATGCCAGAAATTTTGATAAATTATTTAACTTCACCAAGTTTAAAGTCAGTGCATATCTTTATGGGTTTTTTAAAAAACGATACAGGGAATTTGAAATCCTGTAATTTTGATTATTCCTTTTGTAGTACACATTTTCCTTGTTTTTGTTTAATCCTACAGGATGTATTGCTATTGTCTTATACAGCTTATGTAGATGTGTCTTTTCCCAGCATCTGTTCCTTGTACCTCAGATCTAGAGCTGGGGTCATTTGCCTTTTCCTGAAATGCATCCTTCAGAATCTCCTTAACAAAGTTGGTTTATATCAGCTTGAAAACGATTTTGTATTACGTTCATTTCTGATAGATCACTTTTGCTGAGAATATAATTCTAAGTTGATATCTCCTTTCTCTGAGCTCAGTAAAAATACCATTTCATGTCCCAGGCCTCCTGTTGTTGCCTCTTGGAAAATCAAATCTCAGACGAGACGTCATTCGATTGGAGTTAGTCCGTGTTTTCTCTCTAGCTTTTCCAAAGAAGTGTTCGTCTCACCATGATGCAACGAACTGTGCATGTTTTTTTCTTTCTATTAATTGTACTTGGAAATTGTTGGGTTTAGTCTGGGAATTGAAGATTTTTATCAGCTTTGGAGAAATCCACAGTTATTCCCTCATCAAATATTTCCTGGGACAGATTCCTGCCGGGGACCTTGACCTTCGAGCCACAGGATCTCTTAACCTCTCCATCAGATGTGGCTGCAGGTGCTGGTCCCAGGTGCCGAACTCTGGATCATGTCTTCAGAATTAGCTTCCATTTTGCTCTCTTTAGGTATACAGTATCGATAACCCAGTCAACTGTTTTCATGTCAATTACTATACATCTATATACATACATACATATACATATATACACTTCTTGTCTAGGATTATTCAGTCACTTTTTAAAATATTTTATTTATTTTTTTGACAGAGAGAGAGACAGCAAGAGAGGGAACAGAAGCAGGGAGAGTAGGAGAGGGAGAAGCAGGCTTCCCACTGAGCAGGAAGCCTGATGCAGGGCTTGATCGCAGGACCCTGGGATCATGACCTGAGCTGAAGGCAGACACTTAACGACTAAGTCACCCTGGCACCCCTATTCAGTTACTTTTAAAACTGCCTTTTTGTTATTATTTTAAGCTCTCATTTGTATCTCTTTAAAACATATTAAACATCCTTATGCTACGTTCTGTAGCAGATCATTCCAATACTTGCTCTCTGGTGGGTCTGGTTCTGCTGTGTTTTTGCCGGCTCTTGATCATGGCACCATGACACCTTGTGTGTTTGGTGATTTTTTTAATGTCGAGTCATATTTTCTGGAATTTTCTTTGAGGGAACTCTTGGAGGCCTCACTTGAAGGTAAATGGTTCCAGAGATCGCTCTGGGCTGCTTCTTCCAGTTATCTCAGGCCACCAACAGCCCTGGATGACTAGAAACTAAATGATGGTTCAATAAATTCTGGACCATGGAAACAGAGTGAATCCAAGGTACAAACCATGGTAAGGCCACCTGGTAGCCATCACTCTTCAGGAAGATTTGTTCCCCTCTCTAGCTCCAGATTCAAGCTACTCAGTTGGCCTTGCCATCTCTTGGGGGCCGGGGGTCAGTACTTTTAGACCAGACTAACACCATGTGGGTAATTGTTTGCGGTTCCATCTTAACACCAGGGGTTCTCCATTTTTCTTCTTGGACGAGCCATGAAAACCAAAGACCAAGGCACCAGGTTTGGCAAAGGTACTCAGGGTTAAACCTGCTTCCTGTCTATTTTCTATTTCAGGTTTCACTTTTACTTCATTCTAGGCCTGTATATTTGCCTGAACTGCTTGTGGGCATATCAGTACCTTATAGTTATCTCATAGCCTAGCATTTTAGCATACGTAAGCAGAAAAACTGGTCAGGGTATCTGTTCCCAGACCGTTGGAATCCCTAAATCACAAACTTTCTACTGTCTTTTCACCTTATTCTTTTTTTTTTTAAGATTTTTTTTCTTTTTAGATTTTATTTATTTTTTGACAGACAGATCACAAGTAGGCAGAGAGTCAGGCAGAGAGAGAGGAAGGGAAGCAGGCTCCCTGCCGAGCAGAGAGCCTGATGTGGGGCTCGATCCCAGGACCCTGGGATCATGACCTGAGCTGAATGCAGAGGCTTTAACCCACTGAGCCACCCAGGCGCCCCTCACAACAGTTGTATTATGTCAACATAGTCTCCTTTTATGATGATTGAAAAGACGCTAGTTTTGGAAAACCCACTACTACTACTACTACTACTACTACTATTTTGTCCTCATAGCTAAGTTTTTGAGAGTATGTATATAGGGAGAGAAAAAAAAACAATTAAAAAAAAAAGGTCACTCCAGAGGCACAGAGGGTTTTTAAAAGCAGGCAAATGGGAGATAAGATCTCCTGCTTCCGAAGCCGGAAGAGTGAGCTCAGCTCCTGTCCGTGTGATTCTGTGGTATGGACAGGTGCACTTGAAGAGGGCTGCGTGGGATAGATCAGCCCAAATAACCACTGCTGGTCAAAACCGGGACTCTAAATTTAGATCCCATTCCAGAAATTGTATATGTGAAGACATATTGGGTTTTGACCCGTCAGGTTCTGTTAATGAAAACTGATTTCTCCGAATCTCCTTTTTGTTGGTATTTATATCAAACACTCTGTAACTGAGCATGAACCATTAGATTTGGATTTTCTGCCTGAAAACCCAAACAACTTGGAGTGTTTCACTTCCCGGTTCAAGGCTTGATCTTCTCTTTGCTCATTTTATTAAATACCAAAAAAAAAAAAATAACGATGGGTTTATATTAAATGTTAACCAAGTCTGTGTGGCGTACGTTTTAAAATTTAATTTGATAGTTGCTTGCCTCTAACCCTCAGTGAATGCGATTAGACTGTGAATAAGTACCACCAATATGTTCATATGCAATGACCAGGAGAATCTGAAAGAAGTGATTTTTTCTGAAAGAATATTTCTCTCCTGTCAAGCCTTTTCCATTAGATTATCAAATCTTATTGATTTGATTTCTCTATGCAATTTGTGGTTCTGTGTGCCTTTGGCCTTTGGGTCTCTTTCATTTAATTTTCAAAATCTTCTGGGAATCGCTTCTCTCTCGTTGTACATTAACTTAAAATTATGCCGAATAATTTTCCATTTAGCTGAATGAGGCAACTAGAAAAGACAGTAATGAATGTTGCCAATCTCCACTAAGCATTGTTCACACTTGGAGAAAATTCTGAAAAGAAAAGTTAAATATATATTTCTCTCTTGGCAGTTTAGAATTTTCCCCAAGTTCCCCCAAATTAACCATAGTTGTTAACATCTCATGAAAATCTCGTCAAAACATTACAGTCTTACCAACAGTAATGCAATATATGCCTTTTCTTAATAAATCCTTATGCTTATGTTTTGATAAGCTAAGATGAATGATTGTTCTGAGATAATTAGATTCACTTTTATCTGTGTTTCTCCAGCATTAAGACTATTTAAATAAATGCATGATTATCATAAAGTCTTTGAGTGACAGAAAGAATAATTGATATATTGTTTAACTTACTCTTAACTGATAATTAGAATGTTCTCTTTTTTTAAGATTTTATTTATTTATTTTTGGGACAGAGAGAGATGACTCCCGCTGAGCCGGGAGTCTGATAAGGGACTGATCCCAGCATCCTGGGATCATGACCTGAGCTGAAGGCAGACAGACGCTTAACCAAGTGAGTCACCCAGGCACCCTGATAATTAGAATTTTCACTTATAATTTTTGATTCACCTTGTGAAAATCTGCAATAAAATAGGCTTACACCTGTATTTGGACCAACTGACTGGAGTTCCGGTTAGGGGACATAAACAGTGAGTAGCCCTGTTTTTTCACTAGGGGGAGCTGTTGGTCCTTCCTTACTCAGGGAACCAGCGCTGGTCATCTGCCTTGCTGCGCTTTCTGATTAGGAGTGTTTCATTATCACTTCAAGCTCGGCACAATTTTGAAAGAACTCTCTAATCATTCAGAGAGGCAGTGAAGAAGCTATGAAACAGCAGCTGATAAACTCAATCAGATACCTTGAAAACTTCTAAAGAATGTTCCGCTGGCTTCAGGCTCAACATCAGATACTGACAACTACTCTAATACAGAAAGTAAAATTATAGAAATTCCACACAAGAAACACATTTCATTAAAGTTGAAAGGGATCATAGGTCAAAAGTTACATGATAAGTGGTCTCAAAACTGCTTATTTTAAAAAAAAAAAAAAAACGGCCATGAAAATGTTGTCAATTAACCTGGCCTTCTTTTTCTTCTTTTTTTACTTTTTTTTTCTTTTTCAATCCAATTCAAAGAATCTGGGCATTCCTAGCCCTCATGGCTTGAGGGTACAAAAGAGGTTCTTATTATCACCAAGATCTGAATGTTTGTTAGCTTGCTAATCCCACTTGGTCACCGCAGAATCTTGACCCCATTTAGAAGTCATCCCTTTGTTCTAGAATCTCAGAGCCCCAGGGAGGCTCTCCAGTGGGGAAAAGGTTTCTTCTCTTATGGTTCGGGTTTTTACTGGGGTCCGAATGGTTGGCAAGGCAGGGAGGAAACTCTTTCAGATGGTAGAGGGTCTTTCTTCCCTAGGATGTAAAGGCTGAGAACTCAGTATCATGACATTCCCGGAGCTCAGGTCAGCCCGTTATGCATGCACCCTTCCTTTCTGGGGCACCCTGGCTCACATGTGCCTTCGTTGTCTTTCTGTGACCTCCTTTCCTCAACCAGTTCGCCAGGCTCACCCACAACCTCCACATAAAGGTAACGAAGATAATACTTTGAACATATTACAATAACGGATTTCTCCTTTCTTTTCCCTAGAAACAGTGTCCCATAGTCGCATTTTTGCCATTTTTGGAAGGTAAGAACTTAGACCAAAAAGAGAAAACAGGAAAATCCCCATCTGGAAAGGAAAAGGAGGTACGCACTTGGGGCTTCTGGCCCCTGGGAATTGCAGAGAGAACAGAATGGAGCACATGGGACACAGCAGAGAAGGGCCCTGTGATGGACTGAACTGTGTCCCCTCACTTCCCTGTGGCCCCAAATGTCCTATGTGGAACTCCGAACCCCCGGTACCTTGGACTGTGACTACCTTTGGAGATAGGGCCTTTAAAGAAATAATTAAGGTGAAATGAGGTCACGGGGGAGGGCTCTAATCCAACATGAGCGGTGTTCTTCCCGGAAGAGGAGTGTGGCATGCAGACTGGCACAGGGGGGACACTGTGTAAAGACACAGGCAGAAGCCAGTCATCTGCAAGCCAAAGAGAGAGGCCTCCAGTGAAACCGACCCTACTGACACCTTCAACTTCCAGCCTCTTGAACTATGAGACAACATATTTCTGTTGGTCAAGTCTGTCGGTCTGTGAGGTTTGGTTACAGTAGCCCTGGGGTAACCAGAGAGCTGACTCCCCTCTCCGGGTTGATGTTTTAGAGAAGAGCTGATGCGTGAAGACGTCAAAAGGATGTGGAGAGCAGGTCTGCAGCCCTACAGCCCACGCAGGATTCTGGGCACAAAACATCGCAGAGTCCTTAAGCCAACGTGGGGAATCCCGTCTGTGTGCAGTGAGTAGCAAAGTGGAGCACGGAGGACAAATGTCTGGGGGTCACTCATACCTGTGTGGGCCTTGTGAGGGTGCAGAAGGTCGCTCACATGTCAGAGGAGGATGGCGGCTGCTGTGGAGGAGAAATCAGGACCCGGCAGGTAAGCCTGCCTGTTGTGCTCCCTGCAGAGGAGCGAATGGAGGTCACAGTCAGACCCTGTCCCTTGGAGAGAGACAGGAGGCAAGGTCAGCAGGCAGCATCCCCAGCCCCAGCCGAAGTGGCCACCAAGTGGGGAGTAGCCTTTGCTAAGAGGCCACTGAGGGCTCACTAATGGCTCACCCAGACACCATCTTGGGAAGGGAACGACAGATGGGCCGTAGACTCTGAAACACTGAACATTCTCTTGAAAGGACAATGAAACCGGAAGACCATTCTTTAGCAAATGTATCCTTGCCTTCAACCTGGGGGCTGGGAACAATGTTTGCAACCTGCCTACACAGGTGCCATGAGGGTAGGGACTTTAACTCTGGCATGACACGTAGCTGGCCACTATTTCTTTCAGGGTACAAGCAAGCTTCATGTACCGTGTGGGAGCTGGGCCCAGGAATGTCCCTACTGCTGCCCGGTGACATGCCCTGTCCCTAGTGAATGTCTTTTCTCTTTCACCTCTTTTTTTTTTTTTTTTCAGTTATCAAATTCCAGCTCCCTGAAAATATCGCCCAAATAATCAATCAGCTGATACACAAAGGAAGCTGTATTAACCCTCTGCTGAGGGAAGAGACTCTGAGGGAGGAAGCCAAAGGCAGGAATCTTCATCAGGATTCTGAAGTCTGGCTTAAGGTTGGTTTTCAAGTGCAAGGGCCTTGATTAGGACAAGGTAGCAGCCATTAGGTGATGGTTAGGACGGGTGGGCATCACGAGGCAATGATCTTGAAGCAGAGGTATAAACTATCTACGATACCTTCTACTGAAAAGCTGATGATGGGTCTTTCTGGAAGATTCTGGAATGACAAAGTAATTTGCAACTTTCTGGGCAAGAGTTTTCTAGAAGAGTGAAGTTAGCTCGAGGAAAACAGTGGCATGGCGAAGTCACGTGACTGCAGACAGAGGGCTGTGTGGCCGTGTGCAGGCGATCAGGCCTTTAAGTCTGGGCAATGTCTCTGCCTGGAACAGCATACGTTCAGGCAAAACCCTGCGGTTCCGCGCATGCACCCTGGTTCCCTGCCACCAGTAGAAGGGATTTGGCAGGAGAACCTGGGAGAAAGTTCTTTCTATTCATACTATCAGAATCTCTCCTCAGCCCTTGGCATTCGTAGACATATCAGAGATGTACACAAATGGGCATAACATGTCAAACAGAAGCCAGGGCCAGGCCCAGAGGTTTCTAACAGCTCTAGGAAGTCATGGTCAGTGAACCGAACTATACAGAAAGACGAGAAGGCAGGACATGGTGGGGCGTGTCTTCTCCTGATTTGGGATTCACCTCTGCCTGCCCCACTATGCCTTCTTTCCTCAGTGTGGCCTATCAGGTTGGGCTCTGACTGAGCCCCTGAGGGACACATATTTGCAGCCCTGCTCCTTCCCAGAGGCAGGCACCTGATTGGATAGGAAAAGCAGCAGATGCGGAGCCAGGAGCCCTGGGCTCACCTCCGGGCAGGTCCTGGCATCACAGCTGAAGAGCACAGGCCCCTGGGCAAGCGGGTTGTTTCCCCTCCCAGCCTCTTGTTTCTCATCTGTGCCAGCTCCTCCGGGTACTTCATAGGCTGGCCCAAGACGCAGCATTTACACTTAGTTCTACAGGGCTCCCCTCGTGAAAGCATTCGGCGGGGCCTCCCCTTGCAATTCGCAATCTCTCCTCTCCCCGCATCTCTCCTGTGCCCCTGCAAAATGCATTCTCCTTTCCTCCGCCAGCCCCTTACCCCTCCACTCCCAAAACCATCGCGACTGTTTACCCTTCGTGTATCTCTGGCTTCCGTCCAGACTAAAATCTTTGTCCCAGGCCTACATGTGTCTAGTTTCTAGAATGCAAATACCAAATATGTTTCCCATATATACAGAAACTCCAAAGGGCCATGGGAAGATCTTTGCTTTGAAAGCGGGGGGAGTGGGGTGCTCAACTTGGATATGAAATTAAAGGAGGCATCGAAAAACTCATCCATCAATATAAATCATATTTTGATGCAGTATTCAAAGTCTTTGATTATCCAAAGACTGGGACCCCCGTCTGACTGCTTGGTTCCGTAAACAATGTTTCATTTCAGAGCTGAGACCAGGGTCAGGTGAGGCCAGGTGGTACAAGTACAGGGTCGAATCCCGTCTTTATTGACAATTTCAATATTCTTGTCCATCCCAAATTTGTATGTTCATGTTTATGTTGGCGAGACTGCACTAAGACGCGGTCTGTCTTGAGGACTAAGTGTTTGGGGCGTGCCCTTTCATTTTGCACCCAGGTGAGTGCTCACTTGCCCCACCCTGGTCCCAGCCCTGCTCCCACTTCCTGGGCTGTGTCATCTCTGCAAAGTCCTGTGCATTCTCTGCACCTCAGTTTCCTCCTGTATTAAACAAGGGGGGGGGGCTGGAAATAACAGCACCTGTCTCAGAGTCATTGTGAAGATCAATTACGTTGGTAAGTGTAACGCATTTACACAGTGGCTGTGTACTCACTAATAGGATTTTCCTCCACGGTGTCTTTGCACATGATGTGACCTCTTCCCACTGCCTTGCGTCGGCCCCATTTCACTCACTTACCCACTCAACCCGCATCCCTTTAGCATCTAATCTGTAAAAGACAGTCCACTCGGTGCCGTGCAGGATTGACTAATGTGTAAGACAGGGTCCTACAAATTTATAACCTAGTCCACAGATACAGTTGGGCCGATTTCAGCGGCAAATCGCAGAATACATGATGAAAACATTACTTAGAAAAGAGAGATTTATTTTTTTAATGGAACAGGGAGTCTGGAGCCAGGGAGGGGGACAGAATTGTCCAATCCAGAAGATCGGTGGCATCAGGGCCCAGGGGCAGCTTCCTGAGGGCTGCCCCAAGGGAGTGAATCCTTCAAGCACAACCTTGGTAGCCGTCATCCAAGAGCCGAAGGAAGGGGGTGGTGTGCCCACGCCTCAGTGTACGTGTGATCGGGGCGGTGCGAATTGTGCAAGTGTGCCGTGTGGACATACACATGTTCTGTAGGGTCTGGGTGGTATATATTGTGCTGTGGTGTATGCGTGTTTGTGCGCTGTCTGTGTGTGGCACATCTGGGTAGATGTGAGTGTGTGCTGTGTGTGTTGTATATGTGTGTGCTGCTTGTGTAATGGGTTGTGTGCTGTGTGCAGTCTCTGTGGTATGGTCTGTATGGGTGTTGTGTATGGTGAGTGTTATGCACGTGCTCTGTGGTGTGTATTGTGTGTGCACGTGCTCTGTGGTGTGTATTGTGTGTGCATGTGTGTGGCATGGGGTATGGAGATGTGTTTTGCCTATGCTGTGGGTTATGTTTTGGTATGTGTGTTGCCTATAGTGTGTGTGGTCCGTGTGGTGTATCATATGTACTGTGTTGCTGGGTGTACGTGTATGCATTGGTGGGGGTAGCCTGCCTTCTCAGAGTGTCCCTCTAACTGAGGAACGCAGCCGTTCTCCAAGAGCTTCCAGCCCTGCCCACCACTCCCCCGCCCACCCCTGCAGTCCTTCGAGAACTAGGCTGAGTGGGTTGGGAGGGGGGTCCCTTCTTGCCCCTTGCCAGGGCACATTGGCATCCTGCTACCACAAAGGAGGGCCCAGGATGTTAATAATCTTCCAGAAGTGTACTAGTAGGGACATTTTAAGAAAGGATTGCCCAAAGCAGAGAGAAGACTCTTTAGTTCAGCATTTCTAGCTTCACTGATTGTGAAGCTGATTCAGTTTTAGTCTTCCCGGGCTCAGTTCCCACCTGGGTTAAACTCACCCGCAAGAGGAGGGACACAGGCAGCTCTGTTAAGAGGGCGGAGTTCAGAGAGCCTGTCTTCTTTGCTGTGGGCAGCCTTCCTCTACACCGGCAATCCCTCTTTTAAGGCAGCCCCTGTGAACCATGGGAGGTACTGGGGACCACTTCCTGCCAAAGGAGGAAGGAAAGAGGGCTTTCTGCGGGCAGGACCAAAGGAGACCTAGTGGGAGGGCCTGTGAGCCAGGTGCGCTTCAGGTGGGGGTGGGGTGGGGTGGGGGTGTGGGAGGGGTTGACCTGGGAGGGGTGGGGAGGGGAGGGGGAGGATTGGAACGGGTGGGGTGCCGGTGGGGAGGAGAGATGGGCACCTGGGAAGATGGAGGATGGGGACCTGGGGGGGGAAGGGAGATAGGGACCCCGGAGGGGAGTGGAAGGAGGGTGTGGACCTGGTACTGTGCGGAGGGAGGTATGGACTGGGGAAGCCTAGGAGGGGGGATGTGAACCCAGGTGGGCTTAAATCCAGTCTAGGAGTCGGAGTTGTAGGCATCTTTGTTGTATGACTTAAAGATACTCAGGTCGGCTACAGAAAATAAGAGAAACAAGCGAGGAGAGGCTGAGCGTGGAAGCAAGAGGCCTGGGAGGCACAGGTGTACCTGAGCTCTGCAGGCATCCATGGGCAAAGCATACCCCGGAGAGGCAGAGGACTAGGTGGGCGCCAGCTCAGGGCTGTTTGCACTAGGGAGGCTCCGTGGTCAGGAGGTGTGTTGGTCCCCCCGACAGGCCTCCGCAGGCCCTCTGTCCCCGCTAGTCTCTGTCAAGCAGCAAGTGCGGGTTAGCTCCCCAACTCAGCACCAGCCCCAGAACCACACGAGGCCCCACAAAGACCCCCCAGAAAAGGGAGTGTGGGGTGGTGGGAGCAAGGAGCAGGAGTCAGGTGGCTAGCTCTACCCCACTGTTGCCGGTCCTACGGGCGCTCCCCTACCCCTCTGTTTTCTCCCTGCTCTTTGTCCAGTAGAAGGGATACGCACTAGAACATTCACAGTAGGAGTCTGGACTGGTGTAAACCTGACATCTTATTTCCTTATTCCTGCTTATTTATTCCTTATTTCTATGTTTTCTAGCATATATGTATATGTTTCTAATACATATGTTTCTAATATATATATACATATATATGCCTTTATAACAGTAAAAGGCTATCTTATTTATTTATTTATTTATTTTTAAAGATTTTATTTACTTATTAAGTGACAGAGAGAGAGATAGAGAGGGAAGACAAGTAGGGGGAGTAGGGGAGGGAGAAGAAGGCTTCCAGCCAAGCAGGGAGCCCAATGCGGGGCTTGATCCCAGAACCCTGGGATCATGACCTGAGCTGAAGGCAGACCCTTAATGACTGAGCCCCCCAGGTCCCCCCAAACCCTATCTTATTTAAATAAAAATAATTTCCATTAGGAAAATGAAGGAGCTTCTTGCACCCGTGTTCCCTCTTGGAGACCCCAGGCTCGCTTCTAGTCTCCCTCCTTCCTGCTCACCCCTCCCAGGCCCCTGTATGGCAGCCGTTCCCTGAGCCCACATTCCCCAAGTCCAAAGTCACCTCATAGGGCCTCCTACAAAGCTGCCCTTCTCCAGGCGTCAGGTTGCCAATTGTCTGATAAGTACCTTGAAGGGTCCCTGTTGTGTTACCACTTCATTTTCTTTTCAACCCAGAGTGAAACTTTAGTGGTAAAAACTCAGTCATCATGTACACACACACACACACACACACACACACACACACACACACCTACACACACACAATCCACTGTCATTTGTTCCAAGAAGCTAAGTGTCAAGGAGGGTTCCAGGATCCTGCCTCCCAGACATCACACACCTAAGCCCCTCTCCTGTTTGGGGCCAGTGGTGGGATGCTGATCTCAATATCTCATATTAGCTGAATGATTTCAAAAGCCCTCCTCTCCTTAACCAGAGTATCAAAAAACTCAAAGCCTGATTAGCTACGTACTGTCAACAGCATTCACCCAAAACTCATCTGGGCTCCAAAAGATTTTTATCCCTTAAAATTATGCAATATTCCAAAATGCAACTTGACTTTGTCTTTTCCCCCAAAGCTTTGTGAACCTGGGAAATACTAAGCTGATGCTTTAATGTTCCCAAAAATCTTATATGCACCTTCCCTTCCCACCACAGGAGTCTCTAGAGGGTGGGTCTCATTCTCCAGCAAAATTAGAAGCTTGAAAGCAAGAGTATTGTTTTATTGTTTTGAGAGAGGCGTTTCCCAATTCCTCAGCTCTTAGCACAGAACCAGGAGGGACTCTGCACCTCTTCGAGCAGTCCCCTGGGTGTATAAGTCCGGAGGACAGTGGGAGGTAGGCTGGGCTACTGTGCCTGGGTTTCTTCATCCATAGAAAGGGGATGACATTAAATCACCTGATACAATATCTGTGAAGGTTAAAGGAGTTAATATACATTGTCCAGTGAGCACTTAATAAATGTCAGCCCTCATTACATGAGGCAGGGGGAGAGCTAGTAGAGAGACACCTAGAAAAAAGCAAAAAGACAGCTCCTAATTTCCTCTGTCAGGGAAGCTCAGAAAGCAAAGAAAGGCACGGTTGCTCTCTACCCACCCCCACCCCTGCCCCGCTCAGGGAAAGTTCCAGAAAGCATTTAACAGTAGTACACTTCCCAGATTGGTAAGGCTATGGTGGAAGTTCCAGACAAGGATCTAGATGGTCTGCTCAGGAGGCTTGCCTTGAGCTTGGTGCAGAGCAAGGAGATCTCCCATAGAGGTCTGGAAGAGGGGTGCCAAGCAGCCACGCTGGTGGAGAGAAGCCTAGTGTGTGTGTGTGTGTGTGTGTGTGTGTGTGTGTGTGTGTGTTGGAGGTGGGAGCTGATGATGCCCAAGCACTGGGGCATCCACCAAGCTCAGCAAGGCAGGCTATGTGGGCCTCAGGCACCCCAACAACCCAGTGACAGTGCCTGAGGGGTGGGCGGTGCCCACCAAGAACCAGCCTGAGACAGAGGTTCTTCCAATACCTCAGACTCGCATCCCCTGAACCCAGAACATCTCAACTCTGCCTTCATTGGGTTCCCAAAATGCTCACAACCTCCCCAGGACCACCTGACCCAAAGAAAGTTCTGGAAAGAACAAGTGGGAATGAAAAGATAAGATGCTTGGACCCACTGTATCTTAGTCCTGTTCACCAACTATGCCATTTCTGGCCCTGTGGAGACATTGTAGTGTCCCCCTGAGGCCTTACAAGGAGTCTGGGTGAGGAGCCTGAGTTCCATTCGTCTCCGGGAACATCCTCCTGTGTTGGAAGGGACAAAAGCATAAAGGGAGGCTGAGGAAATGATGAATTTCCTCCCAATAACATCTCAGCTCAATTCTATTAGATTTGAGGTATAGAGCCTGTGTAGAGGAAGGATTAACAGCTTTCTCTGAAAGATAAAGCAGATAGTAAAAACCCACATATTCATGAATTAAAGCTCGCTTATAAAACCCTCATCATCAAAAATTAGATTTGAAGCAGGTTAAAAAAATACAATTTATGTACAAACATTAAATTGGAAATGATGTGTGCAGAATATGAACATGAATTTCTGCAACCTTGGATCTTTACATTCTTCTTCTCATTGTCGCCTGTTTTCTTAATCTTTCTGACCTTTCATCAATGAGCAGTTTATTGCTGTAGGTTTTTTTTTTTCTTTTTTTTTTTTTTTTTTTTTTTTGCTTTATGGTGTAATTTTTTGTTCTTGCTGTTGGTTTTAAGTACTTGGGGATTGCATTGTAGAGACTATCTCCTAATGGGTTCAGAGCACAGTCTCTGGCAAACTAAAGTCACTGCAGGTTAATTAAGAAATTTAGAAAATTCTTCCACAGACAACTCTGCGTCCCTGAGAGGAAAGTTTATAATTAAGATAGATTTGGTGTCATTAGGATCATTTGAAATGCCAACTCGTCAAAAACAGAAGATAATCAAGCCAGTAGGGAGAAAACACTCTGTATGTTTACCCGGTTTATTGGATGAGCTGACCTTGTGAGGAACAAAGTGTTTTGCGCCCCTCACTGTTTCTATACCTGTGCAGTCTGATCTGTATTTCCAAGTCCCGAAAGACGCCTTAAGCCTTCACTAAAGCCTATCACTTTCAAGGATTAGAACGTCTCATGTTCAGACCCTCATGACTCAAAAGGTACCTCTCATGTCCAGTCCAGAGCTTCCCAGAGCTCAGGCCTGCCCAGGTTCCAGAATGTCCCGGGGCAGGTGCGAGGAGTAAGGATGGAGATGGAAGGCTGAATCGCGTTGGTTGCGTGGTATCAATACCCCCACCCTCCTCACCCCCGCCGCCCCGTGCTGCAGAAGTCCCATGATGACCCTGTGGCACTCGGGAAGCTCTCTTGGGTTCTTCAAGTACATGCATGCCCAGCTGGGGATGTCCTATCCTGCTGCTCTCTGGAAGGGGGCAATGAGGATGTAGGCTTTGAGTCAGTCCTTGAAGCATGCCACCAAGGGGAGGGCCAGGGTGTGCTTCTGGGCCAGGCTCCGGTGGCTCCAACGAGACAAGGCAGAGACAGAGAAAGGACCTTGTATTACTTTCTTAGGGCTGTTGTAACAAAGCACCACAGACTGGGGGTGCTTAAAACAACAAAAATGTATTATTTCATAGTTCTGGAGGCCAGAAATCCAAAATCAAGATGTCGGAGGGTTTATGTGTAGGAGGCCACAGTCTCACAGCTCTGGTGGTTGAGGCTGACATCTTTGGTGTCCCTTGGCTCCCAGCTACATTAGTCCAGTCTCTTCCTCTGTGGTCACATGGCATTCTCCTATGTACCTGTCTCTTCTCTTATGAAGACACCAACCATGTGGCCTTAGAGGCCATGCTGACCCAGTATGACTTCATCTTACTGTAAACAATAACACCTCCAATGACCTTCCTTCCTAATAAGGTCACATTCACTGAGGTTCAGACTTCATTTCTTTTTGGGGAGACACAGTTCAACCCATAACAGACATGGAGAACCTATGGCAGCTCCTCAAAGCTTCATGTTTTTTTTTTCTTTTTTTTAATATTTCATTTATTTATTGGAAAGAGAGAGCGTGAGAAAGGGGAAGGTCAGAGGAGAAGCAGACTCCCTGCCGAGCAGGGAGCCCAACGTGGGACTTGATCCTGGGTCTCTAGGATCATAGCCCGAGCCAAAGGCAGTCGCCCAGCCAACTGAGCCACCCAGGTACCCCTCAAAGCTTCATGTTTCAAGTCTAAAAATCAGCGGGACATTCATGGTCCCTCACGGTCCATCCTCAGGTCTCTCCCTTCCAGACATATGGTCGACCAGTTGTCCTACTTACTCTACACTCAAGCTTTATGAACTACTTAGTCAGGGACGCGTGATGATCTCTGTGGGCCTCTCCATGCCTCCCCATCCCCTCAGCTGAATGAACTCTTTGTATTTCAAGCTAAAAATCACTTCATCTTTAGGACCTCCTCCAGCCTTCAGCTATCGGGGAAGAAGGAACCACCTCTGCTCCACTGTGTTTTCTCCAGAGTTCCATTGTAGCCCTCGACATGTCACCTTCTTTGACTAACTGTGATCCCTTTGTAACTCTGTTAATCATCCCCTATAGATTTGGGGCTCCTTAAATGATAGAATTGTTAGGATTGATAGCTATAGTCTCCATAATCTTCCTCAAACCCATTCAATCCCTTGTCTAGTTGATGTAAAATACTGCCTTTGGCACCTGGCCAAACAATGTTTTCTGAAAGAAGATTTGAGAGGATAGAAACCCCTCCCTCCCACGTGGTAAGGAGAAATTGCTTAACTCCAGTACTGGGTCTCTGAGGATGGCTTCCAGAGCTAGGCCAGGGGTCTGCAAGTGGGGTCTGCCTGGGTGTCAGTCCCTAGATTGAGAGGTCAAGGGTTCTGGCTACCTTAGAACAATAGGGTTGTGAGGAAGGAGAGGGTAGATGGGAAAGAAGGCAGAGAAGGAAATTCTAGGTGTCTGCTATTGGAGAGGAAGAGGAAACCTTTTGCTCCTACTGTTTTCCTGGAATCCTTAGAAGGACCCAAGGAGGGGATGAAGTTGGATGGCTGGTTGAGCATGTTCTAAGTGTGCTACACATAAACTGGAGATAGTGCTCTTTGATTAGTGATAGAGTACTTACAAAGACAAATGAAATGGCAGAATCACTGTATGATTCCTTATAGAAATTCACACTTGCCACTTTTGAATACCATATTTGGAAACTAGCTCCTCCAAGGGCTGGTTTTCCTGCTGTATGGATATTCAGCGCCATCTAGTGGCACACTGAGTAAACAGTTGGTGGTCTGGGGCACAAAGAGCCAAGACGACTTTCGCATCAAAAACTCCATTTGTGTGTGTTTGATAGAATTTATTTCAGGTTACAATAAAATTGGAATGAGAAAATGTTTTTTGCATGTCTATTTAAAGCTTTGGGAATGAATGAAAGAAGGAAACTCTATCTTCAGCTCTAACAACATTTTATCATTTGACAAATATTACCGAGTAACTACCACATACCAGGCCCTGGAAACACCTGGGGGTCAGTGTAGGCACAGCCCTCATGGGATGCTGTATGGGACATTCAGAGTCATTTGTGCACACTCTGATGTTCTAGAGAATCTGTTTCACACATGGACACTCTAAGATTAAATTTTAGGGAGAGAAGCTTGGGTTTATACAACTGTCTATATTTTTTGATAGGTGTGGGACTTCTTATTTTTGATTTTTTAATTTTGAGGTGTTAGTAGACATTACCTCTGCCATTCCAATGGCAGGCTCATTCCCGTTCCTCCCTCCTGTCCTTGACTACAGGTACCCCCTTGGGGAGTTTCCTCAGTCCTTGTCCCTCAAGCCTCATGACTAACTGCTGGGTCTGTGTGGACGACTCATACATCTACATCTCCTTCGCGATCTTGCGTCTTACTTGCAAATCCACATTTCTAGATGCCTATCATTCATCTCCCCCTAGATGACCTGCAGGAACCTTAAACTCCACATGCCCAAACCAAATCCATTTTCTTCTTAAATCCGTTCTTCCTCCGTTTTCTCCTTTGGTTCGTAGTGTAACGTCCACCATCTCACCTGAGCCAGAAATCCTGGCCCCATTCATCCTTAACTTGTTGTCCTCCTGCAACCAGGCACAGTTTTGGGACCTGGCAGAATGGAAAGTCTCACACAAATAATTCAGAATCCCAACCGGTGTGTTTGCTGAAAACAACAACAAAGTTATTTCAAAATAGAAATGAATAAAAGTGTAAATGATTACCCAACTTAGATCACATTAATGTCAGAAACTGTTGTATTTAGGATTCAGAAATATTTGATTACATTAACATTGTAAGTTGGTTCTTCTTAATAGTGTCTTTGTAAGAATTCCTAAATATAGGGGATGATTTGTGAGGGAGTGGATTACAAATGAAGGAATTGTTGCCAAATAATTTCAAAAGTAACATAATAGAATATGCTTTCTCAATTTTTACAGTGAAAAAAATGTGACTATCTTTAATGTGGGAAGCAACATAGGGGAAAAGAAAGAGGTGTCAAGGAGGTCGCCAACTTCAGTAGATGGTTGGAAGTTGTGTTGGAGAGGGCTCTGAGGCTGATGTCCCATTATGTGCATAACTGAGCCCAGTGAGTTGCACTGTCCTTTTTGGAAAATGAGGGTGAGGGGGTGGTGGCCATATTCAGTGTTGCAAAGATAGCTGAAGCTGGAATTTTGCAAGCCAGGTGTTAAACCCGATCCTGATTAAAAATTAAACTATATAAACTATAAAATTGGTTAAATCCCATTAAAAATGAAGATACTAAGTACTCATAAGTTGTCATTTCCTAATGTATTTTCCACACACTCAAAGTTACTGGGTCTCCTGCACTGTGTGGTAGAAGGTGGCTCTGAGAATCTCCTCTCAATTCTGACATCATGCTGGTGGCCTGAAATCAGTCGTTGTGGGAGCATCTACACCGTGGAAACTGGTAAACCCTACAGATCAGGGCTTGCCCCTCAGCTTCCCAGAGATGACTTCCAGAAGCAGGGTACCCGAGGCAAGAATAATAAAATAAGAACTAACACTCACATCGTGGGTTTTATGTGCCAGGCACTGTTCGAACAGTGATCTAAAAGCCATATAAATGTATTGGTTCATTTAATTTAATCATAGACTCACTAGAAGTCTGAGCTAAGTATCACTAATTTGGCCAGTTTGTAGATGAGGAAACAGAGGCACAGGGGTGTTAAGAAACTTAATGAAAAGTTCTTTGGATGGGGTGCATGGGGGGCTCAGTCAATTAAACTGCCAAGTCTTGGTTTAGGCTCAGGTCATGATCTCAGAGTCATGGGATCGAGCCCCATATCAGTCTGAGGCTCATTGCTCAGCGCAGAGCCTGCTTGTCCCTCTCCCTCTCTCTCTGCTCCTCTCCGTGTACTCTCTGTCTCTCAAATAAATAAATACAATTTTCTTTTTTTAAAGATCATTGGACGGTCAGGTGAAAATATCTACTTGCTCCTTCCTAGGAGCTAACAGCTCTAGAGGCCAGGCAGACAGGCAAAAACAACAAAGAATTTCCACCTTTCCCCTCTCCCAGGCATGTGTGTGGGTGCTGCTGTGTTTATTTCAAACCATGACATTCAAGGCAGTTTCATTATGTTGCAGGGACAAACAGTCCCCAGATCTTAGTGACGTAGCACAATAAGGTTTTATTTCCATTCACACTCTATGTCCAGGGAAGGTCACCCAGGGCTCAGCTCACTGCCATCTCTGAGGGTTCTGGCTGCGGGGGTTTCCATCTCAAAACACAGGTTCACGCTCACGGCAGCAGGGATGAGCGGATGTAGCAACTTATGCACGGCCTCTTCAAACATCCACCTGCAAGGGATGCAGTAAACTCTGCCATGTTTCATTGTCCACATCAAGGAGATAAGGAATCGTGATCCTACCATAGCTCCCGAAGAAGAAGAAATGGAGTATGTGTGATCTGCCCTTAATGACTCCCTTGAGGGAAAGTGTGTTCCCTGAGCTCAGAGGACACATGATTGATGTCTGACATGGGCCTGACAACCGAGGTACCTTGGCAGCAGGACTGAGGCTGTGGTGAGGTTGGTGTGCCTTCCCACCACGTCCAGGTAAGGAACGATGGTGGTAGACAACAGTAACTAGTACTTAACCCTCTCTGATCGTGCACCCGTCACCATGCTCAGTGTTATCCATACATCAACTCATGCCAGTCCAGACCTATCACTGGAGAGATCACTGGAGAGATACAGGCACCTTCAGAAGAAGCCTGCTCAGATGGTTTCTAGTATCTATGCCCTTCCAGTATCAGAGTCATCAGAGCCCTTCTAGTATCTATTGTGCAAGTTCTTGAAATGCTGAATGCCCCCAGCAAGATTCACAGACCGAGTAACCACCTTGTTTCACAACAGAGCATCTTAGATGAGTGGGGCCTTCCTCTATTCCCATTTTCCTGCAAATTCCAATTTTGTAACACAGCTTCTTAAGAATGAGGTTGGCCACCATTCTGTCTCCTGGACGAACGTCTGTACCATACCCTCGTATTTGCATAGTGGCCACAGATTCCCCTGGCCAAAGTACTTGAACTAAACCATCATTGGGGCTCAAACTTAGACAAAATTGTCTGATGGGCTGAGTGGGCTCTGATGGAGACAGAGTGGAGAAGGAACAGTGGGATCCCAAGAGAGATCTCAGAGTCGGCACCTGAGCATGGTGATGGAGAGGGAGGGTTTAGGGGCACAGGTATCTAGCCTGCTGGGCTGTATGTAGGGGTTGAAATGCTATAACTCTTTGGGGCCACAGTGAGGGTATCAGAGCCCCAGCGAGGGAGCAGCATCTTCATGGAAGTCTTTTTGGCTTGGCCTCTCAAAGCTAAAAGAGGGCTATAACACCATCATCATGACGGACACGTGGAGAGCTTTGCACAGCTCTAACTCCTTCATGTGCACTAACCACCATCACCATGTGAAGCAGGTACTGTCATTATAATAATTTTCTGGATGAAAACCCTAAGGCATGGAAAAGTAAAATGATCTGCAGAGGTCACGCAGACAGTAAATGGAAGAATCCCATTCCAACCCAGTCATTCTGGTTCCAGACATTGTAGAACTATAAATATAAAAAGCAAAATGAACAGCACTACATTCTACAGAGCAAAGAACCCCATCTGTGTAGGCTGAGATGGTCGCATTTTCTTAACAGGGTGCATTGTTAAGTCTGGACCCAAGATTGGCCAAGGCAGAGGGGCTTACTGAGCGAAAGGAAATGAAGCACAGTTTTTATGGCCATTTGAGTTGGCTTGATAGATTTAGACGTGGGGAGAACACAATGAGTGGCAGATTTTCCATTTCCTGAGTGTGAGGCTGGCATGTGAAGCTATAGGGCTGAGCAGGAAAGGCAGAGCAAACTCTCCTACAGTCTCACTTTGCTTGGGAGACAGATTCCACTGGGAGGGAGAGCCCTGCAGGGAACGTGCAACAGATCTCAAGCTGAAAACATCTGAAACCAGAGGTGCCCCGAGTCTAATACAGGTAATACATTTCTTTTACACAGAGAAAATTATGGTCAAAATTGAAAATCCTCAACAGAGAATTCAGATTTATAAAGAAAATTAAGAACTAAAAATAAAACAGAAAACAAAAAAACAAAAAACACTTGCAATGAATAACTCATTGGGTAAGATTAATAAGCAATCGACATAAAAAATGCTAGGAATAGTGAACTTGCAGAAAGGTAAGCAAAGAATATCTAAATTGAAGCATAACAAGAAAGAAGAGTAGAAATAATAGAATAAAGCATAGGGAAAATGGAGGCAGAGTAAAAATGTCTAAAATAATGTGTAATTAGATTTCTAGACGAGAAGAGAGAGACTGGGAGAGAATAATCAAAGAAATAACATCTGAGAGTTTTCTAAAACAAAGAAAAATATCAACCAACAGTCAAGTAACTAAATGGGCCACAAAAACAAGGAGATGTACAGCTAATGGGCAGATGGAAAGACGCTCAACATCGCTCATCATCAGGGAAATGCAAACTAAAGCAATGAGATTTCACAACACACCTATTAGAATATCTAAAATCCACAAAACTGACAATACCAAGTGCTGACAAAGACGCGAAGAAACAAGAACTCTGAATCATGGCAGCTGGGAAGGCAAAATGGCACAATCACTATGGAAGACAGTTTGGCAGTTTCTTCAAATGCTAGACATGCTCAGGGCGTCTGGGTGGCTCTGTCCATTAAGCCTCCAGCTCTTGGTTTCGGGTCATGTCGTGATCTCAGGGCTCTGAAATGGAGCCCTGTGTTGGGTTTCCGCCACAGCCAAGAGTCTTCTTCCCCCTCTCTCTCCCTCTGTTCCTCCCCTACTCATGTATGCTCTCCTACTCTCTCTAAAATAAACTTAAAATTTAAAAATTAAAAAAAAAATGCTAGACATACTCCTACCATACAACTCAACCATCACGGTTGCAGGCAATTACCCAACTCATCTGAAAGTGAATGTTCACCCAAAAACTAGAACCAAATACCCAGTGAAGAAAACGCATGCTCAAAACAGCAGGAAACTCTGTGGGATTTTTTTTTTTTTTTTTTTTTTTTTTTTTTTGGTCCCGTCCAATTCCCAGCCCAGCAAAGCCCTTAGAGGGGAGCTTCCCTCAGGGAAGAAGGGAAGAGTTACACTTGTTTGCAAAGTCCAGGCTTCTCAGGGAGCCTCTGGAGGAACTGGTTTCTGTTTCCACTGACTCTGAGAGGAAACGGGAATAGTGCAAGTTGCGATATCAGTGTGGAGGCCACGAAAAGTGTGGTGAGCCCCAGGGCACATGGAAAACACGGGAGCACTGCGGACCCACGGGCCCCTGGGGTAAGAGATTGCAGGCAGAGGAACACAGTGACACAGGCAAGGCCCTGAGAAGAAGCAGGGGCAAGACTTCCCCTTCCTTCCTCCTCCAGCCTCTGGGAACCACCGTTCAGCTTTCTGCCTCTATGAATCTGACTCCTCAACGTACTTGACAGAAGTAGATCTATCTAGTATTTGTCCTCCTGTGTCTGGCTGGGACTTCACTTACCATAGTATCTTCCCGGTTCATCCACGCTGTGGCATGTGTCAGAATTTCCTTCCTTTTCAAGTCTCAAAAATGTCCCACTGGATGTGGAGACCACATCTTGTTTATATATCCGTCCATCGGTGGACATCTGGGTTGTTTCCAAACGTGTGGAAACTGGGGGGTATAGGGAGCGATCTCATGATGGATGGTACCTTTAAACTCTGAAGTTTGGCTTAATTTTGGGTGCCACTGGACTTTATTATTTAATGCAGTCATTTTGTCGTCTTTTAGTTTTATCTTTGGTAAGCAGTTAGGCATTTGTTATTGCCATATAACAAGAAATATTAGAATAATGAGAAATTTGTCCCTGGTTAGCATTTCCTGTCAAACATTTAAGTTTCAGGTATAGATTACCCCTGAGTAACTTGTATTTGAAAAAGTCTGCAAATGTACGTGTGGAGGGATATTCCTCATAAACTCAATTTTAAGATGTAAGTCTTGGAAACCATGTACATGTCCGTTCATGGGAACGCAGACAAGCAATGGCTTTTGACGAAATGCAAATAGCAAACCCACCTCTAGAGGATTCTGAACTTAAAAATACCTTTCCAGGTGAAAAGGACTATATAAGAAATGAGGTTTAGAAAGTTTGGGTTCCTCTGTTAAGGAAAAAGGAGCACTTTTCCTCTCCATCCACCTGTCTACCCCTTTCCTCCCAGAACAGGAAATGCTAATCCCACAGGTTAAGGCGTTGGTGAGGTCACATCTGTCGGTCAACAGAGACACTGGGCATTAAGAGGGCCTATACTTGTGTGGGATTGAGCTGTTCAAATTGTTTTAGGGAAGACTCAGCTAGTTCTTGGTCACTCTCTTCTCTCTCTCTCTCTCTCTCTTTTACTTGTCACCTTGGCCTTCTCTTCTGTTAAGTCTCCTCTGTGAGCTCTCTGCTTATTCCATCAGCAAGCTAATCCAAGCCTAGGTGTCCTCAAGGAACAGTCCGTTCTTCTCTCTTCCTCTTTCTCATCCCGGTCTGAGCATACCCATTCTTGTGGCAGGCCGAGTTCTAAGAATAATCCTCCACGACCATTGTCCCTGCTGCTGGAAACATAAATAAGATAAAATACCGTTCCTGGGTCAATAATACATTATATCACCATAGAGAGATTTCCTGGGTGAGCCTAATCTCATCACACCAGTGATTATCTTCACTAATATCACACATTATAATCACACACACACAATCTAAACACACACTGTTCTCTACTGTTTGTCTTCTCTCCTCAAAAAAAAAAAAAAAAAGTAGGAAGGAGATTGTCCTGCTCCTTGCAGTTCCATTGTCAATGATGATCTTGGTGGCCATCTACTTCCATGGGCCCTGAGGCATTGCTGCCCCAATCTCCCCTTTTGGCCACCACCAGCCTTTCTTGGGTCTCAAGCCAGGATCCCCTGTGTTTCATGGTTACTCTTTCTCCTTGCCCTGAGGTGTTCTGAGATAGCCCCGTTTAACTTTTGACTCTGGTTATTTTCTTGTCACATTCTCCACATAACCTAACGCACATCCACAGACGTGTTTCGACCAGTGGTACATGTAAATGGGACAAAAAGCGGCATTGTTCTGAATAGGTTCTCAGGAGAAGCAAAGTCCAACTCTTGTCTATTTGTCAAGCAGATTTTTTCCCAAAAAAGGAATATATTACATTCTTGACCATACCTAATTTAGGAAACAATGGGCTAACAGTAATATCTTCTGAGATAAAAATGTGTATGCTTGCTTCCAAGAAGTGAAGGATCTCTTGAGGATTTTTCCATCAATTGAAAAAAAAAAGTAGGAGCAGCAGAAGGGAACATATTTGAGCCAGATCTCTCTCTCTCTCTTTCCCTCTCTCCCTCACTTCCTCTCTCTCTCTGTATATAGATAGAGAGATAGGGGATAGATGCATAGACAGATACATAGATATCTGCCTTTATCTATATAAATATTTCAACCTATTATTAAGGAAATATTGGAAGTGGAAACATATTATTACTAAGACTACATTTGTTATTTGGGAAGATTTTGCTCTTTTGTTTCATTTTGCTCCCTCATTAAATTTAAATATGCATAGTATTTAATAGAATGTTCCAGATAACACAGGAGGGGTCTTGTTAGAAGTCAGGTCAATCAATGTCACCTACCGTTTTGACCCATACAGACATTCCTGAAAATTCAACTGGATTCTTTAACTAGTCACTCAAAAGCCTTATTAACCAGTTCCTTTACTTTTTTTCCCTGCTTTGATGACATATATTCTACTGTTCCTTTAGTGTCCATCCTACTTTGTTAGGACTTTTGTTACTCTTGCTTTTCCTTCTACAAGGATGTACATGCCTTGGAGGTGGCGAACAGGTCACACTTATCTCCGCACCTCTTGTATTTCTTGGCACAGTGTCTCACTCAAAAGATCCTTATTCAGTTCCGTATTAAAAAAAAAAAAAAAATCAAAATCACCACCCCCGTAAAAGGGACCAGACTGGCAAAAATCTGGCGATATAGATATTTAAAAGAACGTGTCAGTCAGGATGGTTTTGACTGCGTGTACCAGAAAAGACAAATAAAATTTGTTTCCATGATTTTCAGAAGTGGATCTCACAGGACAAGGAGTCTGGAAGTAGCTGGCTCCAGATCGTTTAATTCAGCAGCCCAACAAGATCATCGAAAGCCCAGACCCTCTGCCTTTCTCTGTGTGTTTTCCTCAGTGCGTCAGCCCTTGCCGTCACAGGATGGCTACGCCATTCGAGGCACCGCATCCTCACACAATCATGTCTAAGGGCCTTCCTTCTGGTCCTTTTTGTAATACTGAGGAAAACCAGTTTAAACTTACAGCAGAGAATTCCTTGTGTCTCAGCCAGAATTCAGGATTTCTGTTTCCAGCCAGGACCTAGAAAGAGAGACTAGATTTAACCTCCCACATCAAACAATAGCAAACTGGTCAAAATATATGAAACAACATTTTTAGACATTAAGCCACAGGCAGTGCCAAACTGAAATCCATGAGAGGAGGGAGATTAATGAAGTGAGCCCTCCATGTGCTCAAGATTAGTGCGTGGAAATTGTTTCCAGGACAAGGCACAGAAAGACAACCAAAACAGAGTCTGCTGGCCTCTCTGACTTGAGGAGACTGACATCGGGGTGTCGATGCCAGGCCTGCCAGGATTTGTGGGATCTGGACAGGAGCCCAGCATTACCCCAATGCCACAACCATAAAAATCCCCTACTGTCAAAGAACACTACCCACCGATGTCCCTTGAAAGCATAGGTACAGAAGTCCTCAACAAATTTCAGCAAACTAAATCCAGTCATAGAGTAAATGTGACACATTAGCTAAGATGTTGTAACTTCATGGAGTTTCTCCCAGGAATGCAAGGGCAGTTTAATACAGTGGAAGAGAGGAAAGAAAGGAAGAAAGGAAGAAAGAAAGAAAGAAAGAAAGAAAGAAAGAAAGAAAGAGGAAGGAAGGAAAGAAGGGAGAGAGAAAGAAAAAGAAAATCCATATAGTCAACCCAGTAGTTACAGTAAAAATATTTCAGAATAATCAACATCGATGTGATAAAAACTCTGAACACACTAGGAGGAAAAAGAAACTTCCGCAGGGTGATAAAGTACTTCAAAAATCCTGCAGCTAGCATCGCTCACAATGGTGAAAGACTCATTTCTGATTAAGAAGAAGGCAAAGATGTTCATTCTCATCACTGCTGTTAAACATCACCTTGAGCTTCTAACCTGGGCAACAAGGCAAAAAAAAAAGGAAAGAAAACAAAAAAACCCAAAAGGCTTTGAGATGGAAACTGAGAAGCAAAACTATCTTTTATTTTTTAAGATGACATGACTGTTTATGTAGAAAATCCTATGGAATCTGCAAAGAGCCAGTAGGATTAATAAATGACTTTAGAAAGGTCACAAAATACAAGGTTAATAGACAAAAATTATATGTGCTCCTAACAATAGTTTGAAATTGAAAAAAAAAAAATAATAGCACTGAAAAACCATGGCAGAGTTGGTGACAAATTCAACAACAAAATAAAACAGTACGTGCAAAACCTATATCTGAAACTATAAACCATTGCTCCAAGAAATCACAGGAGACCGTTGTAAATGGAGAGAAATGAGCTGCTTCATAGATTGGAAGCTTAATTTTATAAATGTTAATTGTCCTGCAACTAATCTATAGATCCCTGCATTCCCAAAGTCCCTGTAGGCTTTCGTGTCCATGCGTGGTAATTGACCAACATGTTCTAAAACGTATGTGGAAATGCAAAGGACTTAGAAGAGTCCAAACACACTTGAAAATGGAGAATAAATTTACAAGATATATTCCATCTGATGGCAAAACTTGATATAAAGCTATGGTAATCAAGACAGTCTGAGATTTGCATAAGGATAGAGATACGGACCAATGGAACATGGTAAAATATCCATAAGTAGGTTCATCCATCCATAGCCAATCGATTTTCAAAAAGGTTCTGAGGTAATTCAATGAAGAAAGAATATTCTCTTGGGACGCCTGGGTGGCTCAGTTGGTTAAGCAGCTGCCTTCGGCTCAGGTCATGATCCCAGCGTCCTGGGATCGAGTCCCACATCGGGCTCCTTGCTCCGCAGGGAGCCTGCTTCTCCCTCTGACTCTGCCTTCCACTCTGTCTGCCTGTGTTCGCTCTCACTCGCTCTCTCTTACAAATAAATAAATAAAATCTTAAAAAAAAAAAAGAATATTCTCTTCAACAAACAGTACTAGAACAATTAAACATCCAGATTTTTAAAAATGCACCTCAACACTTACCTCATAAAATACACCAGATGTAAACTTTAAAAGGATCATAAACCTCAGTACAATAAAACTATAAAACTTAGAACAAAGCATAGGAAAAACTTTGTGACCATGGGTTACGCACGATATCATAGGCAGGACACAAAAAGCTCAAACTGTAAGAGAAAAAAATTGACAATTCGAACTTTGTTAAAAGTTAAAGCTTTTGTTCTTCAAAAGTCACTCTCATGATAAAACTCTTCTGTATTACACAGTAATGAGGAATACATGATATTATGCATTTGTGAAAACTCACACAATTGTATAACACAAGGGGTGGACGTTTGTTTATGAAAATTTTAAATAATTTTTCATTTTATTTTATTTTATTTTATTTTATTTTATTTTATTTTATTTCTTTTCAGTGTTCCAGAATTCATTGTTTATGCACCACACCCAGTGCTCCATGCAATATGTGCCCTCCTTAATACCCACCACCGGGCTCACCCAACCACCCATCTCCTTGCCCTCCAAAACCTTCAGTTTGTTTCTCAGAGTTTTTTAGTAGATTGGGGGATTCCAAGAAAAAATACAGACTGTGACAAGAGAATCAAGTGTACTATATAGGTATGAAACAACCTCACTGATGGGAGTGGGAGACAAAGATGCTGAACTAAGTAAATTTGGACATGAATGTCATCTGTAAAATTAAGAGTAAAAGGAGCTTCACACAAACCCTAGTTGATACCATTATTTCCCAAGGAGGTAGGAGTTACTAACAGTTCTGATACTGCTGATACACATTCTGACACATGTGTACCGGAGTTGGACAATTGAGCAAATAAATGGTAAATGGTGGTAGCCAAGTTTTTAACTGTTGGGGTATGAATTCGGGGAGAATCTAGGGAACAAAGCTAGAATGATCCATCTGGTAATGGATTAAAATCGGAGTCATTGGAAAGAACCCACATTTAACCTGATATATATATATATATATATATATATATATATATATATATATATGGTCATACATAGAAATATTTATAAACTTGTGTATATACACAGGTTAGTATCTTGGTTTCTAATGCCGTTCTCCAATAAAAGGAACTCGGACTCCTTGGAGAAATTGCTCATGTTAGGTCTGGGTCAGGAAATCTAGGAGATGAGCCCTGAGCTCCTTGTACTGCCAGAAAGCAGGCAAATGCTCAAAGAACAAAACAAAGCAAAATAACAATCCCACCGTAATGGGGGAAGGGAGTAATGCCAAAGGAGCCAACTGAAAGAGTTCTCAATGGTCAAAGCTGGGGAAAAAATTAATAAATAAAATAAACGAAGTGTTGGATTATAAACTAAAGAATAACATACTGATACTCTGCAGAAGGGGACCATAATGCGACTCTGTAAGTGTGGGCTGTGCGGAGTGTCTTGCCAAGGGTACAACACGGAAAGGGGAAGGACAATAGCTTTACTTGGAGAAACCCTACAAACCCTCCTTCAGCCAGCTGATTAAAGTCAACCTTAAAACAGTCATCAATCATGTACGTATATAATGCCATCATGTGATGTGGTACAATGAAAATGACACTTCACCTCTGTGCTCTTCTTCCCCAAGACCCATAACCACAACCTAATCATGAGAAAAACATCAGACAAATTCCAGTGGAAGAGTGTCCTACAAAATTCCTGACCAGTCCTCCTCAAAACTGTCAAGGTCATCCAAAACAAGGAAATTCTTTCATAGCTGAAGGAGACGTGGAAATTAAATATAATGTGTCATACTGAATAGGATCATGGAACAGAAGAAAGGACGTTATATAAAAACTAGAGAAATCTGAATAAAGTATGCAATATAGTTAAGATGTTAATATTGGTTAGTTAATTTCAACAATGTGCCACACCAATGGAAGACATTAAAATGAAAAAACAACCTACCAAATGGGAGAAAATATTTGCAAGTCAAATATCTGATAAGACATTAATATCCGAAATATATCAAGAGCATTTAAAACTCAATTCCAAAAAATTAAAAAATGAACAGGTGATCTGAACAGATATTCTTCTGGAGAAAACATCTAGATGGCCAACGGTACATGAAAAGGTGTTCAACATCACTAATCACCAGGGAAATGTAAACCAAAATATGTACAATGAAATATCATTCAGCCATAAAAATAAGGAAATCTTGTCGTTTGTGACAACATGGATGGACTTTGAGGGCATTATGCTGAGTGAAATAAGTCAAACCAGAGAAACACAAATACCATGGGATTTCACATATATGTGGAATCTATAAAACAATACAAATCAAATCAAAAAACCAAATTCAGATATATGGAAAGCAGATTGGTGGTTAGCAGGGAAGAGGGACAGAGAGTGAGTAAAATGGGTGAAGGGAGTGAAAGCGTACAAATTCTCAGTCACAAAATGAGTAAACCCTGGAAGGTAATGTACAGCATGGCGGCTATAGTTAATGATACTGTGTTGCATATCTGAAGGTAGCTAAGAGGGATGCCTGGGTGGCTCAGTCCATCAAGCATCTGCCTTTGGCTCAAGTCATGATACCAGTGTCCTGGGATCCAGTCCCACATCAGGCTCCCTGCTCAGGGGGGAGCCTGTTTTTCCCTCTGTCAGCTGCTCCTCCTGCTTGTGTGGGCTTTCTCTCTGACAAATAAGTAAATAAAATCTTTTTAAAAAGTGAAAGTAGCTAAGAGAGTGGATCTTGAAAGTTCTCGCCTCTTGAGGTGAGAAATTATTATAAATATGTAAAGTGATAGGTGTTAACTAGACTTTTTGCGGTGATCGTTTGCAATCTATACAAATGTTGAAATCATTATGTCGTGCACCTGAAACTAACAGGGTGTTTTATGACAATTCTATCTCAGTGTTGATTTTTTTAAAGAAAAGAAAATGAAAAGGCAAGCATATGCCAATAAAAATATTTTTAAAACATATCTGATAAAGGATTTATATCCAGAACCTATAAAAAGCTGATACAACTCAATATTAAGACAAAAACTGAATTTTTTTTAAAAAGGCAAGAGAACAAACACACTTTGCCAAAGAAGATATAAAAGTGGCAAATACGTACATATAAAGATGTTCCTTATCATATCTGATCCTTTGTTATCATAGTCAATATAAATTAAACTACACAAAGATACCACTACTGGAAGTGTTAATATTAGGCAGGATAACAGTGCCAGAGGCAAGTGAGGAAGGTGGAGGAACTGGAAATCTTGGAAGTCGTCAATATTGTTGATAGGAATGCCGCTTTGGAAAAGACTTTTGCAGCTTCTGAAAGCTTATATATACTTATATATTTATCGTATGACTCAGAAACCCCACTCCTAGGTATTTACTTAAGAAAATGATAGCACCATAAGAGACTCTTAATCTTAGGAAACAAACTGGGGTTGCTGGAGGGAAGGGTGTGGGGTAACTGCATGATGGACATTAAGGAAGCCTCGTAGCGGAGTGTTCTATGCAACCGATGAATCAATCCTTGACCTCCACCTCTGAAACTGCTAATACATGTTAATATATGTTAATTAATTAATTTAAATAAAAATTTTTTTAAAAAGAAAATGACAACCCAAAGATTTGTACTTGAATGTTCAGCAACATTATGCATAGGAGTCAAAATCTGTAAGTCCTCCAAATGGATTCGTTGGTTGTGCCGTAGCCATACGATGGAACGCCCCTGGCGAGAGAGGTCCAGACTGCTGAGTCATAAAACAACATAGACGAATGTCAAGTGTGTTATGTTGAAAGAAAGAAGATAAACACAAGGACTACGCACTGTGTCATTTAATTTATAGGAACACTTAGAAAAGGCTGATCTGTAGTGAAAGAAAGCAGAAGAGTGGTTTCCAGAAAGTGGGGGAAGGAAATATCAGCAAAAAGACAGCAGCAAACTTTTGGGGGGTGTTGAGGAAATGTTTCCTGTCATGAGTGTGGCGGAGGTCACGTGGCTGTTTACTTATGTCGGTCTTACCAGATTGTACCCTTAAAATTGCGGGATTTTATTTCACAGATAACTATACTTCAGGAATGCTGACGCAAAAAACACAGAGTCAGGAGCCTGAGTCGAAGCCAATCTCCGGCAATCAGAACAGAATGAACTTGCTCCATCTGCATTTATCAAGGTTCACTCTCGGGTGGGAAAGAGCCGCCTCTGTCAAGCCCAGACCACCTTAAACCTGCATGACACGGGGGTTTGTTAGCAAGAAGAAAAGGTGCCTTTCCATCTAGCAGCTTCTCCTACCCAGGCTCATATATACAGGCTTTGGAGAACAGTAACATCTTTATTTAAGTTAATCATAAATAATCCTTATTCTGTCATTAGAATCCAGCCTTTCGTAAGTAGTAATTACCTATTGAACCATTCCTGGCAACCACAACTGTGGAGAATATTCCCGAAAAATAGTTATTCGATTAAAAGACGCATGCCGAGTTATTCGATTAAAAGACGCATGCCGAGCAAATCTTCCAAGCTTAATGGGCTTGGCAATGTAGGGACGAGTAGATGGAGCTCCCCCTTGAACACTCTGTGACATTGTAACCAGCACATGTGGATTGTGACCTTTTTCAACTCTTCTTTTCCATCCCTTCATATGGGTTATTTTGTTTCCAATCCTTGGCTGCTTCGCTTGGCTTTGAAGGGAGGACATTTTTGGCCTAACCCTCAGAGAGGAAAGACATATGCTGCTCTGCTCTTGAAATCTGTTTATTTTTCCCCACTACATATGTTTTGCTTCCTTCTCTAATGTCTGTGCTGAAATGTAAGAAGTCTGCCTTACACCAGTGGTTCTCATTAAAATAGGCCTGGGCTGGTGTCCCTGTTTCTATGTCGATTTCAGGACCGTAGCTTTTTATGGGTGAGTTAGAGAGCCCTGCATAACTCGTGTTCTGCCGTTTGTGATGCGTTGCCCATAGTTGTACGAGAGTTCAGGCAGAAACTGACAGATCGGGTAGAAGCTCACTTGAATCACCTGATAGTTAAGTAAGACAATCAAGTAGAAGAGAAATCAATGCATTCTTCTAGATTCTTTAAGAATTTAAGTCCTAAATACCTTAGGGACGTAGGTAACAAAAAAGCAAACAAACTTGAGCTCATTATCTCTGTAACCCCTCCCATCAAAAAAGCTCTGCCTGAGTTACAGAGGGGTGACTGTGCGCTGGGCTCCGAGAAGGTTAATAGAAGACTGTTTGCATAACCCTGGCTTTTAAAAACCTGTAACTAAATATATTGTCCATTATGTTCTAAAATTCACAAACAATACACTAATGCTATCTTTATACTTAAATGTCCATCCCTGACGATTTCTTTTACTAGAAAACAAAAACTAGGTAGGCATTGGCACTTTTATTATTGTCTTAGGAAACATGAAAGGTATTTTATGAAGAATTTTAATGAATTCTTTCTGAAGAATTTTAATGATGAGCCTAATTTAGATACCTAGGAATGGCTGAGATACTTGGTTTTTCAAATGGTTGAGGTCAGAGCCACTGCCCAGAGCACATGCCCAGCTACAGACAGCCCAGACCTGGGGACAACTCCACTCCAGTCTTAAGGCTGTTACTTAGGCCTTTTTTTTTTTTTTTTTTTGCCTCTAGTAAAGTCCCCATTCTGCCACTTGAACGGGTAGTGCTGTGTCCCAGGACAGACTCAGACTAAGTCTGGGTCAGAAGAGAAAGAGCATCTCCATCCCAGCACACAATGAATGGAGTTTCCTGGATTGGGGGTTCTCTCACAATAAGCTTCCCTGTTTACAGCATCCCCACTCTATACAACTCCCTTCTGGGGAGCAATCTAGCTATGTTTTCCACCCTAACCTGGCCTCACTCCCCGCTCTGGCTCTCTACTTCATTTATGTGCTCAGCTGGGATCCCTCAAACCATGTAGTTCCTATGTGTCTGCCCACCATGTCTTAGAATACTACCTAAGGATTTCTCTGTGGTTACCATCAGTACCATTTCTCCCAGTATTTCTGGTTCTCCTCCACTTACAGGCACACACTAGGATCCCACTGAAGTGAGGCATGGCCAGATGACTTGCCTTGGCCAATGGAACATAAAGGGAAAGTTTAAGTGTCAGTACATGGTTTAACTTCTTTTGCTGCCTCAGTGAGGTTGGGAGCACACGTTGGAGTGCTTGGGCCATCAGCTTGGGCCCCTGAGTTACAAAAATGAACACAGCCCACTGCTCGCCCATAACAATCAAGACAATACCTCTGTTGTTCAAAGTTTCTGAGGTTTGGGAGTGGTTGCAACATAACCTTGAGTTTATTAACGATAGATCTTCTCCCATGTTTGTGTTTTATTTTTCTGTTTGAGTATTGCACAACCTTTTTATATCCTGTGTTTTGCTGGAGCCTTTAGCACTTGGTTTGCACTCTCTTTTTGTTTTATGCCTTATTATCCTCCATGATCCTCATTGACCTCAACATCCATGTTTATGACTTCCAGCGTCTTAGACCTGTAGTGCTCGCCCTTCTGGTCTTTAGACCATTTGTCTTAGTACCAGTCAGTGTCCGGCAGTATCGTATTCTGGCACTCATTATTATAAGGCATCTATCCCAAGATCGTGATCGTTACATCCAGCCTTTCTCCCAAATTCCAAACCCCTAATCCTTCTACCTGGATTTATCTTGGTCAAGCTACTTAAGTATTTCGTGTTTGTTTCTTCATTGAAAAAGAAGGCTAAGAACCATCCCTATCTCACAGGATTCTTGTGAAGATTAAGTGAGATAATGCACAAAAGCTCTCAGTATCAGTGCCCTGCCCGTTTCGAAAGCCCCGGAGCAGTTAGCTCCAGCAATCCGGGTTGTGCTGTGCTGTGGGCGAGTGCTCTCTACCGCACACATTAGCCTTCCCCTCCATTCCCGTTGTTTTAAACACTTTATTCTAATTCTGATTTCGTCTGAATTCCTAATTCATGGACTCCAATGGCATCCCTTGACTCTGGTGGACTCCCGTGTTTGAACTCCATATCTCCCAGCTGTGGCACCTTCCACATCCCTTCCTTTCTTGACCTGAAGTTGACTACGGACACAGGAATGAGCCCAGGGAGGGCCAGTCACACTTCCAGCCTACAGAATCTCCTTGAGGAAAAGCATGGTTATTGTTCTAAGCCATTCAGTTTAGGTGATTTATGATATAGCCAAAACTGACACATTTTCTAGCTGTGTGATTTTGAACAAATCACTTAGTCTCTCTGAACCTCTATCGTTTTACTGGTAAAATGGAGATACTATTTTTTTTTTTATAAGACATTGTTTTTACTGAAGAAGACATTTATCATTAGAACATATATTTCTTCTATGGTACTCCTCTCTTTAGTGGTTCATTTAAAAAGTAGTTCTTCATGTATTTCGTTATTGAGATACGATTTATCTTGCTGATGAGGTTTAAGCAGCCGGCCCAGAAATTCTCAGTGAAGTGAGTGTGGCTCCCTATAACTTCTTGGAGTTGTCACCATTATTTCACTCCTTGTTCTTACTCACTCTTACCATCAACGGATCAGTAGTGCACCTCCCTTCCAACTGAGGCTTCCCCCACCTTCCAGGCAAGGAAAGAGCTTGCCTGGATTTGTCTCTGAGCAGCGGCACTTGGTGAGCTCGCTCCTGTCTGGAACTTTGTGATCAAGCAGAGTAGACTCTACTCTCTGCCTTGCACTTCCAGCTAGTTGACTTGACTATTTGGTAAAGTCTGAAATACAATAATCCACTACATTTAGTATTTCCTCTCCCATTGGCTCACCTTCCCATCTAATCTGTGGTTTGTTTTGTTTCTTTTCTTTTTCTTTTTTTCATTCTCAGAAATTTTTAAATCCCAATTTCCTTTATTGTCTGTATCCAATTAGTTACTAAGTCCTGTTTCTTCCTTCAAAATCTCATTTTAGTCTTTCTTCTCCTTTCCCACTGCCAGTCCTCTGTTCTAGGTTCTCCCTACCTCGACCCCCGTTTCTATCCTAGTCACCTCCTTCCACATCCCTTGATTCCACTCTTCCCAGTAACTGCTGGAAGATTGATTTTTCTAAGATTTTGATCTTGCTCTTTTGTTTCTCTGCTTAAGAACCCTTAAGTCACCCCACCCATGCTTCCAGGTCAGATCCCTACACCTTGTGGCCTCATGGCCATATCTAAACCTCTTTCCCATCCATGACTAATGGCTCCATTCAAGAGTGGCCGGGATGAGTCCCATCTCCCACAAACAGATGCTGGCAAAGCTGAAAACGCTAATGCTTTATTTAAAAAGTGAAATCCACGGTTGGCCACAGAGAAGAGAAGGATGCAGAAAGAAGGAAGGGGGGAGGCAGGCAAAGCAGAGTGAGGCGTTAGGTGCTGGTTCTGTTTCATGGTGAACCAAAAGGAGCTCACAAGGAGCTTGGCAGGTGTGTCCGCACACTGGCCTCCTCTGGCCAGCAGCAAGGAGGGGCTGGGCCTTCATGCAGCACATGGGAGAAAGAAACAGGAGGGATTTCTGTCTGGCTCCTTTGTCTCCGATTCCTTATCCATCCAAGTTGCCCCAACAGGAAGTAAAGTGCCCTCCACTTCTGGGTTTCATTTGTCCTGTGCAGGAGCTGCTTTGGGGCCACATCTGGCCCAGGGCTGTGTGGTTTCTGCCCATGCCAGAAGGTCTAAGGGGGAGGCAGAACTCCAGCAGCTACAGAAGAGGCCAGAGGGGAGGGTCCAAAGCCAAGATCAGGGCCTGGTTGGTCCCGCATGGAGGGAATCTGAGGAGACCCGCCAGCTTGTGTCTCCTACAGGCTTCCGGCGGCCCTTCGTATCCAAACAGACCCAACCCTGACGCTGTCTCCTGGCTTAGGCTATTCTCCACCATCTTTCACTTTCTGTTCTGCCTTTCTGAGTTCTACTGCTCTTCAGCGACCGACTAAGTTCCACTCTCTCCATAACATACTTCCCGACTACCTGTAGAGGACATTTGCTATTTTGGATGTTGTCTTTTTTCTTAGCACTTGGTTCTCTCCTTGGGTGGGGGTGAGTTCTTATTGTGTAAGCTTCTCTACCCCCTTCCTCACTCCCAATGGCTACTATGGAATGGAAGAGAAGGGCCGATGCCTCTTCTACCCCCACTTTGGACACACGATGTAAGCTCAGTCCATCAGCTACGGGCTCCCCAGGATTTGGACTTGGAGTTAGTGAAACAAAGATGAAGTGAACATCTGAAGATCAAAAGACTCCCCACACTGCAGTCTGCTTCAGCCCTACTGTTTGGGGGGATGACCTTGGCTGCGGTTCTGCTGCCTAGCATCTGGAACTCTCTTGCTTGCTGTGTGTTCTCATGCCTTGTTTTCCATGTTCCTGTGGATTCCGTGAATCCCCTTTTCCTGGCCCAACTGATATCTCTCCAACCCCCTGGCCTGCTTTAGAGGTGGCCAGTGTCAACTTTTGTTGCTTGTAACTCAGAACCTTGTTTATACCTCATAGCTGACGTTAACTTCTGCCACCCTGGGATGTTTACAGCACTTGAGATCATTAACGTCATATGTTTAGCATAATGCTTGGAACCTAATGCATACACAAGAACGGCAACCACGTTATTACATATGTTGAGTACAACATTAATATTGTTGAATACCACATCCTTGTCGTATTCAACAAATATTTGTCAAGTTTCAGGCACTGTAGGAAGTGTTAAGACAGAAGAAAGTGAAAAGAGCCATGTGTTCCTTGTTTAATATGAAAAATAATAATCAACAGAAAATAATAATTAAAAAAACAAAAAAAAATAAAATCAACAGAACAGTTAGAACAGAGATTGTACTACAAAGTACGTTCATAGTACAAAGGAGTAAGCAAGCAGTCCATGAGTACTGGAACAATCATGGAAGACCACCTAGGGAATAAGGTGTTTGATTTGGGTCTTGAACAAGGACCAGGAACGCAACAGATGGGAAGAGGGAGAGATGGGCATCCTTGGCAGAGGGAGCTGTAGCTGTGCTCTGAAAAGGTGGGCTGCCCCCTGGAGAATGGACAGCTTGGAGAAGGTAGTGTGATTGCCAGACAATTAGAAAGGCCAACTTTAATAAGTGTGGGCATGAGTTGAAGAGAGACTGGTCAGCATGGTTCTCCAGCCTCATTCAGATGCCATGATGCCGCCGTGGGAGGGGGGTAGTTGGAGATTTAAGTAGAATCAATATGATCATGGATGTACAGTACACGTTCAAGATTCAACACATAGCAGCTGTTACTATTATTACTGTCATTAATAAGAGACAGTAAGAGAGGTTCTCATTTAGATTTTATAGAGGAGGAACACTGAGGCTCTGAGAAGGGATTTGACCAATTCGAGAGTCGGGTCCTTGATATTCTCTAGAAACATGATTTTAATCTCAGGTCTTCTGATTTTCTGATCTCCAGCATCACCTTCCAGGATTAACTATTGTCTCCTGAAAAAGAACCTGTTGATGAAAGAATGCTGTCCATTCCTACAACAAATCCTGTTTCTTAGTATTGTCTTCTTCCTTAAATTTGAATATTATTTCTGCCATGAAACCATAGTCAGATTTATGAGTTATTTGATTATAAATTGGCTTCTTGATGAAATGTCTGGAGAAGGTGTCATAAAATGACAACAGATGGAGACCTGGAGGCAGACATGGAGAAAAAGAGGGCTTGGAAAACTGAAAATGCAGACTAGTGTAGAATGTTTGCCTCTATCCAGAGTGAAGAGAAGGAGAACTTAAACAAACAAACGAAAAGCAGAAGGAAGCATCATTAACAGTGTTGGTTTGTAAGTATATTCTTCTAAGCCGGGCGGATGAAAATGACAGTGACAAGTCTGTTTATAAACATCTATTTCTTACTTTTCAGATAGTGTCCAGCTCTAAATTTCTTGTGCTCCTATCATTGAAAACACTGATTTCAAAGTTGAACCTTCCTGTTGAAGGGTTTTATTGTTACAAATACCCAGCAGGCAAGGACATCCTGCAGGGTCCCAGGGACAAATGCTGTTTACTTGTCCTTGTGAACAGCTGTCTTCCAGACTCTTCCCAATTGGCTTCCTCTTCCTTGATGAAAGAAAAAGCAAACTTGCCAACTTCCCTAGTGCCTGATTCCCTGCCAAAATATATTTTTTTAAAAATCTTTTTGGGTTTTCCTTCAGCTTGTTGCCGTTTTATTTTAATCTCTACCTATTACTTGGGTTTCAGGAAGATGCTCTCTCCTAGCTTGTATTTCCCCTCAGAGTCTACTGTGTTTCTTCCATAGAAATAAGAAGGTGAATGATGGTGTATCTCTTCATAGGCATTTAGCTGCCTTTCAGAAGCATGTGCTGACAGATCTGCTCATCTTTTATAGTCTCACAGTAGCTATACAATGTCACTTCCTAATCCATGCGTGATGATGATATTTGTCATTGAAGAAAATAATTATTGGGTATTTACTTGATGCCAGGCACTATGCAAAGAGTCTTGATTCTCACTTTTTGGCATAGGTCTTGTATCCCCCTCCCCACCCCAGCCCACCCCACCCCTCATTTTACAGATGAGGACAGTGAGAGCAGGAAAGTTGAATCGTTTTCCAAAGATCACCCCGTCAAGTAAATGTGAGAACTGGTATCTGGTTCCAGACCAATTCCTTCCTTGTTTCACCACTACTTTTTCTTGTGTGAAATCCTTGTTAAATTCCACTTGTTTGTTCTTTTTTTTTTTTTTTAAGGAATGCTCTGGAAACTTAGACTTGTGAATATAAAATACTCTAAGTCCTTTAAGAAACCATGAAGCATCAGAGAGCAGATGCTACTGACATTAACTGTGACCAGTAATGGAAAGTATATCAATATAAAAAGTGTGCATTAAGACTGAGTTTTAAGTGACAAAAACCCAACTCACAATGGTTAAGGAAAGAGGAAAGTTCATTGGCACGTGAATGTAAGGAAGGCTGAAAAGCCAAGTATGCCACCTGGGGTGGGGTGGGGGGTGTCTTAGATAATGACCTCGATCAGCCAACCCACAGAGGGTGGGCGGGGTAGGATGAGGTCATGTTGGTGCAAATCAGGTCTTTTTGTGGTAGCCACAGAACCATGGGAAGGTAATTCTCAGAAAGTATGTGGGACATAGATGTCCTATACATCTATGGAGAAGCTAAGAAGTTTCCTTAAGAAATGATTTCTAAGACATGTTGTCAAAGGTAAGGCCTGAACTGAATGGTGAAAAAATGTTCTTATTTGACAAAGCAGTTCTGGGCCAGGCATGATAGGCTCCTGACATCAGTCATTATTTTGCTTGTGTGGGTCTGTGCTCTTACAAACAAATAGTAGCAATAGGATTTTGAAAAGCAAAAATTTCCCTGACATGCAAGCAGATATATGACAGGATGTTTGAGGTGGGGGAAAAAAAAAAAGAAAGAAAGAAAGAAAAAGAAAAGAAAAGAAAAAAGAAAAAAGAAATAAAGCCATGTTTGGTGAGGACATGATATGTGAATCAAAATTAATAAAGTTAAATTCAGAACGAGTTAGAAAAATGTGTTCTACTCAGGCCTGGAGCACTCTTCTGGTAAGATCAGGCTCTAAGGCAGGATTTATTCGCTCTCATTTTGACAGACTTGTGAGGGAGCTACTTCATCAATCAAGCTAAGTAATCCTAATATGGTTCCATTTTTAATTTCAGCGTAATCTGGTGCAAGTCATGATAATTTACTTCTGCTAACTGCGCAGAGGCGAGTCTGGTTATTCGGGTTATAGGATGTGTCAGGGGAAGACTAAGTTGCCCTTATAAAGGACTCCAACATAGAACGGCTTGACTTTCACAATATTCACAATATTGTATTTCTTTCTTCCGGAATGCAGGCCAGGCAGAGAGTGACTCTGTTCCATAACCCTCCGGGAGTGCTTCACCCCAGTGGGACCGAAGCTGTGTGTTGGAGTAGGTGAGCTGAGGCTAGGGAAAGGAGGACAGACATTGTCCTAGGGATGCCTGGGTGGCATGCGAGGACGGAGGTCTTCTGTCATGGGAAAAGGGCTGAAGTTGCAACTTCACCTCTGTTCGCATCCTATTGGCCTGGACTTCTCGGATCTGTTGTGGATTGGATGTTGGTGTCCCCTGAAAATTCACATGTTGAACCTCTAACCCTTACGTGTGACTGTATTTGGAGATGGACATAAGGAAGGGCATAAGGTTCATTGAGTCCTAACGGTGAAGTCTTGATGTAATAGGAGTAGTGTCCTTACAAGAAGATACCACAGAGCGTTCCCACTATCTCTGCATACACAGAAGAAAGGCCATATGAGGACACAGTGGGAGAGAGCAGCTGTCTGGAAGTCAGGAAGAGAACTGAACAGGCGGGAACCTTGATCTTGGACTTTCAGCCTCCTGAACGGTGGGAAAACAAATTCCTCTTTCCTAAGCCACTTAGTCTATTTTGTTTTGGCGGCTCTTGCAGACTAATACAGACTCATGGCTCGCTGCAAGAAAGGCCAGAAATGCGGTACCCCACTGGGGGATCAAGTCTGCAGATGGAAAGAAGCCTGGATGCCAGGAGGCAACTAGTCATGTGTCGCCTGGCGCCATCAACAGAGCCCTGCCCACCTCTTGACAGCTGCTTTGCCCATTTGGTTATGGGCTTTATAACACATCGGTCCTTGCAAGAAGACCAAAGCTTATAAACCTCTTGGTCCTTCAGAATCCCAATCCTGTCCCACCCCAGACCCCAGGTTCTCCTCTACCACTGCTCTCTGAACCCTCTGTTCTTCTTCATCATCTCCGTAATAATTCACATAATTCCTTCAAATTCTTTCTTTCTCTGACCTTTCCATTACTACTGACATGAGGGGAATCTTCAGTATCTGTTTAGGCTGTGATATAGCTACTTATTATTCTCCCCTCAACACCATCTCCACTTGATTTCTGAGAGATGGTGTTAGTCTAGCGCACTAGCTCCTAATGGCTGCTATAACAAATTACCTCAAACTTACTGGCTTTAAACATGTGTTTATTATCCAACAGATCTGGAGGTCAGAATTCCAACAGGGCCTTCCACTGGCTGAAATCAAGATGTTCTCAGAGCTCCTTCTTTCTGGAGTCTCTAGGGAAGTATCCGTCTCCCTGCCTTGCCCCATCCAGAGGCCTCCGCATTCCTTTACCAAAGGTCCCCATCCTTGCATCTTCAAAACCAGCAATGGCAGTTTGAGTCCTTCTCCCGCCTTCTTATTTTACTTATAAGGGCCTCTAGGATTACATTGGTCCTACCCAGATAATCAAGAAAAATTGCCTCACCTCAAGGGCCTGGGGCCCTCATTGTCCTAGGGATGCCTGGGTGGCTCAGTCAGTTAAGCATATGAACTTCAGTTCAAGTCATGATCCCTGGGGCCTGGGTTGAACCCCGTATCAGACTCCTTCCTCAGCGGAAAGCCTGCTTCTCCCTCTCCCTCTGCTGATGTCTTATGTGCTCGCTCTCAAATAAATAAATAAATTTTTAAAGAAAAATTTAGAAAAAGATCCTTATTTACGCAGAAAAATGCAAGGTCCTAAATCTATGTAATTAAATGAATTTTGGTAATTATGTAATCTATGTAATTAAATGAATCTTGGTAAACCCATGCAACCAACCCCCCATTCAGGACATAAAACATTTCCTTTACCCCAGTTTCCCTTCTGTCCCCTTCCCGTGGATGTTCGCACTCTCCATAGGCAGCCACTGTTTTCCTCTGACTATTTTTGCCTGTTGCTAAACTTCTCTTAAATGGAATTATCCAATACCCTTTCGTGTCTGACTCCTTTCACTTAACACAACGTTCTTGAAGTTCATTCATGTCGCGTGAGTCAGTGGCCCATTCTATTGTATTGCCAAGTAAATATTCTGTTGTAAAATAGACCACAGTTTTGAAATCCATTCTCCTATTGATGGACATATCACACGACTTGGTTCCAGTTTGGGACCATGAATGAAGGGACCATGAAAAAATCCTTATTTAGGGACGCCTGGGTGGCTCAGTTGGTTAAGCGGCTGCCTTTGGCTCAGGCCATGATCCCAGCGTCCTGGGATCGAGTCCCACATCGGGCTCCTTGCTCAGCAGGGAGCCTGCTTCTCCCTCTGCCTCTCCAGGCCTCTCTGCCTGTGCTCTCTCTCTCTCTCTCTTCCTCTATCCCTGAAAAATAAATAAATAAAATCTTTAAAAAAAAAAATCCTTATTTAGTCACCTCTGCGAAGTCCATTTTGTCATGTAATGTAACATATTCCCAGGTTCCCACCATTAGCATGTGCATATCTTTGGGGCGCCATTATTCTGCCTACTACTCCTGATTTGCCTCCTTGGTCTCCTTGTCCTGCCACTTCTCAACAGTGCCTAAGGCTGAGTGTGCTAATCACTTTATCTCCTCCTATGGGCCCTTAAGGAGCTTAGCTTATACTCAGCCTCTTTAGCTTTGTCTTGGATCAGACTCTGACACCATAACCCACTTTCAGTAATTGACCTCTCACCTCTTTCCTTAGAACCAAGTTCCCAGCTTTGTACTCCAGGCCAGCTTCCGGGATCCTGGCTCCATGCTCCTGGGCCCAAGTCCCTGCCTGGAACCTCAATTCCCTTAGAGCTAAAGGACAGTTGGGCTTATAGCAAGCCTCCAGAGAAACAGTCCTGCCCCTTATTCTGGGCACCATGGCTGGGTCTCTGCTGTGTGGATATCAGGCCTCGCAGGAAAAACATTTGCCAAGCGGGGCTTCATCCTCTTGCCTGGGACCATACTGCTTTGAGGCTGGCTCCTCCACTGGGCCCAGCCACCAATAATCAGACCCAGATTGCCTTTGATGCAGGAATCAGTCAAATCTAAACACCTCCGTGTTTCTAAAATGTTGTTGCAGGAGATTAGGATTACCTGGAGAGCCTTAGAACATCTAGATATCCAGGCTGCACCTGGTACCAATTAAATCAGAATCTTCAGGGAGTATAAATCAGTGTATTTTAAAAAAAACTCCATCGATTTCATTTTTTAGGCAAGATCAAGGATAAACTGACACACTGAGATCAGGACCTGAGTTGAAATCAAGAGTTGGGGGGCTCCTGGGGAGCTCAGTGGGTTAAGGCCTCTGCCTCTGGCTCAAGTCATGGTCTCAGGGTCCTGGGATCGAGCCCCGCATTGGGTTCTCTGCTCAGTGGGGAGCCTGCTCCCCACCCTCCTCTGCCTGCGTCTCTGCCCACTTGTGATCTCTCTCTCTCTCTCTCTCTCTGTGTCAAATAAATGGATAAATCCTTAAAAAGAAAGAAAGAAAGAAAGAAAGGAAGAAAGAAAGAAAGAAAAAGAAATCAAGAGTCGGCCCCTGAACCCACGGTGCCCCCCAGGTGCCGTGGCCCATTCAATCTTTGGGATGAAGATTTTACCTCAGTAAAATCTCTCTTAAGTTGTTTACTCAGTGCTTGATTTCCCATCCTATCTCTCTGCCATTTGATGTTTCTTAATATAACTTTTATTTTATATATATTTTTTCTTTACCCTTTTCTCTCTTAACTGCCAGGCTGAACATTCCACAAAAAAAGATGAGGACCATAATATGTCTGTCTTCTATTACCTCTACTTTGCAGATGAAGGAACTTGCTCAAGATGTTTCTTCCAGTAAGTGAGCTAGGAGAACGTGAGCTTCCTGCGAGCTCAGTCCAAGTTCCCTATCACGACTTCTAACCTCCATGCCACCACTCACCTCTCATCAGCTGGACACAACTGTATTTTCTGTATGAGGCTTTCGAGTTTTTTATTTGTATGAATGCTTATTTTATAAAATGGAATGCCCATATTGTCTAGGATTTTGCTTTTCTCACTGAACATACCACAATGTTTTTTGCAAACTTTAAGTCTGATCTTTTAAGAATGCCTATGTAATAGACTGTCACACTGAATTACTATAAACTACTTAACCACTTAACTATTGCTTAGCATTTAGGCATTTTCACTGGTCATTTTTTTTTTCAGGTGACTTTGAACCACACGTCTTCGTGTGCCTGCCTGAACTGAGTTCCTTCTTTCTCACAAATCGTAAACATTCTTATCTCATTTTCACCTTGAACCAGCCATCCCCGGAACTTTCATGGTGCCGTAGCTAATTTATCAAAGCGTGCTAAAGAATAGGAAAATTTGTACAGCAGTCGTTTTTTATTTTTATAAGACACGTAGAATTGTGACATTTTTACTCTTCCATCTTATCTAAGCTTGTTCATTAAATTGGCTTTGTAAATTCTTCTTTCCCTTAATTATCTCCGCTTAATTTTGAGGAATGACAAATTGGGTCCACTTGCACATTTTGATGTCTCCTGTTCACTCCCCAAGTGTGCTGACCCTTTGCTTCCTCAAATCACAAATGAGTTCCTTGTCTGCAGTTCAAAGATAAGGTCTGGCTGGAGTCTGAACTGAATTTCTAGGAACCCAGGACAAAAGGGAGACAGATAACCCCTTATGATTACTGCCGCTGCATTTGATCTCATCCTCCCCACGGAGGATCTCAGCACAGTGATGTAGAGAAGTCTGAACCAGAAACCAGACCTGGGGGCTTGCTCTCACCTGGACATTTGCTCATCTTGGCACCTTAACCCCCTGAACTCATTTCCTCAACTCAAAGGTGGCAGACCCTTTGGCCCCAATGTGGCTGGGCAGAATCTCACAAAATTGGAAATATCACATAAGATAACCAATGTGAATGTGCTTGTTAGCTTGTTACACTCTAAAAGACATATGTGTACGTGTGAAATATCTGTGTGGACACAGTTGTTTCAGTGCAGACAATTTTTATTTAATATTTAAAGGTTTGACACTTGATTAGTTATTAAATACCGATTTACTGAATTAGTTGATACTTAATACTTAAATATTCTAATAGTAAAAAAAAAAAACTATTTTAAATTTGACCCTGTGACGAACACTTTCTCACTCAACCATAGGCATCCTTTAAAAAAAAGAAAAAAATTTTTTTTTTTTTTTAAGCAATCTACACATCCAGCTCTGGGATCAAACTCACAACCTCAAGATCAAGAGTCACATGCTCTACCAACTAAGCCAGCCAGACATCCCACAGCAAGTCCTTTTAAAAGGCCTCAATTCTACCTTTTTTGTTCTTTGCTTCTATAATTGCTAACATAATATTTTATTCACTAAGTGCTTAAGGAAGTATCTTTAGAAAAACTGGAATTGCTAGGGTGGTCAAATTGATTGACACAATGAGATAAAATTATCTCCCTACAGAGAAAAGAAAAAAAAAAAAACCCTAAAAACAAAATGAGGACGTGAGTTGGTGGTACTCAGTGGCTTTTAGTATGTCTTCTGTTTACATCGTGAGAAAATGATATCTACAAAGTGTTATGAATACTTTTAATTGAAAAAAAATCAGAGGAAATTAAAAGCTCTTTAACAGGGACCAGATGTAGTTTAAAAAAAAAAAAAAAAAAGAACAAAGCAGTTGAACTCTTGTGTTAAGATTAACTTCCCAAAAAAAGGGGGGGAGGGGGACCTCTTCCTCCAGCTGTAAGGGGTAAGGGTAGACTAATAATTAAGTCCAAGTGACCCTTCTCGCCTTACTTAGACTGAGTGAGAAACAAGTTGCAACTCATTTTCAGAAGAAAAATCTTTACAAAATCCTACGCCAACAGCCAGTGGGGGAGGCTGATCAGCTAAGCCCCGAGTCCCGTCCGCGAGGCTGGCGGCCAGGACACAGGAGGCCGGGCCACCGTCGGAGGGAAGAGGGACGCTGGTCAGCTACACCCTGGTCGCGCTCCAAAGGGGAGGCCGGCCGCCGGCCCGGGGAGCGTCTGGCGCGGGAGGGGCGCGGGCCCGGAGGTGCCGCGGGTGTGGGCAGCGGCGAGTCCTCCCGGCTCCCGGGGCCCGGCGGGGGCTCAGAGCCGCCGTGGGGCCGGAAGGGTCAACAGGGCAAATGCTTTCTCGGAATTCACCAGCTCGGGCCAACTTCAGCAGATTCTCTCCTCCTTCCCAGCCACTTTCTCCGCCCACCCTCCCCCACCGCCCCCAGCCCCACCCCGCCCGCCGCCCGGGCTCGGAGCGGGTCACCCCGCCACACCCCCCGAGTCGGGGACGCTCTCAGCACCGCGCCGGGCCGGCGGCCAGCTGGAGCGGCGGGTCCCCGCGGGTCGCAGGGGCCGAGCTAGGGGCCCCGCGGGGGAGGGGTCTGCGCGGGCGGGGGCGGGGAGGGGCGGGCGCGGCGCAGGTCGGGGGCGGTGTGTCCAAGGGGCCCGCGGGCTGGAGGCCGGAGCCCGGCGGGGAAGGGCGGACTCGCGCTCTGCGGAGAGCTCCCGCGCGTGGCAGTGCCTTTCTTCCCAGAGCCCACGCGAGCGGCGGCAGCGAGATGCGTGGCGGCGGCGGCGCGGGGGTCGCGCTCCTGGCCTCGCTGCTCTGGGTCGCCGCGCGGTGCCAGCAGAGAGGTGAGCCCCGGTCCCCAGTCCCCGGGCGGGCGGCGGCAGCAGCGGGACAAAGCCGGCCGCTTTGCCGCTGCTTCGGTGGGGGCGCGCATCCTTGTTCGCCTCAGACGGGGGAATCGCACACGTGGGGCTCCCGCGCGGCCCCCACGAAGCGTCTCCCGGGCGGGGCGGGATAGGAATGGGGACGCCACCCGAGATGGACACAACCCGGTCCTACGACCCTTGGGCTTGAAACTCCTCGGGCTCGGGGGTGGGGAGGTGGGGAGTGAGGATCCGTTCCGTTTTTTTGCGATCCGGAGCGCCGCTGACGGGAGCGGCACGGGGTTGGGGAAGCCGGGGGTCGTGGGGTGCAGGAGCGGGTTGCGACCCCCGCAGAGATCCCCAGCTTGCAGTCCCCGGGCTGCGGCGGGCAGGGGTGCGGGCGGCTGACTCGGCGCGGGGAATGAATGGGAAAGGCGACCTCCCGAGTCGCCCTCATTGTCCTGCGGTGGAAAGCCCGCTGGTCCGCGGCGCGGAAAGGGCGGGCTCCTCGGGACCGCTCGCGGCCCAGGTGGGCTCGTGGGGACAGACCGTGGCGAGAAGCGGGCCCCTGGCCGGCTGTCTTGAGCCCTGGGTACTCGCCCGCCCGCGGCGTCCCGGCCACAGATGCTCCTTCCGAAAGGGCGCTCTTTGTGCAGCCCCCGAGGTGGCCAAACCGGCTCATTCCCCGTGCGGGGTTAGACCGCGGTCACCCTGGGGTGACAGAGCCGGTGACGAAGGGACGACTTTGCACGCTCGCCGGCTGCGGTGGTGCAGTGTTTCTCCTGACAAGGTTTGGGGAGAACGGAAACCCCAAGCGAATTTTCAAGGCTTCTATCAATGCCAGAGAGAAAGAGAAGCCCTGTTTCCCTTTCTGCGGACCACTCCATTCCCCCACTCGATCAAGCGGACACTGGGTGAAGTCTTGGCGGCGTCGCTTTCTAGTTGGCTAGGCGGTCACAATACTTGTTGACTGCATCTAATGTGCGCAACACGTGACCATGGACACATCCCTACAAATACACATTTCATTAAAAAATAAATAAATAAATACAGGTCAAAAGTAGGTAGGTGGCATGCGAAATACCCTCGTGGGAAAATGTGTTTGGGCATTGTGCTGAGTCGTGAACTCGACAGAGACGCGTCCATCTCATTCATTCAGGCATTCGTGATGAACGCACTGGACCGGAGCTGGCCACACAGCTTTGAATACCCAGCGCCTGCTCTGCGCGGAGTGGGGCTGGGACGTAGAGGGAATTTACATAGTTATGCGGCCCAGAAAAGAGCCCGCCTTTAAGCGAGGGAAGGCTTTGGCGCTACAAGCCGGACTCCTTTCTCTCGGGTTGCTGAAAGTGAGCGAGTCCCAGTTTCCCACAGGGTGGGGAGAGAGCCACTTGGTTCAGCTTTATTGTTTTAAGAAATTGAAAGTCCTAGATGGAGGCAATGCCGGGAATGTTTTTCTTGCCCCTAGGAGCTGAGCACTTGGCGTGGGAGGTTATGAATGGTGTTTGGAGAAAGTGGGACCACATGGGGCTTTCCTGCTTAAGATGCCTTGGAAAACCACCCACCAGGGGAGTCTTTGAGTCTTTCACACCGGTTCCATATTTGCTGTCTCCACCCCATCAGCCAACACCATGCTTCCTAACAAGCACCTTTGAGGGAGTTTTCATTTTAAGAAATAACTTGTGCTCCAGGGCGCCTGGGTGGCCCAGTGGGGTAAAGCCTCTGCCTTCAGCTCAGGTCATGATCCCAGGGTCCTGGGATCCGGAGCCTGCTTTCTCCTCTCTCTCTGCCTGCCTCCCTGCCTGCTTGTGATCTCTGTCAAATAAATAAATAAAATCTTTAAAAGAAATAAGTTGTACTCTACATATAAAGCATAAATGATTAGTGAAATGGTATTATTTGGTCGTAGTAAAATCAAGCTGACCTGTGGCACTGCTGAGTTGGCTAATTGGTGCCTACATTTTAAAAAATGATCATTATCTAACAGCCACTCAGATTATTAGCAGTCCTCTGTAATATCTGTGTCTCTCTGGATTACCTTACAACTCACTGTATAGGAGGACCCAGTGGCTCACTGACCTTGAAATGTAACCTGTTTAAAGTGAGTTATTCCCTGGGGTTAGAGTAAGAGGTGGTATGTTTTTTAAAATAGTGCCTTGTTGAGTCCACAGCTGGTAATATAGAATTATGATTACAACATAGAATTATAATTGCTTCACAGGTTGGCTCATCAGTTTTTCTGTTTTAAATCATCCTTTCTTTTTTAAAAGTAAAAAATAGATCATTCCAAGTAGAAAGAGAAAAAACAATCTGTTGTATGACTAGAAGAACATGTACTTCGTTCTCAACAGGGCATAGCATTAGAATTAGCATGTATCATTCCACAGTATGGAGTACGTGTGCCTGAAGGGATTTCAAAGGCACACTTTTCTCTTCTGTAAGCTGTATTGCCATGTAAGTGCCAATAAAAAAAATATTGGTCTTAGCAGTGGGAAACAAGGATATGTGTAGTAAAAACATCACTGCCCACCATTTGCATATCCTGGTTTGGCCCACTCCTTTTTCCTTCCTCTTTTCCAGACATTAAATATGAAGCCTACTGCTGTAGTTAATACAATGTCATAAAGAATTCAAATACCACAAAGATATGGTAATGTCTTGAGCCATTCTTAGAACTGCACTGCTCTATAACCAAGTATCCTAAAATGTTTATATACCCACTTATTTCAAAGTAATCATCCTTGAAACACTCTATCATTTTATAATAATTTGTTCATAAAGCCCTAGGGATATTCATTATCATCTATGGTGCATTTGGGGCAGGGATGACAAGCCATACCTTTAAGCTTTAGATGTTTTATTCTCTGGCTTCACTAGCTGGGGGATATTGGGCAAGTTAATTTTCCTGTGCTTTGGTGTCAGCGTCTGCAAACTGGGAGTAATAAAGAGGTTTCCCTGCAGAGGCTGTTAAAGAGGAGATGAAACAATGCAAGAAAAGTGTCAGTACAGTGTCTAGTACAGGGTTAGCCCTCAAAATATTTTATCTAGGAGTATCACTGTTACTATTTTACACAGGACTCTGGGGGAGGCCCTCTTCTGGAACTGTAGTTTCTGGAATGCGTAATTGTTTCAAAATTTGGAGTTTGGAGTTGAAATCAAGTAGTCTTGGGCTTAAATACCAGGCCTGTCTGTCTGATGAGCCATGACATTGGTTAACACCTTACCAGCTCTGAATGTCAATCTTCCTGTCTATAAAATGGGTAGGATTCACATGATTAAATAACACATGAAAATATTGGCATGGCGTTGGGCTCGACATACTGTCACAGGTGTGGGATCTGTGGCGATGACCCTTACTGTTAAGCCTGTCACGTGCACTCACTGTTCTGGGCACCCCTCCCTCTCTCATTGCCCACGTTCATTTGCTCATTTAGGGCTTGTTGATTTTACCTCCTGAAAGTCTGTGCGATCTGTCTGCATTTTTTTTTTTTTTTTTTTTTTTTGGTCCCCACTGCTGACCAGGCTCAGGAATTGTTTGTTTTTCCCATGAAATATTGTGATGGTTCTCTAGCCAAACCTCCCTCCTCCCCTCGTCTCCCTTCTCAGCATCGCCGCCTCTGTGATTTTTCTAGAAACACCACCGTAGGGCTCAGACTGTGCCACCCACACCCCTCACTTTTTCACAGGTATATACAAAATAACAGTGATGTGCATCACACGGGGGGGATAAGCCAAGGGGGTTGGGACTCCAGCTGGCCTGTTATCCCAGAGCTGAGGGGCATTATTTTTTTTTTTTAAGATTATTTATTTATTTATTTGACAGATCACAAGTAGGCAGAGAGGCAGGCAGAGAGAGAGAGGAGGAAGCAGGCTCCGCACTGAGCAGAGAGCCCGATGCGGGGTTCGATCCCAGGACCCTGGGATTATGACTTGAGCCGAAGGCAGAGGCTTTAACCCACTGAACCACCCAGGCACCGAGGGACATTATTTTAGGACACTTGTACCTATTCATAGGCAACGAGTATTTCCTTGCACACAAGCTGCGAAGACAGACAAGTCTGCTATTTGGGTTCGAATGCCCTGGGAAACCTTCCCGGTCCCCCGATGTTGAAGTACTCTCTTCCCTAAACTCCCAGCGGTCTCTCCACTTAGCGCTATCGTCATTTGTATCCACTTATCATGGTGGCGTGAACAATTGGCTGACCAGTCCTTCTCACCCACTGACTGGGCAGGGAACATGTTTATTTTTAAAGATTTTATTTATTTATTTGACAGAGATACAGTGAGATAGAGAACACTGGCAGGGGGAGTGGGAGAGGGAGAAGCAGGCTTCCCACTGAACAGGGAGCCCGACGCAGGGCTCGATCCCAGGACCCTGGGATCATGACTTGAGCCGAAGGCAGATGCTTCATGACTGAGGCACCCAGGCGCCCCTGTGGGGATCATTTTATCCATATCTGCACCATCATTGCTTTGCAAAGTTCCTAGCAGTGAATAGCCACCTATCTTCATTGAGTCAAATTGAAATGAATATCTTTGTTTAGGAATCAAGTAACTTCAAAACATTTTGTTGTGTAGGTAATCCATGCCAAGGTACAAAACTCAAATTGTACTAAAGTGTCTGTAGAAAAAGGTTAAGTCTCAACCTTTGTCACCTTCTTCTGAGGTAACCACTACTTTTGGCTTCTTGTGCATTCTTCCATGGACATCTTTTCATGGAACTCTCAAAAGCAAGCTACTTCTTTGGTAGTAGAAACCTACTTCTTCTCCAACTGTATAAGGGGGTCCCACTCATTTCCTGACAAAACATGGACCAATATTCCTCTCTCCACTGCCCACTCCACATTCTAGTACTTCAGTGGACCTGTTGCAGGGAATTAATACATCATTTAATAAATGTACATACTTGTAAACTTGTCACCTTCAACTTGTCCCTTCCAACGTGGTCTTTGACAGAAAGGTATTAGAGCAGTGTTTCCTAGATCTTATGGACTTTAAAAACTAGGTCACCAGTTGATTTCATGACATTGTACTCTACTCATTCTGAACGTCTTGTTTACTGTGCATTAACAAGCTATTCCTTATGCAGTAAAGACTTTTTAAAAATGTGTTTTAGGAGATTCATGATACAGAGAAGTCGAGTTTGAGAATAATTCTATTAGAAGTTTAAGACAGTGGTTACTTATTTTACCAAGTGTGATTTGTTATTGGAACATCTATGACAGCCACAGAAAAATTTAATTTTTGAAAATAATTCCCAGTGAATAAAGTTAAGTCTGCACTTTGAATAGAGATTCAATGGAGATGACCAGAGAACTCTCCATCTTGGGCCTTAGATGATGTTTTTAGTTACATTCCTTAGAAATGTTTGGACAACCAAGAGAAACTATAGTTTCCTGAGAAAGATGTCTGTAACTTATCTACATGCTTGTAGATAATTCTTTCTCTTGTTTTGTTTTCCAAATACTAATATGATTCCATGGACAATTGAGTAAATAAATAAAGGCATTTCAAAATTAATGAGGAGGAAAAAAAAAAAAACCTTTATTAGAAGTAGTTTAGTTAAGGTCATGAACTTGGGCTCTGTTAGAACATGCTAGCCCAGGAGCTGTTTCGGCCCAAATCCCCCTGCAAGACAGAGACAGCTGGGTTCACTGTATTTTCATGGACTCGATGCTCAGGGTGACAGTCCGTGCTCAGAGTAAGAATTTCATAGCTCAGAATCCCTCCACTTGAGTCTTTGTGTTTTCAAGGCTGGATCAGGAGAGCTTTCTTTGGGTTAACTTGTTGCCAGCGAATGTGTGTCTTGCTTGGGGGCAGATGACAGACAATGGAGGCAGTGAGAATCCGAATCAGCCCGATAGATGACATTCTTGCCTAGGGAAGCATTTATCTCCTCCGAGTGCTCATCCAGAAACTACAGAGTGTGGAAATACGTAAGATCCCGGCTTCGGCTTGTATGCACACTTTTGCTTTTTTTCTCTTCTGAATTTACTATTTGAAGTTTGCCTCTCTTCATTCCTGAACTGTCTTTGAAGTCTGAGCTGTCGGCCTAGCAGGCCGTGTGGCTCAAATTCTTGTGCCAGAGAGCGTCCTGAGTAGCTGGTGGGAATGTCAAATTTAGATCCATGAGCATATATAGAAAATGCCCTCCTTTCGCCGTTGCCTGAAGTATTTCCTGCATTTTATTCCATTGCCCCTTAACTTCCTGCCAGAACCTCAGGAAATTCTCTCCGACAATAAAGATGCTACAGTGTAGCCGACCATGTGTAGTTAAAAGAGAACCTTTGGAAGGGGGCCCTCACCTAACAATGCTGATTATTGTATAGCACACATTTAAATGTCTTCCAGCCTTTTTGTAGTGACAGAATTTTACCAACAAAAGTGATTATCTTGTTACCTTGGGGGGCCCAGCACGGGAACCCGCTCCAGTGTCTTCTCTCTGGATTTCCCCCAGCTCATAGCATTCTTGCTGTTCCCTTGTCTTAGTCTGCTTTTACTTTTTTTGCCCCCTTATCCAAATTGTCCCACCACATTTTTGTTCTTTCCCTTAAAAAAAAAAATCTGACTTTTTTTTTTTTTTTTAATTTTCATTTCTCCCTCTAACCAGGCAAATAGTCACCTGCTGTCTGAATTGACTATGACCAGCCACTTTTTTGTTTGTTTGTTTTCAGAGAGAAAAGGGGAGGGACAGAAGGAGAGGGAGAGAGAGAATCTTACTTAAGCTGACTCCATGCCCAACACAGAGCCCACCTCAGGACTTGATCCCAGGACCCCGAGATCACGGCCTGAGCTGAGATCAAGAGTCGGACACTTAACTGCCTGAGCCACCTGGTGTCCCCATAACCAGCTGCTTGTAGTAACTGTCTGATGCTCGCACGCTTTCTCCTTGACTGGTCAAACACTGCCGTTAGGCTCATGCTGCTGAGGTCCTGCCTTCATCCTGTGCCCCCTGCTTCATCCAGCTCCAGTCCTGCCACAGCCATGGCCCTCCATGATCCCTCCGGTCAGCCAGGACCACTAGACTTAGCCGCGTCTCTCTCTATCCCGGGCGCCTATCTCTCTATCTCTCTCTATCCCGGGCTCTTCCTTCCTTTCTGATTGCAGCTGCATGATTTGTTCATGTTATTTCTTATCTGAATTGCACCCCCACTTCTTACCTAAAACCTAGCCTGACCGCCGATGCACGGCCTGTTGCTTACTGCCCTGGGCCAGCCTTGTGATTATGACCCCAACCAACCAGCCTGTTTCTGCATTTGCACTGTTTTTTGTGATAAGTCAGGCATTGAAGTTTGCATCTCTTCATTCCTGAACTATCTTTGAAGTCTGAGCTGTCGGCCTAGCAGGCCGTGTGGCTCAAATTCTTGTGCCAGAGAGCCTCCTGCAAAGCTGGTGGGAATGTCGAGTTTAGATCCATGAGCATGTACAGAAAATGCCCTCCCTTACCCATTACCTGAAGTATTTCCTGCATTTTGTTCCATTGTCCCTTAACTTCCTGCTAGAACCTCAGGAAATTCTCTATGACAATAAAGAAGATGCTGTCCGGTCCTCTTTTGGATGGCTTGCCTAGAATTCTGTAAGTCAAGGTCCGAAAGATTTTCTTTCCTGCAAAGTTCAAACCCTTAGCTCCCAGCTTTTCTTTCAATACAGCGATAACTTGAGGGTAGAAGGTTCTTGGGCTCAGACCTGAGCCCTTGGCAGTGGGAGAGTGGGCCCACCTACAAATGCTCTAGAGCTTGACAACCATGGAACCCTTACCCAGCCCCTGGATTGCCAGCCCAGCCCTGAGTCCTGGCCCTGCGCTGGGCATGAGTTCCTCTAGACCCTTGTGTTTCATTTCACCCAAAGGGATTAGTAGTCACAGCCCAACATGGGCTCTGGGATCTGTGTCTCCAAAAACCTTATTCCCATTTTGGTATCCAGAGGTACAAGGACTTGAAAGGCACAACCTAAGGTTGGTCTTCAAGCTGACTCTTCTGGGTTTCTAGTTTAAATCATTATCTCCACCACTCTCTCTGCCACTGGGCTTACCATCTGTCCCTGTTACTGTGTGCTACGGTGGGCTAGTGCTCTTTGCCCACCCTCACAATTCCCAGTCTAGTCTTCCAACCCTCTCTATTCTGAATCTCTAATTCTGGGTTTTTTTTTTAATTGAGATACAGCTGACATATTAGTTTCAGGTGTACAACAAAATGATTCGATATTTGTATATATTGCCAAATGATCACCATAAGTGTGGTTAACATTCATTCCCATAGACAGTTAAGAAATTTTTTTCTTGTGATGAGAACTTTTAAGATTTACTCTTAGCACGTTTCGAATGTGCAGCACGGTATTATTAACTGCTTACCATGTGGCGCATTACCTCCCCAGGACTTGTGCATATAATTCTATATAATAAACATATGATATTTATATAAATATAGCTGGAAGTTTGTGCCTTCTGACCTCCTTCACCCAAACACTCTCTTCGTTTTTGAATACAATCTAGTTTCCTAATTCTTTACAACCACGCTCCTGGAAGTGTGGGGTGGAGGGAGTTTGAGATATTCTCTAACATGTGAAATGCCTTTGGAAGCTTCTTTCACTTTTCTTAAAGGCAGTTGACATTTTAAATAGTTAATAGCTTCTTGGAGTAGGGAATAATATTTTCTGGTGAGATTGTTTCTATTCCATGTTTCTAATTTTTGTTCCTGTGTTTGCCTTTTCATTCATTCATGCAGGGAACGTATCTTGGGACCCCGAGTCAGGGATGCACAAAGGCGAGCGTGTCTCGAGGACTCCTTTCTCAGCCGCATTCCTTGCTATGATTCCAGGCACTTCTTGACATTTTTAGTGGGCTTGTTTTTGGAGTCCACAGAACTGAAAAGCGCATATTAAAAAAAAAAAAAATGTTCTCCATGAGCAATAATGGGCAGAGCAGAAATAGAAGGATTAAAGTCTCAATCATGGGTGTTACCATCTATATTTTGTTTACTTATAGTCACATAGGTTCACATTGACCCGAGGAGGCCGTGTTGTGGGGCAGGGAAAGGCAGGAGATGGGGAGGCCGAGAGGCGTTCAGCATTAGCTGGAGTGACAGAGGCAGCTTCTACACCAGACACCCTGTTAAGGGATGTCCGTTTCCTTAGGCTTCCTTTCTTTTCTGGGAAACTCAGATCTTCCCCGCTGGCCTAGCGTGCTCCAGGTGAAGAGGCACGGTTAGTACAGAAGTTCTCTCTCCAGGCAGCACATTAGATTTTAATAACATCAGTGCCCAGGTCCTACCCCTTATGTGGTCTGGGATGGTACTCAGCCGTTTGCACTTTAAAAATGCTCCCCGGGAGGGTGGGACGTCTGGGTGGCGCAGTGAGCTGAGCATCTGACTCAGTTTGGGATCAGGTCATGATCTCGGTGTCCTGGGATCAAGCCCCTCGTCGGACTCCAAGCTTGGTGCAGAGACTGCTTGGGTTTCTCTCTCCTTCTCCTGCTGCCTTACCCCTGTGTTGCTCTTTCTCTCTAAAATAAATACATAACTTGTAAAAAAAAAAAAAGTCTATAAAAACGTTCCATAGGGGATTCTGCTGTGTAGACAGGGTTGAGAGTCACAAAGTTAACATGACATTTGCTGTGCCAGTGAACACGATCGCACTGCAATGCAGGCTTGGGAAAGGGATGCTGTACCTGGTGGTCGTCCCTACCTTTTTCATGGGGGCACCGGGGGGCCCTGAATCTGCCGTTGCCTGGAGGCTAATGCCTTGTGCAGACACCAAGCCCTCGGATCCAAGCACCCTCCTTGCTCGCCTCATGTCTGTTTCATGCGATTCCCACTCCTCCGGGAAGCAGGGATGATACCAAGCACTTCAAAGTTGTGAGGGATCCCTGCTGTCATGGCCCGTGTCACTGACATTGCTCGGAGAAAGACGGTCCCTTCTTTGTGTCCCAGGAGTCCCTTGACAGGCGTTTGTCACTGGTAAATGCTCAGCTGATGCTTATTAACTGCCGAGATTCTGATTACACGAGCACAGTTTTCATCTCGGTTTGCTGACGTTGCTGTGTATAAAGGCCCTTCTTTGGTTAAAATCCCTCCTCATGAAATATGACATTTAGAGTCCCTCCTGTCTGAGGACAAGGTCCAGCCTTGTAGGGTGGAGTGGTTGGTTGATTGGATTACTTTTTTATACTTTAAATAATTCATCCAAAATTTCGTAAATCCATTCTATATATAGGCATGTCCCTCCCTCCCAGCCCCTCTAAATGGACAAACTACAGATACTCTTTCCTCTGGGTTTATCTGGGCCACCTCCTTCTCTCCAGATCCAAGCTTCACCTTCTCAGGTCGGGTGGCTACAAAGTCTAGCTGTCCTTATCCACCTACTTCTCTTATCCTTCCCCGATCTTGTCTTTAATTGATCATCCACTGTGCACTTGCTTTTCCTGCCTTCCTTCAGAAGTTGTTACCTCCCCCTCCCTCAACCATGTTTGGCTTATTATTTCCCTTCTACGTCCACCTCCCCAAATAAAAGCCATTCTTCCCTCTCGATCCCCAGCACCTCCCACCGCCCCCCAATCACATTCCCTCCACACATAGCCCACATACGCTGCATGCCAGACCCAACCCCTGCACTGACCTTGCGGACCGGCTCCCAGTTCATGGTACCTGGAGAGGTATTGTCCTAACTGACCACATACTGGCCAGAACCAGAGTCTGGACCCGGGCCCCAGTTCAGGGCTAGGAAGCCCCAGTCCAGTGGCAGGGGCTGAGTTGAAGTCTCATGTGGCCAATAAGAGATCAGAAAGCTGTTGGTATCCAGAGTCCCTGCGAATTTAGGGACCATGGAGCTGACCAGTGTCACCCACCCCCGTTGAACAGCTTCTCAGTCTCTGTGTGCAGAATTTCCAGGGCCCTCTGTGCTTAGACCCATCCATGGCTTCTTCTCCCAATGCCAACCCTACTTTGGCCATTCTGAGATACCTGGTTCCCCACAGTGTGACGCAGAAGCTCGCATCTGTGAGCCTTGAATACACTGTCCATGGCAACTCTGTGGCCTCTCTGACATGCCCCCACCGGCCCCCGTCATTCAGGTTTTCCACCTGCTTGTTGCCATAGCAATTTGTTTATACACCTGCCACCTGGCGCTTCATAACTGTTAACTTGCCTGTCTCCTGGGGGGCAGAGAGCTTTGTTCTTACTTCTGATCGCCAGCACAGGGCCTGGCATTTCGTGTCAATTCTTTGAATACTAGTTGGGTGCATGAATGGAGGGCCCAGTGCAGACAAGCAACAGGAGTAGAAAGGAATCCAGTGGGCATGGTTTAGGGATTGGGCAGACAGGCAGCTGGGGTCAGGGAAGTCACTGAGGAGAGGGACCGTCTCCTGGAAAGCAGTAGCAGGGAAAGGACAGGTTGCCAGATCAAGAAAGCCCGGTGACAGGATTCTGGGACAGGGAATGAGGAAGAATTCAGGTAATTAAACAAGGGCAGAGGACGGACCAACATTTTGGGGACCAAAATCTTCACTCTCTTTCTAAACCAGAACATGGGATCAGGGACCACCTAGTGTGGGAAATGAGAAGTCCAGATGCTTTTCGTGCTCATAGATAGCACCCAAATATGGAGAGAGAAGAGCCACAGAGTCTGGGAACCAGGAGGGGCTGAACAACTAGAAGAGTTATTGATCTGTTGGGTTTGGTTTTTTTTTCCCCATCTACAATTCAGCACAAAGAAAACACAGATTACATTTTTGTCATTAAAATAATGGCTGGTGGCAAATATTCAATATGGATCTAAAAGCCTGATTTTATTTAACATCTTATTTCTGGATTTGGAACCACTAACATCTAAGAACCTCAAGGTAGCAACATATTCACACACACAGCAGGTACTTACTAGAATGTTCCACATACTGGTGACCGTGGTTTTTGCACCTCCAGTGCCTGTAGTCAAAGGAACATGAGAAGGACCCAGAGAATCCTAGTAAGTGTGTTCGCAGCTCTGACCTGGGAGAGGTTTTTGCTTCTGAAGGCCTCAAACACCAATATACTTCCCACTTGTTGCATTAGAATAATATTGCCTTAAACAGAACGAGAACTCGGATTCACGTCTACATGTCTTCTGCCGTGGGTGTTCCTTGGAAAGGGTGTAACTTCAGGACACTCTATGGTATGTGACTTTAGCCTTGTTGGCATTTGCTAACTAGCTCTTGTAGTTATATTTTCATAGTTGAGGTTTTTTTTTTTTTTTTTTTTTAAGGGAACCTGCCTGCCGTTGGAGCACTTTGTTTAAGTGGAAAAGCAGCTGCTCTCCTCCAGGCATTCTGAGCTAAGGCATCCTCCCTTCTCAGGAACAGAACAAAGGCATACAGAACTTATGTCACAGATGGATTTTTGTTTGATAAAAATCACTTTTTACTGAATGAAAGAATGGCCTATTCTCCTTAGAAATATGAGCATAACATCTCCTGGGTCTTTAGCGGTTTCTAACTTTGTTGGTTTCTTTTTCATTATTAGAATTGACTGACTTAAGATATGCCTCATTGAGGTGCTCAAACGTCCCTGAAAATTTGGGCATAAGACAGTCTTCTGTAAAGGAAATAATTTCAAATTGAATAGGAAAATATTTCCAAAATGATATTTGAAGGAATCAGCCAGGGAAGAAAATAAACATTGCTTTGGTTTCTGTTACCAGCTGACCTAAGCCAATTTTGTTATACAAAATGCTTGGGTACTTTTTTGGTGAATGATGATACCTACCGAGAAGCTCGAGGCACATGAGGATGTACTGCTCCCTGACAACCTAATCCACTAGATGATGCCAAGTGCATAGCTTACACATTATTAACGTACCTTAATTAGCAGTCAGGTCCAAGGCTGGTCATAGGCCATATGCAGTGAACTCGATCGAGTTGCAGCCTTCTGTCGTTGTGGGAGCGCATACTTCTCCATTGAATCAATGTCAAGCGGTACACACCCTTAAACACTGTCTGGATCCAAGACATCTGAAGGACCAAGCCCCAGGTGGCATCCCCATCCTTCAGAATGGAGGCCTCAGCCTGCATGATTTTTTACCCTGTACAATGCAAGGGTGAGGAGAAACTCCAACGTGTTTGAACAGTTGTATCGGGGTGTAATTTACATACCATAAAATCCTACCAATCGGATGTGTATCATGCAATGGTTTTTAGTAAATTTAGAGTGTTGCATAGTTGTCCCCACGATCTGGTGTGGAATATTTCCAAGACCTCGAAAGGCTTCCTCACGTTCATTTATACTTAGTCCCAGCCTCCATCCTCACCTCAGCCCGAACCAATCATCTGCTTTTGGCACTTTTACATTTGCCCTTTCTGGAAATTTCATACGCATAGAGCTATGCAGTATATGTATTCTTTTGTGTCTGTCTTCTTTCTCTTCACATAATATTTTTTAGGTTCATCTAGGTTGTAGGTTGTGGCATGTATCTGGAGTTTGTTATACTTGATTGCTGAAGATGATTCCTTTGTGTATGTAGCCTTTTTTTTTTTTTTTAGCCAGTCACCAGTCGATGGACAATTTTTTTGTTTCCGTTTGGGGTCTGTTAGGAATAATGCTATCAACATTTGCATTCAGGTCTTCCTGGAGACATGTTTCATTTCTCTTGAGTGAAATTCCCAAGAGTGGAATATAGGTCATATCGTAAATTTGTGTTGACCTTTTTTTTTTTTTTTAAGATTTTATTTATTTATTTATTTTGTGGTGCGAAGAGAATGGGGAGGAGGGGAAAGACTGAGGGAGAGAGAGAAACTCTGAAGCAGACTCTGTCTTGAGCACAGAGCCAGACCCCGGGGCTCAGTCTTGTGACCGCGAGATAATGACCTGAACTGAAATCTAGAATCAGACACTTAGCTGACTGAGCCACCCAGGAGCCCCTTGCATTAATTTTTTTTAAGTGGTTATGAGATTCTTTTCCAAAGTGGTTGTGCAATTTTGCATTCTCCCAGCAGTGTATGAACATTGCAGTCACCCTACATCTTTACCAACACCACAGACCGTCTTCCTGATTGTAGTCATTTTAGTGGCTGTGAAGTGGCATTTTGCGTTTTAACTTGCCATTTCCCTATAATTTACTGAGCATATTTCATGTGCTTACTAGCTATTCATCTATCTTCTGTGGGAAAAATATGTATTCTAGGGGCACCTGGGTAGCTCAGTCATTTAAGTATTCAACTCTTGGTTTCGGCTCAGGTCATGAGCTCAGGGTCTTGGGGTCCAGACCGTCATCAGGCTCCCTGCTCAGTGGGGGGTTTGCTTTTCCCTCTCCCTTTACCCCTTCCCCCCAACTCGTGCACTCTCTCTCTAAAATAAATATAAATAAATCTTTAAAAAAGTCTATTCTAATATTTTTCCTGTTTTTTTTATTGGGTTTTTCTGTCTTTTGAATAGTGAGTTATAAGAGTTCTTCATATTTTCTTGATATAAGTCTTTTATCAGAAATGTGATTTGGAAGTATTTTCTCTCAGTTTATGGCTTATCTTTAGATTTTCTTTTTTTTTTTTTTAAGATTTTATTTTTAAGGGATGCCTGGGTGGCTCAGTGGGTTAAAGCCTCTGCTTTCTGCTCAGGTCATGATCTCAGGGTCCTGGGATGGAGCCCCGCATCTGGCTCTCTGCTCAGCAGGGAGCCTGCTTCCCCCCTCTCTCTGCCTACTTGTGATCTCTCTGTCAAATAAATAAAGAAAATCTTTTTTTTAAAAAAAAGATTTTACTTCTAAGTAATGTGGGGCTCAAACGTACAAACTTATGTGCTCTACTGACTAAACCAGCCAGGCACCCTAAATTTTTCTTAACAGTGTTTCATGGCACCAAACGTTTTTTTTTTTTTTTTTTCCAAGTCCATTTTATCAATTTGTTTTTCTTCTTATGGATTGTTCTTTTGGTGTCATAGTTAAGAATTTTTGTCCAATCTAAGGTCACAAAGGTTTTCTCCTCTATCCTCTATTTTCTTCTATAAGTTTTCAAGTTTAGCTCTTCCATTTAGTTCTGTGATCCATTTTGAGTTAACTTTTATGCTTGGTGAGGAGGCAAGATCTAAATTCAGTTTTTGCATGTGGATATCCAATAGCCCCAAACATTTGTTGGAAAGACAAAAGCCCCTTCGCATTTTGCCAAAAATCACTTTGCCGTAAATGTATATTTCTGGATTCTATTTTCTTCCATTGATTCATGTGTATTTTCTCATGCAAATACCATGCTGTCAGGAATCCTTAGGTTTTAGAGTAAGTTTTAAAATTTGTAGTTTAAGACATTCAATTTTGGTTACTTTTCTCTAAATTGCTTTGACAGTTTCAGGCCCCTTGTATTTCCATTAAGTATCAGCTTGTCAATTTCTACAAAAGATGCTAACTGAGCTTTTGATAGGACGGAGACTAAATCTGTAAACAGTGTGGGGAGAATTGCTGTCTAATAGCACTTTTCCTTCCTTCCAAAGGAAAAATATATCACTTTATTCATTTAGGTCTTTTTTTCATTTCTCTCAGAGGTGTTTTGTAGTTTTCAATGTGTTGGTCTTAATTTTTTGCTGAATTCTTAAGTGTTTTCTTCTTTTCCAATTAAAAACACACACGCGCGCATACACACACACACACACACACACACATTCTCCCAGGGACCTATGGAGAGCTGGCCATGCCCTTCTTTGATGCTCATATTTCCAGGACATTGCTGTTAATGTGTTTGGCTGGTCCAGCTTTCTGTAGCTTGCCCTCTGGGACTGCAACCTTAGGCCGGGAGGGCCTTAAACGATCCCCATTCATTTATTCATTTATTCGTTTTCTACTGAATTTACAACTTTTACAACAAGATCATTGTGCTTCCACTTTTCCATTCCAAGGCGAGCCTGCGGTCAGACCCCATCCTTGAAGCTTCTGATGGCCAGGCTTGCCCTGCTTTGAGAAACTGCCTAGACGGCGAGGAGCTGGGTGAGGGTGAGGCAGGTCACCCCCTGGTCTTACCTGAAACCCTGGCAGCTTTGTATAGGGAATAGTAAAGAACATCGTCTCATTTTTCATTGGTCTTTGGCTGATTTCAGAGTCCTGAAATGGTTATTCTTAAAACAGCCGTTTTGTCCAATTCCATATTTTTTTTTTCCAGGGGAGGGTTTGTCAACCTCTTTTCCATGCTGGAGCCAGAAGTCTCTCTAAGATAACTTTAACGTATGTGGGTACCTTGACCACCATGAATTTCTCTGGTGAGAGTCCTATTATCATGCCATTAACAGCCCACTGACTTCCCTAATAACAGATTTCTGATACTCACCCTGCTAATTAGCAAAGTGCCCGTGTTGACAGAGACAGAGAACAGACAGTACGGGGGGCGTCCCTGGAATGTGGCCAGTGATCCTGACTGGAGTACCAGCTGATTGCCCCTGGGAGGTATCTCACCAGTTTTAACACTAATGGCATCTCGGTAGTTTCACCTGAGACACACACGCGTGCACACACACAACTATCACACTTTATACTGAAGTATCTTAAAGTAAATTCCCGATATTATGCTAGTTACCACTCATGCTTAAGTAGACGTTCATCGTGACTCAGACCTCAGTGGACATCCTCAGTCTGACTTGTCAGCACAAGCAAGTAAAAGGGAACTCCGTGGGAAATGCAGTCCCCATGAGGAAAGGAACACCGCATTTAAAGAATTGCTAGCAGTGTTGGCAGCCTGGGATCGTGGCCCCAGAAGTTGGAAGAAGGGCTGACATTCTCCTGGGAACAAATGAGGCCTCTACACTTGCCAACTTCTTCGGGGCAAGAGCCAGAGGAGCCGGGGAAACACAGAGGGAGGTCTGTGCTGAGGTGCGGGAAGGGCAAGGAGAAAACCCTCTGAGAGGAACCTGCAACTTGAACTCAAACCAGAAAACTTAGAATGGGCGATGTGCGCACACTGGTGCGGAGAGTGTAGTAAAGATGGACCGTTGGGCTTTTACTGGTTTGTTCTAAACAAAATGGGCTATGGAGGATTTATGTCCGTGTGATTTATTTGAGAGTAATCTGTTAATGTGGTTCCGCCTGGGTTCTGATTTCTTCATTACTAAATGTGGAAATCAAATAAACTTGCCTTGCCTAGATTATCATAATAGCATATAAATATAGAGAAGAACTTAAAAAATAAAAGGATAATAATATTAAAAATCTTCTTTTAATAAGACAAAAAAGAAAGAGCCTCAGGGGTTCTGCTGTGGTAATGAACTCTGTCTCCTTGGCCTTCCCCACTTTTTTCCAGCTGTTTTCTTTACCAGACTGGGGAGCTGGCCCCACCTTCTGTGAAGGCCCGGCTTTTGCCTTCAGAGGCGTTTTGCAAAGTTTTCCTTCTCCTTCTATCACCTAGACCCTCTCCTGGAAGCTCAAAGGCAAGATTCCGAGGCAGCCAAGGAAGCGCCGTCACGCGGCCCTCTCCAATCCATCTCTCCCCAACTTGTGCAAACCCTTCCTCACAGGCCTCTCTGAAAAGATACCTGGTTAGAATATTAACAGCCTGTGGCACTCCAGCTTAAAGTGTGACTCTTCATCAGAATTAGCTTGCCCTAAATAAATAGGCTTCTTTTAAATTTTAACATTATGTTGTAAGCATTTCACCGTGTCTTCAACAACATCATTTTCACTGTGACTGAGCTACAGGCCAGCGGCAGCATCATTCGGATGGAACAGAGCAGAGGAATCAAACCACCGGGTTGGTTTAACAGATTTCCCTGGTTAATGCTCGGTTGACCTTGTTGCCCTATTATGTCTTTAATTTTGGAACTCTTGAAGATTTCCCTCCTCTCTACGGTAAGCCAAAAAAAGCCTCTGTTTCACTGAAGTACCCCATTCCCTCTGGAAATAGTTGCCCAGGGTCCCTAAGACTAGCATAGAGGATGGGGAGTTTGGAGTTCTGGTTAAACAGTGACAGAAAAGTACTGGGGGAGGTGTGATCTTACTAATCAGTCTGCTGATCTTTCTGCCAAGGCTTGGCTGAATTAGCCAGCTTCAGGGCATTCGAGCTAGAAACAACCCAAGAGTTCATTTAATCTTTCGAATCCAAAATGGCAGCTCCTGGGAGACGCCATGAAGCAGCCCAGCCCCGCCTCAGATCTGCAGTCAGAATCTGTGTTTTTAACAAAATGGCCAGGCAATCTGTGCATGGCAAAGTTGAAACGCTACCGTGATTCTCAACAGTTGAGTGCAGAATGGCTTTCGAATATCTTGGCATAGCTAAATTATAATGATCAAATTTGTGGATGCTAATGGTCAGCTTCTGTCTTTAATAGCATGACATTACTAATTCAGCCTTGGATCAGGATAGCTTTTTTCATAGTACTGTTTTCATATTATGTCTACCTACCCCAAGGGACCCTAATATCTTTTCTACCTTCCCCAAGGTTAGGCTCTGTTTGCCGATGGATTTGGGGGAAAATGTGGAGGGTCCTGCATTTGTCCCTGTTATACGTCTGCTTGTTTTATTTCAGCCATGCTGGGATTCCGCTAATTCCATGAGCCCATGTATTCATGTCCCATACATGTGATGCCTTTTTAATATCATATCTAAATTAGGTTTAATAGTATTGAACAAAGAAGCACTGAGTACACAAAGTAGAAAAGCCAAGTGTTCTGCCTTCAGTTCAATATACTTTAGGTGGCTTCTCTTGTTTTCAAGATTACTGTTTGGGAAAGTACACTTCTTCACCCTTTTCCCCAAGAGGATACACCAGGGCCATCTTGGGCTTTCCATAGGAAATCGGTTGCTGCGGCGGAAGTCTAGGACAACCAGCAGAGAGGGACCCAGTTCCTTTGACAGAGGGAGAACAGAGGGTCTGTAATAGGATAGAAGCCAAAAGAAAGTAGGATTTAAGGAAAAGAGAAAGGTCAGTTTTTTTTTTTAAAGATTCTATTTATTTATTTGACAGAGAGAAAGATCACAAGTAGGCAGAGAGGCAGGCAGAGAGAGGGGGAAGCAGGCTCCCCGCTAAGCAGAGAGCCAGACGCGGGACTCGATCCCAGGACCCCGAGACCACGACCCGAGCCGAAGGCAGCGGCTTAACCCACTGAGCCACCCAGGCGCCCAAGAAAGGTCAGTTTTGATAGAAGCTCTTGCAAGGTCAAGTCAACTGAACATGAATTGCAGGTTGGATTGGACAATGGAAGTCGATGCCCTTGAAAAGGGCATTTTGAGCGAGTTAAAGGAAAAGCTGAAATTGAGTGAAGAAGAGCAGATGTGAGACAAGGAACGGGAAAGACAGGGAAGAAAATTCTCATATACATCCTCGGCGTCGTAACAGCTTTTTGTAAAAAAAAAAAAAAAAAAAATAGAGGAACGATTGCATTAAATGTATATATCCATTGAAAGAGGTAGCCTGAATTCAGAAACAAACAATGGTACTGAAACTGAGAAAGCACAATGTTATCAATCCCAGTGAGAATGTCACTGAGATCATTTAAGTCTGTGTCCTGATTGGAGTGTTTACTCTCGTGGTTAAATGTATTTGTCTACGGCTGGTCTTCAAGGTGGGCGATACCGCCAATGATTTCTTTGTTTGGAAGATGTTCATGTAGGAATGTGTGGAAGTAAGAGGAGCTGTGATCTGGGGGGTCTGGCCACTTTGGGGTTATCGTACTGGTGTTCAGTTACAGGTGGTGACTTGAATGCCAAATGATGTGATCAGACGTGGGCACTAGGGAAGACAGTCCTGGACTGAAGCTACTACTGGGTACACGAAGAACTAATGCAAAATGAAAATAGCGGGCCCTCTGTTTAAATTATGGAAACTTTGAGGATGGTTTCAACGAAGCATTTAACCAAGGGTGAGGCCACTGGTCTTGTACCCTTGACACGGCCGTGGGCACATTCCTCAACAGGGATGCCGAAGTTTTAAAGCAGAAGCAAGGAAAATCTATATAATAAAGCACAAGCAGAAGAAAGAGGAAAATATAACTAAGACCTTGAAGGGTTTGCAGAAATTTTGATGGTTTTTGGAAGTGTTTGGCTGGTTAGAGAAATGTTGAATTAATGGATGTTTTCAGGTATTTAAACAAATGATATAAACATTGTACACATTATACATGACACAAGCAAAATATAATACGACTGCAGTTTATTTCAGCAGTCTGTCAGTATTCCACCTAAAAGTCATATTTGCTTTTTGACTTTCCTTCAAGTTCGTTCACTCCTGGAAGGATCCGGAAAGAGAGCGGAGGGGTAGTGCCTTTCCAGGGCAGTGGGAATGATAGGAAATTTTCAAAAATATGTGTGTGTGCCTTGAGGAACTTTGGTATTTTGTCTAAATGCAATAATGTTTTCCACAGATAGGGTGTTTAAATTGTCGCCCTTGGCAACAAAAAAGAAAAATACTTCCTGATGAATGAATCATAGTTTTTGTCTCCACAACTAAACTTTTGTGCTGAATCAAAACCCACGGTGTCACGGAATGTAAGCCTTAAACGAGCCTTGTGGGAGGAGTAGGCAGAGCCTGACAAGGTGCTGTTTTCTGCTGACAATATTTGTGGCTAGCTGGTTCATTCCCCTTATTCATCTTACAGTGAAAACCTCTGTCTTTGTCAAGGGCACCTTAAGTCCATTGCTATGGAAATGGAGCTCAGCAAAACGCTGTGAAGGTCTTTGGCTCACAACCCCCTTGGTTTTTATGAGATTAAACTTCTCTTCGTCTTTCCACGTGAGACCAAAAAAAAAAAAAAAAAAAAAAAAAGTCAGCCCTGTTAAATGTCAAACTCCTGGGAGTTTGGATTTGACTTTTCCTTCACTGATTACCTATGATCTTTCTTTCTCTCTCCTTCTCCCCACTCTTTCCCCTCGCTGCCCCCCCCCCCGCCATGCTGGAAAGGCCTTTGAATCTCTAGATTATCTTACAGCATTTCTTTTACTAACACCCATCAATGATTAAATTGGTTTAGTCCAAAAACCCAAGTATTTGCTTTTATTTTTTTTAAGATTTTATTTATTTATTTGAAAGACAGAGATCACAAGTCAGTAGAGACACAGGCAGAGGGAGAGGAAGGGAAGCAGGCTCCCCGCTGAGCAGAAAGCCCCATGTGGGGCTCGATCCCAGGACCCTGGGATCATGACCTGAGCCAAAGGCAGAGACCTTAACCCACTGTGCTACTCAGGTCCCCCCCCCCCCCCCCCCCCGCGCCCAAGTATTTGCTTTTGAGGTAGAAGGAGTGGTGGGCTGGAGCCTTTCTCTCCCTGGTGCCCGGCTTCTGTCTTGAGCTGAAAGGACCCCAAGTTGTCTTCATTTAAAAGCGTTCCCTAGTGTTAGATGTTTGAGAAATAAAATAACTCACTGGTTACTTGCGAAAAATTCTCATTGGAAACACAAGTCCTGTTTAACACTAAGCAAGTTTTTTGCATATTTTGCATATTTCAACGTGAGCCTTGATCGTGTATTATTTGAACATTTTGAGGATGATGGTATTTGATATATAAAACATGTTCACTCCGAGTGATTAAAATGATTTTTAGTTTGTAACAAATGACTTGAGATAGAGTCGGTTTAAATGGTGCGTTCCTGTAAGGATCCGCATTTGCAGGTTTCTCCCTGGAAGGGCACAGAAGAGGAAGGGACCGTTGCTGCAAAGAGCCGCTGTCCGTTCTTGGTCAGTCAGAAGTAAAAGTGGGAAAACAGTTTCCTTGTGCTTATTTTTCATGTATACCTAATTCATAATATATAGGTATATTGGTGTTGTTTTCTAGAAAAAAAAAAAATTTGAGGTAAGGTGCATTTCGCCACAACTTGTAAGCAGCCTCCTGAATAGATTTTAGGGATTAGGGATGTGCCACTGTAACTGCTTCCAACTTAACCCCTCCTCAGTCTTTCCTCGTGTCTTTCACCTACGCCCACAGTCCCCCACATTTATGATCGTGTCCTTAAAGGTCAGCCTCGATGTGAGTGAGCTCCGGAGATCAGCTCCGCATGTAAGAAATCACAGGATAACTCTCTGAGGGCGATTTTCTTCCCTTGGAGGGAGGAGATAAAGATGTCACGGAAGTTTCCTTTAGGCTCCTCAAGGCATCTCACCTTTTGGCCCAAGCAACCTGGGTGACATTAAGGGCTCCTTTTCACTCAATGCCTCTGAGCTGCACCGCTGCCCCTGTCCCCACCAGCCAGATCACTTGAGACTTCACCTAAGCAGGACATGAACTCTTGACCTGGCCATGGCCCCTCTCACACCCCTTCAAGACCCACCTGGATCAAGAGGTCAAGGGCCTGCTGGCTGCCTTTGTCCAGGGATGAACTAGATTCCCAGAAGCAGAGGTGGGGAGAAGGGAGACCAACAGTTCTCTTCTCTATGCTGTCAGCTCCTGAGTCTCAAATCTTTAGTCTGAACAATTTCTATTCTTGGGTTCTCAACCTTTGGTAACCAAGGGGCCCCTTTGACAAAGCTCACAGACCCATTCTTGGTATGTTTTTAAGTGAATAAAAATCATGTTAAAAAGAAAACTGAATATATTAAAATGCAGTGCTGCCCTTGCATGGCTAACTCTTCATTTTTGGTGTGACTGTTCAAATGTCACCTCCCCCAAGATGTCTTCCCTTGTCACCTTATAGGACAATGAGAGAAGATTGCGATTTACAAACGGGCACCTAAATTACAGGGATTTATAAGCACACTGTGTTGCAAAGGCAACATCAGAAAGAACAATCAGAAAAGAAGAGAGGGAAGAGGCAGGGCAGGAGGGAAGGGGGTCAGGTGTGACCAAAGTGAACAGTCCTGGTCAGCCTTCCGCTCAGTGAGTCCCTGCGCTGGAGGGGCTGGGTTTCCTCCAGGCCTCCCTACTGAAGCACATCACTGTGGGCTGAGGGTGTCCCTTCTACTGAAAGGAAGATATTTCTAAAACTCTTAAATGGCCTTTAAATGCAAATGTGGTTCTTCATCTGAAATTTAATCAGAGAAACAGAGACTCAAATACATGAAATATAACCATGTAAATCTAATTATATTTGAGGAAATTGATATTAGTGGCATCCACTTATAATATGAAAATAATAATAATAACAACTAATTACTGAGGTCTTAATACATTATATTAAAGCTTTTATGCATAATTTAATGCTCACAAAAGTGCCTAGGCACTGTTCTTCTCGTAGCGTAAGTGAGACTGAGAAGTAAAGCCACTCAGCTTGGCCACACAGCTGACAATTGGTAGACTTGTAATTCACATCGACGGCTGTATGACTCATGTTCTTAGTCCTCACCCAGCCCCGACTTTTCATAAGCACTGGTGACTGTAGTAGACTTGACATTTTAATAGAATTCATAGAAAACACTTGGTTAGAATGTTTATTTTCATTTTAAACCTGGTCATGTACACAGTTGCCATTAAATATGCTCTATAGTTTTTAAAGACTTATTTATTTATTTTTAGAGAGAGGGAGAGAACACGCAGTGTTGGGGGAGGGGCACAGGGAGAGGTAGAGAATCCTCAAGCAAATTTCCTGCTGAACGTGAAGCCCCACACAGGGCTCGATCCCAGGACTCTGAGATAAAATGACCTGAGCTGAAATCAAGAGTTGGGGGTTTAACCAACTGAGCCAACTAGACGTCCCATCCTTATTTATTTATTTATTTATTTATAGAGCAAGAGAGCAGGGGGAGGGGCAGAGAGAATCTTAAGCAGGCTCCATGCACAGCTCAGAGCCTGAAATGAGGTTCAATCCCATGACCCCAAGACCATGAATGACCTAAGCCCAAATCAAGAATCAGATGCTTAACTGCCCATTAAATATGCCATATTAAGTAGAACTTACTGTTTTGGAAGAATTCCACATGATGTAGATTTATCCACTTGGGGATGGGCAAGAGTCAAGGAAATGCTATTGCTATAGGCATAGATGAGAAGCAAAGCCAGCCTCTGAAGGTTCTCTGGCTTGTGATAAATGTTGTATGCAACGTCCTTTGTTTCTCTCCTACTCCTCTCGAGAACCAGACGCTCTGAGGAGTGACTCCCAAAGAAACAAAAGAAAGAAGGAAAGAGGAAAGAAGAGAAAGAGGAAGGCCGGCAGGTGGGTTGGCAGGAGGGAGAGAAGGAGAGAAGTTAGGGAGGAAGAAATAGAGAATGAGGGAGGGAAGGAAGAAGTCACTTTATATTTCTATTTGGTTCTTTCATCCAGAAAGATAAAAGAGTTAACAAATTACTTTTCTTTGCCTTTTTGCACATTGAATGGTTATGAGTTTTTCTTACTTCATTTTCCAGATATTGGGAGAGAGAATGGTAAACAAATTTACCTGATAGTCTATTAAGGTAAAATTTCAGAATCACAGTAATTTAGAAAAAAAAAAAAGGGCTCTTAAAAATACTTCCTTAATAGTTGAAGAAGTAGAGGCTCTGAGAGGTTGATTTGACTGAAGACACATAGTCAGTGTGGAACCAGGAGAAGAGTCTAGATTTAGGTGCTTGGCTCTGTACACTCGGTAGTAATCCAGGAGCCATGGGACGTTCCTTCATTCGTTTACCTGTTCTTCCATTCAGGCTTTATTGGGCATTCACTACCCCGAAGTAGTTCACAGACTGATCAGAGTTGTCTTTAGTTTTCAGAGAAGGATACTGAGGGGAGAACCATGGGAGGGGGCAGGGAGCTGGCATAAATGGGAAGAGCAGATGGGCATGCTGAGGAAGGGCAGGACGAAAGAAGAACATTTATATTAGCCTGGGATTCAGGAAAGACCAGGGCTTCGCTGGAAGGGTGAGTAGGGCATGAGAGATTACATGAAATGTGCAAAGGCAAGGAAATTGAAACTGATCTGAAGACCAACAAGCCCGGCCCTGGAAGGATTTTTAAACCCGTCTTTGCCTGAGTACACACGGTCCTGTCTGCCTGGGCTGTCCCTAATTTACGTGTCTTTTTCCAGATTCTCTCCCTGAGTATATTTTAAAATATTGTTGCATTTTAAATATTATGCTTACTAGAATCTGCGAGTAGATGCTTCTCTTTCGCTTCGGACTGTGGGAGCTCTAGGGTTAGGAACAGCGCAGCTCATTCATCCTGGCATCTCAGGGAGGGGCGTGGCACAGTGCTCTGCACCGAAGAGATTCTCACTAAAAGTTTATTGAACTGAAATATTCTCATCTGCTTTTTCGGACTCATGTGGCTACGTTACTGAGTAGGAATTCATGTTATCTTCCTAAAATTCAAGTCATTAGAATACTTTAATGCTACTAACTTAGAATATTAAGTTATTAGAATACCTTGATGTTGTTCTCCTGGGATAGTGTCAGATGCTTCCAGGGTTTTTCCAGGGTTTTTGTAGTTGTTAGAGGTATTATTTTTCTTGTTCAGCCAGGGGACTACCATGCTTCTAAGAGAGTGCTGGCAAACAGGGTAGTTTATTTCGGATAATAGCCTTCTCTGATGCCTGTACAGATGTTTAGTTGGGTAAACAGGGTTAAGCGAGTGAGAAGTGGGTAAACGGAGAACAAAATGGATTTGAATGCTTTTAAAAAAAAAATCACAGACTTCTTCATTCAGAAATTTACATTCCAATTTTTCTAAATTTCTCCATGATTGAATGAGTGGCTTTGATTGTTTTTTGAAATAAAACCTCCCAACAGCAGAAGCCACTTTGGTTATTCAGCCCTATAAAACAGTCATCATTTTTTTTTTAAAGATTTTACTTATTTATTTGACAGACAGAGATCACAAGTAAGCAGAGAGTCAGGCAGAGAGAGAGGAGGAAGCAGGCTCCCTTTTGAGCAAGAGAGCCTGATGCGGGGCTCAATCCCAAGCAAGACCCTGGGAACATGACCTGAGCCGAAGGCAGAGGCTTTAACCCACTGAGCCATCCAGGCACCCCTCAAACGGTCCTCATCTTTAATTCTATTCTGGGGAGTAAAGTGATCTGCAAATATAGCCATAGATCCCTTAGCTAAGAATTGCAAATCATTTTCTTTTCAGAATATCACATTGATTCTGAGTATGGGTTAGTATGTCATTACATACTAACACTTTATAGAACTCAAAAATGCCCCCCCCCAACAGAAACAAAAACAAAAACAACCCTTCATTAACAAACCTCATGCTTCTCTTACACACAAATGCATCGAGGCCCTCAACCAGTGCTTCTAAATCATTTGAGAAATATTGATGAAAAAGTTGTTACAGTTGGCTTTAGGGCTACTCTACATTTTAGATACTCCAGTTTTAAGTTTAAAGGCAAAAAAAATATTTTCTCCTGAAGGGAAAAAGCATGTAGAAATCTCTAGAAATGAATTCTTGAACAATCCAGACGTCTCTCAGATGAAAACTTTGGTAATTATGTATAGTAACATTGTTGGCTACCAGCTCTATGGTAGTAGTTGTTTTTTTTTAACCTCATATTAATAAGGGAATTTCCAGTAGATTTACATGGTCTTGAAATGCATTTAGGAAGGCCAAATGTTCTCAGGCTGTGAAGAAAGGGGATTTAAAAAAAAAAAAAACTGCTGGTGAATGAGAAGGAATTTATTTCATGCTCAGTGGAGTTTGGCCTCATGAAGTTTCTAGCTACTGGCTAAATACGAGCCTAGAGAAATGATTCCACTGTGGGTCGTGAGTGAGGGAAAAACAGATTCGTGTAACAGTGGGCACTAACGACAGTAAATAATATCTCTCAACCAAAAAATGTCTAGTCTGATTTACTAAGCGCACAGCCAGGCTGTGGGAAAACTGTGCCACACATGTATCCCTCCTTTGCCTTTGATTTTTATGGATAAAATCAAACGTTTGTTCTTGCTGGGTTCTTGATCCCAGTGCCCTTTCCTACCCTTTGATTTCCTATCCCTCCTCTAACTTGAAGCTCCAATAGTTTCCCTTTATTGAAATATTTCCGTGGTCTTTAAAATGATTCAGCAAACTGAAGGGCTTTAAAAAAAAAAAAAAGATTATTTTTAACACATGCTTTTTCTGGTGTGCGTTTCTACCTTTCTTTCATCTTCTAGCAGATACAGTCCATATGCAACAGGGAACTGTGATTATTCTATAACGGTGAAGTGAAAATAAATGTATTATGTAAGGAAGAATGTTTAGTGAATCTTTTTTTTTTTTTTTTCCCAAACACTGGCTTATCTGAGAAGAAAGATTCAGTTTTAGTGAAAGACAGCCAGGTTATTTTTATGACATTAGCTATTTAAAGGTTTTTCTACTCAACCATGTTAATGAAGGAATTTATTTTTCTTTTTATTAGAAATCTATTTGGGATAGCAGCAAGGTAAAGACATGTAGAAGTTCTTTAAAGCCTACTTAGTACAAACACCTACCTAGTGCTGATTACTATGATTAAGATATTGTTCGACCAAATTATGTTACGTTTATGTTCATGAGTGTTGAGCTTCTTTTTTTCAGTGACTCAGGGCAGAGACTTCTGAGAACAGAAAGCAGGCGCCCTCATCACTCCGGCTTGCCCCCAGTAGCTCAAGGCCATTGAGGTTCTCCTGAGTGGGTGGGACCTTTGGGCAGGAAATGGGGAGTTCCCTTGATGGGGAGCACCTGCAGGAGGAGAGTAAAGCGGTGGGAACACTTGTTAGCTTACCATGTAAAGTATTTGTTGAAAGAGAAATGCATTGCTAAATCAAGTCCCATGACCTTGGTTTCCTCTTCTTGCTTGACTAATCTGTGCAAAGGGAATGGACAGAGTTGTTTGTACTACAAATCTAATACATGTCCTATAGAGCCAGAAAAACATCTTTTTAATTATGGGGATAAAACACCAACATTCAAAACCATATTATATTTTAAATGATTGGCTCATAAGATACCTTTGAACCAGCTTACTAGAATAGCGTGTTCCTAAAGGATGGAGAAAATTAGTATTTTACCTCAGAACCAAACAATAAATATCAGCTCCTCCTGCCATCTAAGTACCACTCCCAAGAATTACAGGTCACTTTAGAAACTAGGTCAGTATAGAAAAGATAAGTGTCTAACTACTGGTTGATAAAAATTATCCTTTAGGGAGCTGTATAATTATATATAATGATTCATCTGTTTCTTCATAAAGTCTTTTTAATTAAAGAATTCCCTTTAAAGGAATATGATAAAAATAACCAACTTTAAGTTCAAAGTGACAACTATATATTATATATTAAATATTGGATCTGGTGTAAGTGTGTGCAGTGTTTTACAGTTAGGAATAATGCTCTAGAACACAAATATTCAATAACAATTTTCTGTTGAGAGGCTAAGGGTCATTCTCCTCGGATAAGACACTATGAATGGGTAGTTCTCTTAAATGTGGAAAGCCCTTGGAAGACTACCTAAAATGTTGTTTTTTAAATTTGTATGTACTAAGTTTTTTTTATAACTTAGTACATACTAAGTTTTTTGAAACTCTTATAAAAATTACAATTTTTATTTTGTAACTTCAATTATTAAAATTGTAATTGTAATAGAACAGATAATTGAAAACATTAAGCAGTATCTAAAAAATAAAAATTGAAGACATGGGGGCACCTGGGTGGCTCAGTGAGTTAAAGCCTCTGCCTTCAGCTCAGGTCATGATCCCGGGGTCCTGGGATAGAGCCCCACATCGGGCTCTCTGCTCAGCGGGGAACCTACTTCCCCCTCTCTTCTCTGCCTCCTCTGCCTACTTGTGATCTCTGTAGGTCAAATAAATAAATAAAATCTTTTAAAAAGGAAGACATGAATTCCTTCTATATTACTAATCTTAGTCCATTGTGCTTTTTCAGACTTCATTGGAAAAGAAATACTGCAGAGATATATTAACTCTGTGTTCTTTATAAAGAAAAGATTATCTTCTGTGATCTTGGAAGATCAAATTCGAGTCAATTAAAGAATCCCCACTAAGCCAAGACACCCTCCTTCAATGCTCTGTCTCAGTCCACGATGTCCATTTAGGTAGAATTCCTATCCAGTGTCATGTACACCATCATTTCTAGATCTTTTTGGAATCTTTACAGCTATTATCTTCTTTTACCAAGATAAAGCCAAAGTTCTAAAGAACCTAAAGGAGTTATGCTTCTTATAGTCATCCAAAAATTGTTTTCTGAATAGTTTGGACCAGGTCACTCAAGACAAAAAGAATGTACAAAGGCAAAGATTAATAGTGAATTGAAGAGAAATTTTGAAGCCCAAATTATTGTGTTCTAAAGTTTTATTCACTAGCAAAAACAGGCAGTAAAGACAAGAGGAAGAAAAAAAATCCTAGATAATTATAGGAAGGACCTTGTAAGTTCTAGCAGAAGCAACTATAACAAAATGAGCCAAGAATAGATGCCCTTCTTTTAAGTGAAAGGTGTCAGAATTTCATTGGCAGATTCATGCATTGGATCATTTGAAATTTGCCTTAAAAACTATCTTCCTGGGCACCTGGGTAGCTTGGTGGGTTAGGCCGCTGCCTTCGGCTCAGGTCATGATCTCAGGGTCCTGGGATCGAGTCCCGCATCGGGCTCTCTGCTCAGCAGGGAGCCTGCTTCCTCCTCTCTCTCTGCCTGCCTCTCTGCCTACTTGTGATCTCTCTCTGTCAAATAAATAAATAAAATCTTAAAATAAACAAACAAACAAACAAACAAAAACTATCTTCCCAACATTTTCTTTTTATTTTAAAATTTTTTCTTTACTTCTTTGAGAGAGAGGGAGAGAGAAAGCACACACACAAGCAGGGGAGAGGGGTAGGGGAGAGCATGAGGGAGAAGCAGACTCCCAGCTGAGCAAGGAGCCTGATGTGGGTCTTGATTCCAGGACCCTGGGATCATGACCTAAGCCAAAGGCAGAAGGTTAACCCACTGAGCCATCCTGGCGCCCCCCTCCAACATTTTATTATGAAGATTTTCCATTAGAAAAGTGGAACGCATTGTATAGTAAACATCTCTCATCACACCAGGACCCTACAATGAACATTTCATTCTTCCCACACCACCTATGCATCCATCCATAGCCCATCTGATTCCATCAACCGGCTTATTTTTGGATGCATTTCAAAGTGAGTTTAGACATCAGTACAGTTTGCTCCTAAACTTTTAAGCCTTAATGTCGATATTTACTTATAATTCTTTTTTGTTTTCAAGATAAAATGCACATACTGTGAAATACTCAAATCTGCCCAAATTGTAGATTTGTGCCTTCTATGATTTTTTCATAACAGCATATGTCTGTGTAATCCAAACCTTTGTTGAGATATAGAATGTAACATTAACCCCCCAAAGTCCCTTCGTATTCCCTCACAGGCAGTCCCCACCCCCTGCAACTTTCATTCTAAGTGTCTCCTCATGGATATGTTTTGCTTGTCCTAGAGTTTCATAGAAATGAAACCGCCCATATATGCTGCTCTGTGGAAGGCTCCCTTCGCTCAGTGCATAGACTTAAAAATCTTATTGGTTCACCTGCAAAGTGTGAGATTCTTTTGATTTCAAGTAGCTGAGCTGATCTTGTGGATCCTGACTTTCAGGGCTGTTTCCTGCCATTCTCAACCTTGCCAGCAATGCCCACATCAGCACCAATGCAACCTGTGGTGAGCAAGGGCCCGAGATGTCCTGCAAGCTTGTGGAGCATGTGCCAGGTCGTCCCGTGCGCAACGCCCAGTGCCAGATGTGTGATGCCAACAGTGTCAACCCCAAAGGCAAGTGTCGTTCCCATTCAGAAGGACCCTTGAGAATTGGTGCTTCTTAAAATGAGGACTGAAGGCTTCTATTATTAGGAGTCATGAACATTGTGTTCACCTTCCCCACTTTTCATTGCCACTAGCCTTGCAGTTGGGAAGTCAAAAACTTGAAACCAAGAGCTGAGAGGAACCCATGTTTGTTTTCTTTTCACAGAACGCCATCCAATATCCAACGCAATCGACGGGACCAATAACTGGTGGCAAAGTCCCAGTATTCAAAACGGGAGAGAATATCACTGGGTCACGATCACTCTGGACCTAAGACAGGTAGGTCTGGTGGAACCATTGAAGAATGTCTCCGGGTTGCTGAGTTGTACTCTTCTGACGACCTTCAGGAAAGTCTGGTTTGCTGCTGAACATGTTTCCTTTCTGGTCAGATTGTTTTTCCTTCAGGTGAATTCATGTGAGGTATAGAAGTAGTCTGTGGTATCATTTCTTGTCACATTTTTCATTCCCAGGCATCTGTGGGGAGATGAGGGACATTCTTTGCCTGGAAGCTGGGTCAGTGGAGCATACGCTGCTCTTCAGGATTTTCTGTCAAGCTGTGTGTCACATGTCCTCAGACACCCCGGGGGTGGGGGGACCACACACGCTGTTCCTTTTGAGGTTACTATCTTGCTGTTATCACTGTACAAAGTTATTGCCAAAAGGCTGTATGTAGTAATAAGGCTAGGAAACAAAGGGATAACGTTAAGCCTGTTGGCCATGCGTCCGCCCTGTCATGGCATCTGTGAGGCTGAGAGAGAGCTGGGGTGGTCCAGTACTTGTGCGAGCAAGCCTTCAGTACGATCTGGCAAAGGCAAGGCATAATTGGCTCCGGCTACACCTGTATCCTCTTGCTTTGCCTCCAAACTACATAGAAGAATGGAGAGAAATATGATGTGGGCCCCCATGGTCCCAGTATTTCTGGGAAAGGGAAGGAAAAAGAAAGAAATCTGAGTGGGTAGGATGAAAAGAGAGCTGGCAGACATTTGGGAGCTATTATCAACATTTCTCATTTGAGTTCTTCAGAAAAGCCATCACCTGACGTTCTTGTTTATTTCCATTCAATTACTCTTGCATTGGAACTCATCAGTATCATGCTAAACACAAGCTGGAAGAGAAAAATATTGAAATATGCCTTGTAGGGTTGAAATAAGAATTGTGGGAATTTAATGGCGAATAATTAAAAGTCTTCGAAGAAATGGTAGTTTTTAAAATGTGCAGCATTCTAAGTAGAAGACAAAGTGGTGCTCTGTATATTCACATACAATCAACTTCTGATTTCTAATAAGAACTGTAAACCAGGTAGCAAAATGTGAAGCTCAGGAGATTTTCCTTCCATACACATTTAGGTTTGTAGTATTTATTTAAGTAAAATAACACTTTCAATTGTTTTCAGCCATGTGTCTTGAAGTAATAGATCATGTCTTCATATTTTTAAATCTCCCTAAAGAAAAAGAGAAAAGAGCCTCCCTTTTGGCCTGGCCTTTGTTTTTCTTTCAATGGCGAGAATGTGTCTGCAGGAGATTTTGGTTTTCCCATCTCTTTTTCTATTTATTTTCTCTTTTTAAGGGAATAAATAGAACAATTTTCACCATCAGGAGTGTGATACGAGTTTAGAGACAAAATACCCAGCTGGATATTTTCCATGTAGATTTCAGATTCGTGTTAGGCTATCACTTATCTTGCAGTATGTCACATTTGACTTCACTCTGAAGGGTGGGGAGCTCTTTCCCCTTAGATTGTGTAGAATCAACTTGAGCAATTCCAGGGGATGTCAGTTTTAGGTCTTGAAAGCATGTTTCAAATATAGGCATGTGGGGCACCTGGGTGGGCTCAGTGGGTTAATGCTTCTGCCTTTGGTTCAGGTCGTGATCCCAGGGTCCTGGGATCGAGCCCCACATTGGGCTCTCTACTCAATGGGGAGCCTGCTTCCCTTCCTCTCTCTCTGCCTGCCTCTCTGCCTACTTGTGATCTCTGTCTGTTAAATAAGTAAATAAAATCTTTTTTAAAAAAAGATATGCATGTATGCATAGTTAAAGACCTTTAGGTAATTTCTAGCATTTTTAGATATGCTTCTAAATGAAGATTAATTACATAAACTAATTGGTACTCTGAAATGTCTTTACTTTTTATATGGTTTACAATTTTTGCATGCTTTTAGTTTTTAAAAAAATGCACTGTGCTTATATCTGAGCATATCTTTCAGATTTGTTTATTTATTGAGCCTTTCTATTATGGGCATTTTTTTAATAGGTAGGAAGCATATCTCAGTGGGCATGCATATACCCACCAAGATTCAGAGATTGTTAAGCATTTTGCAATGTTGGTTTCATCTTCCCAGTTTCCAGGTGAATGGCAGTCATTGTGATATTGTACCCATACAGTATTTTTTGTATCTTCAAAAAATAGAGATTTGTCCTGAAGAGGCGTCATGCCATTAGTGGCCCCAACAGAATTAACAGCTATTTCCTAACCACTGCTTCACCACCTGTATAGAATTTTCCCAATTTATCCACCGATGTCTTCTGTAGCTTTTTTTTTTTCTTTTTCAAACCAGGATCCATAAAAACCTGATCATTAGATTTCTTAAATCTCTTCTAATCTGAATTGCTCTCTACTTTTTTTTTTTTTTTTTTTTTTTTAGGATATTGACTTTTAAAATAGAGTAGACCAATCGTCTTATAGAATATCCCACGATCTAGATTTACTGGATTGTTTCATTGTGGTCTTGTTAACGTGTTAGATTTCCTATAAACTAAACTCGGCTCTAAAGACTTCATTAAATTCCAGTTAAATAATTTAGGCCAGAACACATGATCTGTGATCCTGGCTACTTCCTTTGATCCCAAGGCTGGCAGTCCCACTAGTAAGGAGGCTAATCCATTAAGTACTAAATGTATACTTTGTATCTGATATTGATGGTGTCTCCCTTATAAAGTTATCTTGCCTCTCCACCCCCCCCCCCACCATTTCCTTTTTGTCTCCTGGGTCTTATCGAGACTCACATCTAGAGTGTGGCTACACCTTCCAATGACTTTTTACCCTTGTCAGAATATGTGTGTTTTCTTGTCAAGCCAGCCATTATCCAACTACTCGTTAATTCTAGATATGCTCTAGGAAGGTAGGGATCGGCAGGCGTATTTTTCATCTTCCTCCTCTTCTTCTCTTTCATTTTCCTTGCCTGTTAACATTTCCTGCGGCTTGCCTTGCTCACTCTTGCACATCCAGGCCTCAGCAGAGTTGAGACTCTGACTAAATAATTACACTGCAAATCCACCCTTTGTTCTCGAACATTCCCCTCCGCTTTTTTGTTCACAGCTTGATGAAAAAGATGATAGTCACCAATCAAGCCTTTGACTGCTTTGTTTCACTTCTGTAAAAATGTAAATTCTGTAGTACAGATTTCTAAAGTCAAAGTGTAGACAGATCTTAATATTGTTGGGAGCTATAACAACATCATATTATAGACGTGTTCGTGTAACTTAATAGGTCAGCTCCTGAGGCTTTAGGACCAAATTATCAGCTTCATTCTGTGTTGGCAGATGCTAAAGACTTCAATTCTCTAGTTGATGACCCCACTGAAATCCTGGCATTTGTAGCCTCCATGTTTTGTGTTTGGTTACATGAAAGATAAATTAAAGAAATGAGAAAAAAATGGTATTATCAGAAAGTCCATAAATGTCGTCTGGTTTGCAGAAGGACTTAACTACACAGTGTTTGCTTTAGTAACACATTACCAGAGGACCGATTAGATTTATTTTTCACTTCTTTAAAATAATGCCTCCTATTCATTCTGGCATTGACTCACAAAATTTTGAATTTACGCTGTTAGATATTTAGCAGTATCTTTCTTTAAAAAGCAATGCATGAAAGTTAAATGAGTGTGGTATTTTGTTTTAAGAAAAACAAAACTTAAGAGTCATTCCAACACATGTAACGCTAACACATTATGGGGGTGATCTACAAAATGAACTACTGCTCACTGCCAAGTGAGTTAGGAGCTCGTTCATTGGCAGCACCTCCCCCACCACCACCCCCGAGAACTGCATCAGGGGTCTTTTGTGAAAACTTAACATTTTAAAGAAATCATTCTGGGGGAGGGATAGCAGGCACATTTGATGGATTTTTTTTTTAAGATTCTATTTATTTATTTGACAGAGAGATTATAAGTAGAGAGGCAGCCAGAGAGAGGGGAGGAAGCAGGCTCCCCACAGAGCAGAGAGCCTGACGTGGGGCTCCATCCCAGGACCCCAGGATCATGACCTGAGCCAAAGGCAGAGGCTTAACCCACTGAGCCACCCAGGCACCCCAATGGATCTTGACTCTAATGATTGTCACCATTCTCTTAGGCCTTGACAATTCTATGAAAATGTACTCCTTCTGATAGAATTTCTCCATAGAAGAAGCTGAGGATTTCCAGTTTGAGGCATAGGACTTTCAGAGTTAAGACAACCGGCAGAACATTTAATTGTTAGGGAAATTGGGAAATTGAAAGCACAGGGAGCTCCTGCTTCACACCCATGAACATGACTATTACTAAAAGAAACCTGGGATATAATGAGGGTTGGTGAAGGTGTGGAGAAACAAAACCACTGTGCCTCGCTGTGTTCATATACTATGAACATATATAGGAATTTCTCTACAGACACATACATAAGTGCATAAGTGCTTATGGGGACGTAAAATGGTACAGGTGCTGTGGAGGACAGCATGGTGGTTCCTGCAGAAGTTAAACCTAGAATTTCCACACAATCTGGCAATTCCACTGCTAGACATATACCCCCAAAGGAACCGAGAGCAGGAATTCAAGATCTCTGCACACCCCTATTCAGAGCAGCACTACTCACAGTAGCCAAAAGATGGAAGCAACCTGTGTCTGCCGAAAGTAAATGGATAAATGGCGATGGTACATAAGTAGAATGGAAGATAGTCCTGCCTTCAAAAGAAAGCAGATTCTGGCACCTGCAACAACACAGGTGAACCTTGCAAACATGCTAGGCGAAATAGAGCAAATAGGAGGACAAACACTGTATGACTGCACTTACGTGTCATACCTAGAGCAGACCTGTCTAAAGAGACAGAAAGTTGAATGCCAGCAGGGATCAAGCAGCCTGTGCTCACTGGGTGCAGAGCTTCAGCTGGGAAGAGGAAAAAGTTCTTGAGGCAGATGGTGGTGATGCTCACACAGCAGTGTGAATGGACTTGATGCCACTGAACTGCACACTTAGAATGACAAAAATGGTCCTCTTCGATGTTCAGGTACATTTTACCCCAATTTTTAAAAGTTGGCTACTATGACTTACATGGTGTTTTCTATCAGCGTAGGTCCATCTACTCAGGAAACCAGAAGCCACACCAGTTATTTAGAGGGATGGATCTAGCACGAGGAACAGGTTAAATGGTGTTCGAGGATGGGGAGGAGAGTACCAAGGGAACTCAGGGTTGCTTATGGCTGGGGGAAGCCATGGGACGGGTTGGGTTATTCATACCCCGAGGCTAGGAGGAGGCTGCCCCATCTCCCTGCCTCCCTCCTCCAGCCTTCCCGTCTCCTGCTAGTGCTTCTACTCAGAGCCCCACAAAGCAGGGTATAGAAAGGTAGATTTGCAGTTGCTCTCTAAGGCACAAATCCTGCCTTCTCAGTAAGTGATCCCTTTGTTAGCGTGACCATAAAAACAGAGGCCTGCCCTTGAAATCCTGGATGAAAATTGTGTTATAACCATCATTGTCCAGTCCTGAATATGCTTGTAGTGAGTTTTTAGATCCACTTTGGAATGAAGATGCAAAATTTAGAATTTTCAAGGTGAAATCATGGACTGCCTTCTGATAACATTGACAGACCGGATGGGTCCTTAGATCTTGGTCGAGAGACTGTCCTCAGTGCTGTGACTTTAAGAATGACAATGATGGAGGAAAAGGGGAGGCAGTTCTGTTTATTTATGTGCGTATTTATTGTTTCTTTTAGATTGTGCAGCATGGTGGAGACCTAGAAAATGCAGTTGGCTGATATGCTTTCATAATTTATAAAGTAGAAGGCCATAGCATTAAGAAGGAAGGATTGTTTTAGTCAAGTACCTGACAAATTCCACACTAAATAAATGTGAACTCAGTTTCCGTCTGTCATATTTATAGTTCACAAATGACTTTGAAGTCCCAAAGACCTTTACATATCACTGAGGGAAACGTTAACCAAGACCTTGATATAATCTAATTGGAGTTAGCTAGTAGGATTAAGTTAAGGGATGCAATTAAGTAGATGTTGAAAAATAAATTTGTAAGTCAATAATTCTATTTTTTTTTCTGGCTAGGAAAGTAATATGAGCTTGTGGTAGAAAAATTAGAAGGGTCAGGCAAAGGTAAAGAGGTAGCAAAACTTGTTACTGTGAGTGTTATATCGTCAAGTCCTCATATAGTATGAGTTTGGTCCTATAATTATCTCCTTTTGACAAATGACAAAGCTGAGATTCAGGGAGTTCAGGTAACTCACTCAAGGGTAGGACTCCCTGAGGTTCAAGAGCCTGGGCTCTGTCTGTATCACTGGGCAATCCCAAAATAAATATTTTGACATATATAGTAGTGTCCTGTTATTTTACTTAACTTTGTAGCATGAGAATTTCCAAATGTAACTAAAACTCATTATTATATATATATTTTTAAAGCTGCAATAATATTCTTCTATATGGCTTACCCATCACTTGCATAGGAATTCCCAAGCCTGACACCTTAGTTGTTTTCTGTTATGGGTAATAACTTAAGCTTTCAATAAAAAAGGAGGATTAATATCATATGTATGCCTATGAAGTAATGGAGTGAAAGTATTTCAGTTTAAAGGTTCATATTGCAAGTTTTTGGTTAGTTTTATCTTGATTTTCCCATTTAAAAAGGAACATTTATTGCCTGTACATGTATAGAAATATATATATATGCTTCATATCTGAACATGAATATCTAATGTGTATGTATAGGACTTTTATAGTTGACCTTTGGAAACATGGGGCTTAGAGATACTGATCACCTATGCACTTGAAAATTTTTGTAGAATTTTTGACCCCCCAAACCCAACTACCAACCTGCTATTGACTGGAAGCCTTATTGATGACATAATCAATTAGCACATATTTTTATGTTATATGTATTATGTCCTGTATTCTTACAACCAAATAAGCTAGGAGAAAAAGAAAATGTTATTAAGAAAATCTTAAGGAAGAGAAAATGCATTTACAGCATGTACCGTATCACCAAAAAATCTGTGTATAAGTAGACCCATGCAGGTCAAACCCATGTTACTCAATGGTCAACTCTAGGTAGTATATAGATTATATATAGTATGTATATATAATGTATCTATATTGTATATAATGCATATATAATGTATGCATGTGATATATAGTATTTCATATTATAGAATTTAGAAGAATATAGAATTTAGTAAGATAGTGTTATAGAATTATATATAGTATGTATAGAATCTATAGCATACCACATCTATGAATGTGAATATACAATCTCTACATTGTGTGTTCATATACTATGAACATATATAGGAATCTCTATATATACAAATGTATACATAAGTATAAAGTATACGTTTTAGACTACACAGCATTTTTTCCTCATCCATATGATTTAATCGGCTCTCCCCAGCAATCCTGGAATACAGATGACCCCCTTTTAAGAGGTAAGCACACTGCAGGACAGGTCAGTTGAGTGGCTTGCCCAGGGTCATGTGGCTCTGTGTGCTGAAGTTGGGATTGGAAACCAGGACTTCTGGTTCCTTCCACACAATGCTATGCCGTCTCACCTCTCTTGTTCTGGGTCTTGAATTGCTCTTTTCCTCTGCATTGTGGGGAGACTGGCCAGATCTCTTATAATTTCCTCCTGATTTGGGATAGTTCACGTTCTTCCTAATCTCTCCCCCTGTCCTCTTTGCTCAGGTTGTTGCTCCTTTCCCCGTGGTGACTGGTAGATGTGGGTGCTGTCTACCATGTGCTTTTTGGCCAAGGAGCAAGAAAATGAATCCGTGTTTTGTGTTAAAATGTTGAAACCTGGGCAAAAAGTTTCACTGGGGGTGGTCAGATTTGTGAGTAAAACTTGGTATCGTTCCTTTAGAAGATAAAATGTATTTCGTAAAAAAAGAAATGTTTCCTATGGCCCTGAAAATAAAGCTGCTTTTTGAAGCAGTGCTTTCTTTTCTATGTTGGTTTAATTAGGAAGTAGCATTTTGTTGTGGGAACTTAATCACAGAAGGGCCTTTGTTTTATACAAACCTTGAGACAATAGCTCCTTGTTTGCTGGGTTTTCTAAAACCTCATTAATTTGGATGTCTGTTGTTTTTTTCCCTAAAATTTCTAAAATATGGACCAGAACTAGAATGAGGTTTTTTAATTGTGTCATCCAAATAGAAAGTGTTTGCTAAGCACATTGAGCATAGGGTAGTAAGAAAAGAACAGGCAGATTTCACAGTCTTAAGACAGAAAATCTTGAAAGATTCTTAGAACAAGAATTGCATGTAAATTGGAGCTTCTCATTACAAGTGAGTGTTGGCTGTTCATTAGAAGAGGTCAGGCAGAGACCCTTCTTGGAAGCTGTGATAGGAATTACTATGACCATTTCCTTATATGTATTCAAAGTGATTCATTCCATTTCAGTTTTCGGTTACTTTATACTGGTCTCAACCAATTTGAGATATTAAGTTCTTCTTGAATTTGGCAAAAAGAACAGATTGGAAGAAATCTTAAGCTCTTTGCTGTGATTTGGAAGTCAGCCACAGTAAATTCTTGTCCTTTAGACTTTCTTATCTTTTTCGTCCTGTTCTCCGCAAAGCTGCTATTCTCATAGATATGTCTTTCTTTTGTTTTCACACCTTTATCTCATTCTATTGTTTAATACACAACTTCTCCAGTTATCTATGGCACAGCTATTGTGTAAGAAATCACAGCCAACGTCTATGACTTAAAACAACAGCATTCATTTTATATCTACCCTGGTTTCAACGGGCCAAAATTTCAGGAAAGGCTTGATTGAGTGGGCGTAGGCATAAAGGTTCAGTCCATGGTCAGGCCATGGTGGGGATGGAGGTGGGACAGCTATGAAAGGGAGTGTGGGCAGCTAGGGAGGGTGCTGGGTAGCTGGACTGGGGGTGCTGAGGCAGCTGGGGAGAGGGCTCTGGGGAGGCAGGTGAAGAGGGGGTACTGAGGTAGCTGGGAAGAGGGTGCCAGGATAGCCGGGGCCTGACCAGTCTCTCCTTTCATGTGGTTTCAAGACTTCTCTGGGAAGTCTTGGCAGTTCAGAGCTCCAGCAGAGGGGTTCCAGAGAAAGTGGCAGAAGTTGTGTCCCCACATAGATCTGGCCGCCAGAGTCATGCAGCTTCACTTCTCTGTGCTCTATGGGCCCCCAGGTCACTGAGGTCAGCAGTAGAGGAAGTAGAGGAAATGGGAAGCAATGGCGGACTCTCAGTGGGGGAGGGGTGAACAATTGGGCACCTGCTGTAAAACCACCACTTCCTCATCCTTCTGAACGTGGCTGCCTCTGAGGGGCTTCTCCTGTCAGCCTCCCACAGCTTATCCTTAGGGGCCTCACCTTCATCTTTAGGAATCCTAAAGAGCTAGGGGATCCAATGGGAATACAAATATTATACCTTAAGCTGTCCAGTGTTCATGACTGGTAAGCTGAATAAATTCAAATAACTGAGGCCAGGCTTCAAGAACTATGTGGAGTTTCAGTTTCTTGACAAGATTTACTTCTAAGCTTTCAATGATAAAGCTTACTATCAATAGTTTACCAGTCAAGCATAAATATTTTTTCAGTTAGTCCAGTTTCGTTTTCCACCCCCTCCTCCCCTTTATCTGTCTTGAATGGCAGAGTACTGGCCTTACGATGACCATATACGTCTTACTCAACAGGGCCCCTTAGACGGGGCCTTGGGAAGGATTCTGGGAAATCAGCAAAGATAGTCTCAAGACCCTATCAAAATATACTTTGCTTGTCCCCAACTGTTTTGGCTTCAAAATAAAGTTGGTTTGTATATATATGGAAAGAAAGGGAGGTCTGTTCTGAAATCATTATTTCTTCCTGTTATACTGAAGCTAAAAAAAGATAAGTTTTAATTCCTGAAGAAATATTTCTTTGAAAAATACCGTTGCAGTTGGAATCCATTGTAAACTTTTTTTTTTTTTTTTTTTTTGGCCTTTTGCTTAACATTCTGCTCAAATTGCAACATCATTATCTCTAGAAAGTTGTAACAAATAAAAGAGCAAAGTAGCTCATGAATACCTCGGCCATACCTCAAAAGAGCTCTTGTGTTTTTAAGGTTTTCAACTGACCTTTTCTCTATGCAGACATGTCTTTTATTTTGATATAGAAGCAGAAAATTTTAAATACAGGGAAAATATAAGAAAAAAAGTTTTCATTTAAAAGAAAAAAGTTTTTTTAATAGGCTCCATGCCCAGCTTAGAGCCCAACGTGAGGCTTGAATACAGAACCATGAGATCAAAACCTGAGCTGAGCAAGAGTCAGATGCTCAACCAACTGAGCCTCCCAGGCACCCCAATAGAGAAAATTTTTTTTAAAAAATCACTTGTGGGGTGCCTGGGTGGCTCAGTTGGTTAAGTGACGGCCTCTGGCTCCTGTCATGATCCTGGAGTCCCGGGATCGAGTCCCACATGGGGCTCGCTGCTCCGCAGGGAGTCTGCTTCACCCTCTGACTTTATCCCTCTTGTGCTCTCACACTCTCCCTCTTATTCTCTCCCTCTCAAATAAATAAATAAAATCTTTAAAAACAAAACAAAATCAAAAATTTAAAAAAAACTTGTGGTTTTTTTTTTTTTTAAGATTTTATTTATTTGACAGAGAGAGAGCTCACAAGTAGTCAGAGACAGGCAAAGAGAGAGGGAGAAGCAGGCTCTCTGCTCATCAAGGAGCCCGATGCAGGACCCTGGGATCATGACCTGAGCCAAAGGTAGAGGCTTAATCCACTGAGCCACCCAGGTGCCCCTCCACTTGTGGTTCTAATTACCAGGATTTACCTTTTTTTTTTTTTTTTTAAAGATTTTATTTATTTATTTGACAGAGATCACAAGCAGGCAGAGAGGCAGGCCGGTGGGGGGTGGGGGAAGCAGGCTCGGTGCTGGGCAGAGAGCCTGATGTGGGGCTCAATCCCAGGACCCTGGGATCATGACCTGAACTGAAGGCAGAGGCTTTAACCAACTGAGCCACCCAGGTGTTCCCAGGATTTGCCTTTTGATCTAGTCCATCATATCTGAGAACACTGTATAGTTAATAATTCATGATCTCTGCCTATTGGGTGCCAGGGTCTCAAGATTCCTTGATGAACAAGACAACAATGACATCCGGGGAAAGCCCTTAGCCCAGAGAAGTGTACAACAAACAGGAGTTTCCATATACATGTTGGTTACTCTCTCTGCTGCTACACTTGTTATGTGAGGCCGAGCCGGGCCCTCGGGCCTTCTGGTCTAGTGGCAGAAACAGGCAAGTAAGCAGACCCCTTTGGTCCGGTGGTGTAGGCTGTGCAGGGGTTAAGGATGCTTGGATAACACAGAGGAAGGGGCAGCTTAGGGACTCAGGGAGACAACCCAAATGAAGGGAGTGAAGGAAGGGAGCAGGCAATGAGGAAAGGTACATAGAGCAGCTAGGGGAAAACATGTTTACAGAGCCAAAATTGTACATCCAGTCCTGTAATAAATGTCTTCTTTAATTTTTTCTGTTGATTGCGATATAGTTTACGCACCGTGAAATGCACCCATCTTAAGGGTATAGTTGGATGGGTTTTGATACAGAATCCCCCCCTGTGCCTCTTCGGGGCGGTGCTCCTCCAGCCCCTCCCCCTCCCGCCAGCGGAGGAGCCAGGGTTCTGAATGTTTCTCACTGTAGCTTTGCCTGTTACATAATATATAAATGGGAGTAAATGGTGTGTCGCTTTGTGTTTGGTTTCTTTTAGCCTCTGTAGCTGTGAGATTCATCCACTGTGGCTTGTGTGAGTGGTTTGTTCTTTAATTTCTGGGTGCTTTATTTCATGAATGTAACAACATTTGTTTATGCGTCCTCCCATTATGTTGCTTGGGTTTTATTCCAGTTCTTTTTCTCAATGCCTGTTACTTTATTGAGATGTAATGACAGATAGCATTGGGTAACTTTGAGATGCACAACGCGTTGGTTTGAGACATTCATGTATTGCAATATGGTTACTGTAGTGACATTAGCTAACATTTCTATCATGTCATGTAATTACATCTTTTTTGTGTTGAGAACAATTAAGATCTAGTCTGTTAGCAACTTTGAAGATTATTATACAGTATTGTGGATTAGAATCACTGTATTGCGCATTAGATCCAAACTCACTTATCTACTAGTTGCCATCGTTTTTGACAGTTATAAATAAAGCTGCCATGACCATTCTTATGAAAATCTTTTTTGGGACATATATCTTTGTTTCTCTAGGGTTGGAATTGCATAGCCAAAGGATATGTCAATATTTAACTTTATAAGACATTGACAAACCACTGTCCAGCAAGCGTCTCTAGGCAAAAAGCTCTTCTCCCCAGAATCACTGTTTTATGCCGCCTGCTGTCCAGTATTTTAGAATCACTCTTTAATATCTTTATCCAGTTCTCTAGCTGTTTACTCCAGGAGGGCCAGGCCGTACCAATTTCTTCTTCATGCCAGCATCTACATTCCTGTAACAACTTTTGATGACAGAATAATAGGTCACCATCTGGGTACGTGGTAATTTATTCAACCTGTTCCCATTGTTGGACATGTCAGGTGTTTCCAATTTTATAAAATCAGGCTGCAACACATATTTACATATTTTTGTGACCGCAGTGCTGATTATATGTTCATGTAGATTGCAAAAGACGGGATTATTGGGTCAAAGAGTTCAAACATCCTTTTATTGCGACCTGGAGTGCCTTTTTTCAAAAATACTGTTCGGTTTACAGATTCACTAACAGTGAATCAAAGTTTGTGTTTCACAACCCCTGAGGAGCACCGAGATTACCATTTCCTTTCAGTTTTTGTTCTCTACCAGTTGAATACCCGAGCCTCTCTTGTTTATTTATTTATGCATTTGTTTGTGCATTGTAACATATATTAATTGACTTAGGTCACTTTATTGGACATATATTTGGGAGTACTGGATTGAATTCAGATGCTTAAGTAACGCTTATTTGTTCTTGTCTATTATCTTCACATGGATAAATTGTGTCATTATTATTAATCTCTATGGGAGCAGTCAAATTGCTTGTAACATGCTGGTGGCATTTTTTAGACATTTGGATCTCAATGCAAGAGGCAGGATAGAATTTTCCTATTGTAACAAAAGAGAGAAAAAAAAGAATTAACTCTAAATATCATTGTTTGAGAGGTGCCAAAATAGCTATGGCGCTTGAGGAATAGCACTAAAAATCTGATAGTGGTAGCTCACATCAGTTTACAAAATTTGTAAAGTCTTCTCCTGAAAACATTATTTCACACTATACTTACAATGCGAGATAAGTGAAGAACATACTGATTCATATTCCCGCATTTCATTGTGAAAAATGCAGTGGAAGGTAGAGAAAATATTCTCTGGATTTGTCACTTGAAGCCTGAGTTGTAGAAACCATCAAATTGAGTTTTATCATTCTCTAGATGGTAAGAAATTAAAAACTCATGAACTGGGGGAGCGATTCTGGAAGTCTTACTCTAGAAGCATTAATCTCGGTGGGATGACAAAGCCGTCATAGTGACAAAGGTAGAAACTCTAATGACTGGGATGATAGTCTAGATGCCCACACATTTCCTCAGACCTGGGAGCCCTTTAAAATATTTTTGCAGCAACTCGGACGGCACTGACCTGCTCTGGCCTGCCCTTTATGCGCCATAAGGCACGGAAATGGAACCTGGGAAAGCTGTGAGATCAAATTAAAACCTGCAAATTATTAGCTGGGGAGGCACAGCTGTCCAAACCCAGACATCCTGAGAAGTTTGGTGAAGACTTAAAACCACTCATGAGCCAGTGGGGGTGGTGTAGGCTTTCTCTGAGTAACTGATAACTACGATAATAATGTAGAAATCAGCTTTCTTTGTCGCTGAATAGCCAATAGATTTTTTTTTTTTTTTGAGAAATTTTAGATTGACAGAAAAATGGAGTGGGGGAGTACCAGGGTTCCCAAACATCCCCTCTAGAAAAGCTTTTGGTCAAACTTAGGCAGTCATCATATTTTTAAAAGCAAATCAGCAAGTGGCTGAACTAGTGCAGATTTTGTAGTTCCTGCGAACTTGCCCCCTGGTATTTGGAAGGAGACTGAGAATTGTCAGACTTAAAATTTAACATTTTTCTCTTTTCTCTAATACCTTCTGGCATATTATCAGAGCATAGTTCCTTTGATCTTCATAGGACACAAACACAAGAAAGCTAGTGAGATGACCATGGCCTCTGTTGAGATGGCCCACACTGAGCGTTATTTCTTGCTTTTTACCAGAATGACCCAGGGGGGCCAGACAGGAAGCTGCTGCCCAGGTGTCAGCTCATGAACCCCAGGGGGAAGCATTCTGTCTGAACTGTGGATCTCCAGACAAGACATCACTGGGATCTCATCTTCCTTTTCAAACCCTAATGGTTTGGGGCTCAGGTTTTATACGTAGTGAACTACCATCATGTCTTACCGGAGCTCATGAGAACATGACAGAAATAGGGTCATGTAGGAAAGGGAAGACTCTAGACGTGCCCTTACACTGTGTGTTTGACCTCCACATGGTTTCACTGATTTCTCCAGAATTCCCTCACTGGAGATACCGGACTCCCACTCACATTCAGTTTGGAAATCTCCATCTTCCACAAAAAGTTGAATCTTCATACCATCTAATGTTCTTTCCCTATTTTTACATCTTTTTATTTCTTGAGGAACCATTTTTAGGGGTGCAGTTCACTGGCGTTAAGTACCTTCATGTTGTTGGACAACCATCACCACTGTTCACCTCTAGAACTTTCCCATCATCCCAAAATAAAACTTTGTACACGAACTCCCCATTCCTCCCACCCTTCCCCGGCCCCAATGAGCCATACTTCTAATTTCAGTCTCTATGAATTTGACTACTTTAGGTAACCCATGTGGGTGGTATTTATAGTTATTTGTCCTTTGTTATTTCACTTAGCATCATGTCTGCAAGGTTCATCCATGCTGTAGAATGTATTAGAATTTCATTCTTTTTTTTTTTAAGATTTTATTTATTTATTTGACAGACAGAGATCACAAGTAGGCAGAGAGGCAGGCAGAGAGAGAGGAGGAAGCAGGCTCCCCACTGAGCAGAGAGCCCGATTCAGGGCTCGATCCCAGGATCCCGGGATCATGACCTGAGCCGAAGGTAGAGGCCTAACCCACTAGCCACCCAGGCGCCTTGTAGAATTTCATTCTTGTTTAAGGCTGAATAATATTCCATTATAGGGATATCCTAAAGTTTGTTTACCCATATATCCATTGATGGATATTTGGGTTAATTCCATTTCTTGGGTATTGTGATTTGTGCTCCTGTAGACATTGGTGTGCTTTCAATTTTAATGGGCATATATTCAGAATTGGAATTACAGGCTCAAAAAGGAATTCTATGATTAATTTTTCGAGAACCCCCCCATACTGTCTTGCATAATGGCTGCACCCTTTTACATTCCTGTCACATCTTTTTAAGTAAACAAAAGCCTTCCTGCATAAGACACTTATTTAGATAGTCTTTTTAAAAAAAAGCTTTAAATGCGATGATTTAAATGTGATAACCATCAGTTCAGTGCCTGACAAGTGACAGATGCTCAGTGAAGATCGATGTTTCTAAAGGAAAATGAGAATCTTTAAATAGGACATAGACCAACTTCCCACATAAAGAACGAAGTCTTGCAAAAACAAACAAACAAAAACTGCTTTCTAATCTCTCTAGCGCTAAAACTATAAACGATTCAGCTAGATTTCATGAACAAAGGAAAGAAACACACAATTATTGTTTCTAGGAGTTGTAAATGTGTAACGAGCAGGTTAATGTTTAATGGAGTTAGTCAAGTGCAGATTTGCACAGCTTTTCTGGATGGTATTGCCTGTTGGATTTGCGAGGCTTAATGGTTAGGGGCCCCTTTTACTTTCATAGAGTGAGCCAAGGGAGGAGGAGAAGGGACATGGAGCTATAGGTACGAAGGCATTGCTAGAGCGACTCGGGTATCGTGGGCCAACAGGTGATCTAACAGATGAACCAGAAAGAAGCTGAGTTGAGAAGTTGAGAGCTGGAGAGCTCTGCCTGGCCTCTTTGTGTTTTCTTTCTCACTCACATTTGACCTTTTAAAAAACTCTTGAAGATCCACTTGACCTTGTCTCTGCTTAGGTCTTGGTCTTTGCTACATCAGCACCAGCATCTTCCCTGATTTCCCGGCACCCACATCCAGTTGCATGATCTTTTCATCCCTGCTGACCCTGCAGCTTCCTGGTTTAAGGTTCTCTCGTGGTCTAGAAGTCTGAACACAGTGCAAGGACGCACGCCCTGCCCAGGCTCCCTCCCGCTGTCTACACTCAGGCCAGCCTGGCTTCCTGCCATTTCTACACTGCTCTGTGCTCTGGCCCTGCGGGGTCTTCACTCCCTGTCCTTCTGTCCCTTCTCTCCCTTTACTCCTCCCCCACATCACTGCTGTATTGGTTGCATCTGTCACAGTCCCTCTTACAAAGCAGATGCTCAATCCATGTATATTGAATGAACTGTAAGTAGAAAATTGTTAAGGCTCATTCCTCGCTCCCTCCCTCGTGTCCTGCTGGAGTGCTTCTCTGAGAGTAAGATTTCTGCTTCTCTCCCCATCGCTCCTGCTCCCCAGGAAAGGAGCAGTCATTTTTCTACCTGGCTGAAGAGCTGACCATCTGGGGTCACATCTCTGTTCTTCTTTTACTGAGCAGATTATTCTCAGGACACAGGTTCCTGGCCCACAGGCCAAGGTCATGGAGCAGGTCTGCACACGTTTGGTCAGCCCATGACACAGCAGGCTCTATGTCAGGCAGACCACTTATTTGAAGCCATGATGTCCATTTTTCCTTTTTTTTTTTTTTTTTCCCTCTGGAATATTGCTAACTTCTTTCTTCAGTCTCCATGACACATTTTTGAGCCTACTTCCACAGTCAGTAGGGGAAGAAAGAAAAGCTATTTTATTGTCACCCCTGTTACATCCTGAGAAAGGGAAGATGGCATTTTGGGGGAAATCCTTATATAATTTCAAAGGCTAAGATATTCAGGTGAAAACCTGGTGGAGGTTAGGCACCAGAGGATAGGAAAGGTGCCTTTTGTATTTCTCAGATCTGAGAATGATCTCTGAATATATCTCACAAGCATGTTTCTCTCATTTTGGGGGAGGGGAGTGCTGGGCTGTCACATGACACTTACAGGATGGGGAAAAGGTAGACATGCTCACAAAGGGCATTTGGTGACATCCCTGCTTGTGCTTTTGAGGTGGATCCAACTAAGCTTCCACAAAACTTAGCAAAATCATTCCAGAGTGCTCAGGGACATTGAGCGCTGGGGACAATGATGCGGAGACAACATGGGAACAGGGAATGAAAACCAACCCCTTCCTCTTCAGTTTTGACTTCTTAAAAGTGATTCAACCCTTTTCCATTGCAACACTGCTAGTGATCCTTAAATGGAAACTGTGACATGTGGTGCATGGGACAGCTTCCTGGCCTGCCTTTTTTAAAGTAGCTTTTCTAGGTGACAAGAAACAACTGCTTCTGGCAGATGTTTCGAATATCCCTTTCCCTTCTTCCGATTGCTGGTTCTAGGTGCCTCTTCACTGTTCGGATAGGCTTCTGTGGCTGTGCCCTCTATTGGCTGGTGACCACCTTTAGTACTTTTGTTTTTCCTCAATGTCTACTTGAAGTGTCTTGAGCTTGCTTCCAAAGTTCCCGATTTTCTGAGACATGAATCTTTAAAAAATTAAGGAAAGAAACTGAGTTGATCTAAATTTGTCACTACTGATAACCAGTTCTTTCTCTTCCCAATAAAAAGAAAAGGCAGAAAGGGAAGAAAGTTGGGGGCAGGGGAGATTGGATTTTGACATGTTTATTTTGCTTTTCTAACGACAACACCGAATTTAAAGATAAACAAATCTAGTTTTATTCCAGAGTTCTCTTCTCATTCACAAATCTGTTTCCTTCTGTCTGTTAATTTTGAATGCTGGTCCTGAAACTAGGAGATAACAGTAAATAGTCAACTAAAATATGGTAGAAACGACCTTTTAAGGTAATTGTTTGTAAGAGGCATACCTAAAATGTACATTACACATATCCCTCGTGCCAAGATTTCCTTGCCCCAAACTTTGCTTGTTACTTCACAAGATTATCAACTAACTAGATGTTTGAGTGATGGATACTCTAAACTCAGAAGTGATTCGTTGCCTGTGGTAGTAGATGGCCTTCTAGTAAATAATAACTTCTCTATTCTTGAGTAATAAATATTCAAATAATGATTTTGAATTTTATCTTCTAATAATATCATACGAAATAAAGCTTCAAAGCATAAATACACTACTTTTATGGGGATAATTGAGAAATACTACTTATCAAATACACTTAACTCTTTTTTTTCTTCTTAAAGATTTTATTTATTTATTTGAAAGAAAGAGCAGGAGAGCACAGGCAGAGGGAGCAGAAGAGGGAGAAGCAGTTTCCCCACTGAGCAGGGAGCCCAGTGTGGGGCTAGATCCCAGGATTCTTGAGATTGTGACCTGAGTCGGAGGCAGACGCTTAACTGACTGAGACACCCAGGTGCTCCACACTTAAGTCTTTTTAAATGTCATTTGACATAGAACCTAAAACTCTTTTGTCTGGGAAAATCTCTTTTCCAGCACATAAGAGGGAAAACATCCCTCTGGTCTTTTTCAAAGGCCATAAGTGCTCGTATGGATAGAAAATTTCCAGAGGGGTGTTCCCGTGTGGTATCTGGGTCCTCCACAGATTATGGGCTGAGCTCCAGCAGAGAAGGGCCAAGCTTTCTGTGGAGATGAGAGACTTGACTTCACCACCTACATTGGAAGTTAACCCTCACCTTTGGAGAATTAGACTACCTGTGCTTGTCAGATGCCCGTGCCTGAGGTGGATTTAATATATATGTAAGTGAAGACAGGAGCCCACATGGGAATTCCTGTCTGGATTCTCTGCAGGAAGTGGTGTTTGATATAAGTCTACTGTATTTAGGTGACACTGTTTATGTGCATTGCGGTGATCATTAACAAAGGCCACTTGGTGGAAAACAGTGATGAAGGTGAATTTTGAAATGGCTGAGTCAGTGTCAGGTTTGGCAAGACCGCAGTGACTGCAAGTCTGGTGAAAACCTGCATTGTCAGCTTGTATGCGGCCAACCTTAGATGGAGAGGGAAGGCAGTTGAGTCAGCTATGCACACGTGTGTGCATACACACACACACACACACACACACACGAGCAACAGAAGTATCACAGATTTCATTTGCGTAAATGTTTAAGATCTATCTACTAACATAGAATCCCTAACTTTTTCTCTGTTGTGAGCCAGGACCTACTGATCAATGCACACTGGTGAATCAGAGCTTGTATCAATTTGCTAGGCCTACCGTAGCAAGTAACGAAGACTGGGCGGCTCACCCAACAGAAATTTATATACTCGGGGTTCTGGAAGGTACAAGTCGAAGGTCAACATGTTGGTAGGTTGATTTCTTCTGGAACTTAGGTTGTCAGCTTGTAGATGGCTTCTCATGGTGTCCCCACATGGTCGCCCTTAGGTCTGTGTGCATCTGTGTCCTAATCTTCTTCTGAAGTCCCTGGTCGTGTTAAACTGGGGCTCACCTGCATGGCCTCATTTAACTTGAATGACCTCTTGACCCTGTCTGCAGATAGAGTCACATTCTGAGGTAGTAAGGGTTAGGACTTTGACATATGAGTTTTGGGGAGACACAATTCAGTCAAAAACATGGCTTCACTGAGGACAAACTATGTTTGGATGCTTCATGCATTCCTCTTCTTCTTTCATAGATTCACAGCTTGTAGTGCCTTTCTGGGTTTGTTTTTTGGTCTCCAATTTGGGGACCTTGAGGACTATGGAGAGATTGTGAGAACAATACCCAGCTTCACAGCCCAAGGCCTTGATCAAGATAAGAGTTAAACATTTCCTTCCTTGAAGAATTGTCCTGAAGTTTCCCCCTCATGGTTGTCCTTCGATTTAGCCTGATTTTCTCGTAGATGGTTAAGCTCTCAGTATGAAAGCTGACAAGAGTTTGAGGAAAATCCAAGAACAGGGTATTGCAATAATGGAAAAACTGGGTTAGCACCCACTTATTGCCCCAGCCTGGAATGTGGCCCTTCCTTTTCCTTGCCTTCTGTACCAGCAAAGCATGGTGATTGAGTATGGACTGCTGGGCTCAAAGTCCTACAGTATACATTTTTTTAAAAATATTTTATTTATTTATTTGACAGAGAGCAAGAGAGTACAAGCAGGGGGAGTGGCAGAGTGGGGCTTGATGCCAGGACCCTAGATCATGACCTGAGCCAAAGGCAGATCCTTAACTGACTGGGCCACCCGGGAGTCCCTGTGGCTCTCACAGTACCTATGAGATCCTGGGATTACATAACCTTTCCATGCCTAAGTTTTCTCATCTGTAAAGTGACAGAAATAACAATATATACTTCATAAGAAGAATTTAGTGATAGAATTAGAAAAGCCAATGATTCTAATGAGGCACTAATAATTCTAATTAATTATTAAGTAGCTTATTAATTGTATTAATATTATTAATAATTCTTTAAATATTATTAATTATTAATAATTCATTGTTGGCCACAGTACATGCTCCATTAGCATTAGCTGTCATTAATTTTTGTTTCTTACACAACCTCCCATCCCTGCCCCCCACCACCCCCAGCTCATCCCAGGCTCTCCCAATAGAAACTCCAGAGTTAGTTGGAACAGCTGCCACTGCATTTGTTTAGATGACCCAGTGTGCAAGTGAACTTAGGTGTCTTTTATTTGGGTATCACAAAAAGGAAGTTTAGCAGCCTTAGGTATGTGTGGACTTGTGGGGGCCAGTGCTCTTATTGGGACCTATGACTCAGTAGTTTGTCTCTCAATTTCTCTATACATCAGTTTCCAAATATGTAATGGGCACAACAGTCATTTGGAACTCAAGGAGTTGTTTGGGATTAAATGAGATGACACGCATAAAGTTCTTCACATGCATGAAGTCATCCCGTTAGTTCTTTCCATTGTAAATGTGAAACTGGAAAGCAGAAGGGAGATACATTTCATTTCAGCTGTCTTTGTGAATTTCCTTTCCTTCTATCCATCTCTAATGGGCTGCCCCATCATGCTGTCTCACTGGGCACCTCCATTTAAAAAAAAAAGATTTATTTATTTATTTGAGAGAGAGAGAAAGCGCACAAGTTGGGGGAGGGGTTAAGGGAGAGGGAGAGAATCTCAAGTAGATTCCCTGCTGAGCTTGGAGTCCCACGTGGGGCTCGGTCCTACCACCCCAAGGTCATGGCCAGAGCTGAAATCAAGAGTCAGATACATAACCAACTCAGCCAGCCAGGCATTCCTGGGCATCTCCATTTTTTAGAGTCTTGTGAAATGGTAAATATTTTCAGATAAACAGGAAGTTGGAGCGGAGAACTTTGGATTCTGGAGATGATATATGATTATTTATTTAAGTGTCTATAGGAAAGCTACATGAAATGGAATCCGCATGTTTTCTGCAGCTCCAGAGAATGGAATTTATGAGGCACCTTGAGAATCAATTCAGGGAAGATCCCCTAACAGAGGAAATTTCCATAAAACAAAGGAACTATCTTAAGAGCAAGTGAATTTCCTGTCACTGGATTGTTCCAAGAGGGGCTGGTTAGTGGACACATGATTCCTTTTAGTGCTGAATTTGGGGCTACGCAGCAACAAGATTCCCTTCCAAATGCAAGACTTACCTGGCTATTGCTCATCTACATCCCATTTCCCCCCGTTATGCAAGCTCTGCACTTTCTAACTTTTTATTTCTTTCTAAATGAACAGTTTGTAATCTTTCAGAACAGTTTTTAATGTTTACAGAAAAACGAGTGTAAAGTATGGAATCCCATACACCCCTCACTCTTCTGCATCCATTCCCCTTCTTATTCACATCTTGCATTAGTGTAAAATATTTGTTTAAACTGGTGAGCTGATGTGGATACATTATTACTAATTAAGTAATTACAGTGTTTCACTCTTTGTGTTGCACACTCTATGGGTTTTAACAGATGTTTAATGACACGTGTCCACAATTACATATTCTGCAGGGTAGCTTCACGGCCCTAAGAATCCTCTGTGGCCCCCTGGAGGTCATTTGTCCTTCCCCCTCAACCCTTGGCAACTACTGATCTTTTTCTGTCTCTGTATTTTTACCTTATCCAGCATGCCATATTTTGGGGATTATATTATATGTAGCCTTTTCAGATTGGCCCTTTCACTTAACAACATGCATTTAAATTTCCTCTATATCTTTTTATAGTGTGAGAGCTTATTTCTTTTTATCACTGAATAATATGTTAGTGGACAGTGTATCACACTTTGTTCATCCATTCGCCTTTGGAAATTTTCCATTCATTTAGGTAAGTACCGAGCAGTGCAGTTGCTGGGTTGTACGGTAAGAATATGGTTAGCTTTTATAGAAACTGACAAACCACATTCTAAAGCCGCTTTACCATTTTGCATTCCTGTCAGCGATTCATGGGAGTTCCTATTGTTCTACATCCTTGTCGGCTTTCTGTATTGTTCATGTTTTGGATTGACGTCATTCAAATAGGCACACACGTAGTGGACTTTTCCCCCTCATATTCAGATGTGTTATTTCCAAATTACTAAAGAAATACACTTGAGCTACCATTGGTGTAATGTGATGTCACTACGATCATTCAGGATCCCGATGACACTGAAAACGAGAGAACAAGCACTTGTGCTAATATTACTACTGTTCACGATGGTTGTAATTATACACATTTATTTGTGAGAGTATTTTTTTGAGTTTATTTGGCAAAGTGATGCCTCTAGGGGAATATTCACAAGACCTATTTCTGATCAACATTTATATGGCATTATACCCAAAAGCGTGAGGAGACGTTGGCGGTCATCCTATCAGTCTCCCAAGAGGCAATTTATTTTCAAGAGGTTCTAATGGTTCTTGATTGACATCTATTACTATCCTTGTTTTAGGTCTTTCAAGTCGCCTACGTCATCATCAAAGCTGCTAATGCGCCTCGACCTGGGAACTGGATTTTGGAACGTTCTCTGGACGGCACAGTGTTCAGCCCCTGGCAGTATTATGCAGTTAGTGACACGGAGTGTTTGACTCGTTACAATATCACTCCGAGACGGGGGCCGCCCACCTACAGGGCTGATGACGAAGTGATCTGCACCTCTTACTATTCTCGCCTGGTGCCCCTTGAGCATGGAGAGGTACTGTGCCCACCGCAGCCATGTCGCGTTTTTCTCCAGAGCCCTCACCTCTGATGTAAAGATAGCCATTGTAAGAGCCAATATCAGACATTCCAGGTCGATCTCTCTGAGTACAGATTACAGAGATCTTTAACTATCTAGCTGTGTTCAAGATATTGACGGGAGTCTCCTGATGATTGATGTTGTCACCCATACATTTCACCTTATTGATTTCTTCCTTTCAGGAAGAGCCCTTAGTCTTCCGTTTACCGTGACTCAATAACTCTATCAGATCCTCTTAAAGCACCTTTCCCATGACACCAGGGCAAGCACATTTGTTGAAATATTAAAGGGAGAGTGAAAATGCCTCTAAAAGATGTAGTTTCTAGTTTTCTCTGCGACATTCTCCTGTTTGGAGGTGTTGAGAGTTGGAGATGGCTCGTGAAATACTATAGCTCAGTGCTCACCATGCCCAGAGTGGAATTCACACTTCATGAATTCACACTTCATGATTCCAGAGTCCCAGATTGAGTCCTGCATCGGGCTCCCAGCTCCATGGGGAGTCTGCTTCTCCCTCTGACTGTCTCCCCTCTCATGCTCTCTCTCTCTCAAATAAATAAATAAAATCTTTAAAAAAAAAAAAAGGCAGAGTATAATCAAAAACAAGTTATTCTTTTTTTTTTTTTTTTTGGTAAGTAGAGGAAGCAGGATGTGGGTGCGGGGAAGGGCAGACTGAGAGAGAATTTTAATCAGGGCAGATCCCAGTGAGGGGCTTGATCTCATGATCCTGAGATCATGACTTGAGCCAAAAGCAAGAGTCAGATGCTTAACTAACTAAGCCTCCCAGGCGCCCCCAAAAAACAAGCCATTCTTTAGTAGTGTCTGGTTTGATGAGATAAAACTACAAATCCTCTCCTGAGGACTCTTCCTAGCAGGAATTCCGCAGCAAGCCTGCATTGTTTCGAGAGCTGAGATTAAGAGAGTGGGTATACAAAGCTTTCTGGAACCTTCTCTCACTCTTTCCAGTATGTTCTGGGCATTTAGAATTTGTTTCATAGGAGTCATAGCCTAATGATGCATGTTGAAATACCCTCCACACTGGGAGAAGTGGTCCTGTTAAGTTTTCTAGCCATTTCTGAGCTGCCAGAAGGCATAACTTCAAATTAATTGAAGATGTTTTGTGATCATGGTGTTCATTGATAATACTTAACAAATGTTGGGTTTCTACAAGAATCTAGTTGTTCGGTTTGATTTTTAAGTAGTATCAGTAAAAGATTATGTCCTGAAGTTAAACAATCAGGGCTATATTTTTGCATGGTTAAGATGGACATTTGTTTGTTTTGATGTCTTTATGGTTAGATTCACACATCACTAGTCAACGGCAGACCGAGCGCTGATGATCTTTCACCCAAGCTGTTGGAGTTTACTTCCGCCCGATATATTCGCCTTCGCTTACAGCGCATTAGAACCCTCAACGCCGATCTCATGACCCTCAGCCACCGTGATCCTAAAGACCTTGATCCTATTGTTACAAGACGGGTGAGTCTATGGCAGAGCTCTCGCCCATTGTAAGGTTTATTTTGTTTAAGGAACACAGACTTTTCTTTTTGATTGGCTTCGTTCTCCCAGTTGGCCTTTCCCCCGCCTTGTTTCGCTGAAGATCATTATATATGCTTTGTTTAACATGCCACCTTTCTCAACTAGGGGATGGTTCTGACATTGCGTCCTTGCCCTTCCCCCACCCTTCCATAATGCCATTCTGTAGCGAGTGCTGCGGTATTGCTCTTTACACTCTGGTCTGACTCCGCATCTGATCTTTAGCAAGTAAGCTGTTGTTCTCGCTTTTTAAAAGGAAATTTTAAAGTTTGAGTTATAATTTACATTCGAAAAGATGTACTGATTTTAAGTGTATAGTAAATATACCAGGCTTATGTGGGCAAATATTTTCAAATCCCTTGGATAAACTAGGAGTGGAATTACTGAGTTATAGTGTAGCTGTGTGTTTAATATTGAAGAATTTGTGAAGCCGTACAGAAAGTTTGACCGTTTTGTAGACCAGCAACCGGTGAGAGTGCTGTTGTATGACAGATTGTCACAGATTTAGGTTGTCAACCCATTTTCATTTTTTATTTTAAAGATTTTATTTATTTATTTGACAAAGATCACAAGTAGGCAGAGAGGCAGGCAGAGAGACAGAAGGGGAAGCAGGGTCCCCACTGAGCAGAGAGCCGGATGTGGGGCTCGATCCCAGGACCCTGAGACCATGACCAGAGCTGAAGGCAGAGGCTCAACCCACTGAACCACCCAGGCGCCCTTCAACCCATTTTCAGATCAGCCATTCTCATATGTATATGGGGACGGTTCCTTGTGAGGTTAATTTGTATTTCCCTGATGACACATGTGAGCCCGTGCTTATCGGTATCTGACCGAATATTTTTGTCCATATTTCATTTGGGTCATTCTGTCTCCTTATTACAGAGCTATAAAAGACTTCTTTATATTTTGTGTACAAGTCCTTTGTCAGATCTCCACATTGCAAATATCTTCTCTGTCTGGAGTTTGCTTATTCATTTTCCCATGACATTTGAGAGGTTTTAATTTTAATGAAGTCCCATATATTATTTTTTCTTTAATAGTTCATGTTTTCTGTATCTTTCCTGAAAACCCCTTTTTTAATTCCAGGTTTGCAAAGATGTTACCCTAGGCTTCTCTCTGGTAGCTTTATAGTTTTAGCTTTTACATCTATTGTATTTCAAATTAATTTTTGTGTTTGGTGTGAGGTAGAGGTCAAGGCTCTTCATTTCCCTGTATATGCCTGCAACTGTGCCAGCACCATTTGTCTTCATGCCAATAACAAATGTTCTCAGTTGCTGTAGTGTTTTAGACTTAAGCCTTGAAGTCAGGTACTAAAATAGCCCAACTGAGTTCTTTTTCGGTATCTTTGGCTATTCTAGATTCATTTTGTCTCCTTGTACATTTTAGAATGGGTTTGTTAATTTCTGCCCCCCCCCAAAAAAAAATCCTGTTAATATTTTCATTGAGATTCCACTGGATTGATAGATCAGTTTGAGAAGGACTTCGGAAGACATTTTGATAATATTGGATTCTCTAATCTGTGAACATCCTGTATCTCTCCACCTGTCTTGGCCCTCTGTAGTTCCTCTTGGCAGTGTTTGGTTATTTGTTTATTTGTACCTCTATTATTCAGTTTATTCTTAATATACATTTTTGTCTGTTAGCCTTAATAGATTGCTTTCTAAATTTTATTCTCCTTTGCTAATGTGTAAAAATACAGCCCATTTTTGTTGATTGATTTTGTATATTATTTTTGCTAAATTGTTAAAGTCACAGATTATTTCCAGTAGGTTGTTTGTTTGTTTGTTTTAGACTTTCCCAAGTACACAATAATATCATCTACAAATAATGAGAATTTGGCCTTACTGTGCACTCTTTCTGTCTTTGATTTCTTTTTTCTTGCATTATTGAACTGGATGGGACCTCCCATAGATGTGGAATGGAAATGATGAGAGGAAAGCACTTAATCTTTCACTGCTAGCTCTTAGGTTTTCAAGGATTCCATTTATTAGAGCTGAACAGATTCTTTTACTGGCTTGGCAGGTTTTTTTAAGTGGATGGTGGTAAACATGTCTGTAACATATTTTTCGTGAATTTATAGAAATGATCAAATGATTTTTTCTCCTTTATCCTGTTAATATGATGATTTACTTTTACTGATCTTCCTATGTTGAACGAACTTTGCATTTTGGGGGAAAATTCTACTTGGTCATGCATTGTTATCTTTTGTATAAAGTACTATATTCAATTGTAGAGTGCTGCATTCAGTGTTTTTTTATGGGTTTTGAATATGACTGGCTGGTATGAGGTGCAGCTGAGTTCAGAATTCTTTTAGATTCATTTGGTTTCTGTTGATGAGCTCATTGGGGGCACTTTTTGTTTAAAATCAACACAAGGATTTTTGTGCATGAAGTATAATTTAAAAGGTGTATCAAATTATTTTTTAGGTTACCCGTAACAGCTGAGCTGTATGTTGGAGAGCCCAACATTTTCTTTGAACTGAAATAAAAGAGGCCTTAATTTCTGTTTGTCACGTTCTTTTTCCTTAGTATTACTATTCAATCAAAGACATTTCTGTTGGAGGAATGTGTATTTGTTATGGACATGCCAGTAGTTGCCCCTGGGATGAAACTACAAAGGTGAGTTCCAGTATTTTACAGTTTATTAAAACTTTAAAAGACGAGTTATAGCTACAGTGTTTGCCTTACTGTTTTTTTTTTTCTTTACTCAAGTCAGATGTTGAAAGGTATGAAATTATGCTGCAAAAATTTTTTTTTCAGGTAATTTAACTGGTTTCATTTTTTTGAACAAATTTATTCCACTTTCTTTGGAAGATATATTTCTTTTGTTTGTTTTTTCCTCATTTGTCCAGCCCCAAGAAGATTTTTTTTATCATGATAAACATACTCTTTAATCTCTATCACTATTTGACCTATCTTCCCTACTCCACACCCCTCCCCGCTGATAACCATCAGTTTGTTATCTATGACTAAGAGTCTGTTTCTTGATGTGCCTCTGCCTCTCTTTCTTTTTAAATTCTACATATGAGTGAGATCATATGGTATTTGTCATTGTCATTGGCTGACTTACTCTCTAGCTCTATCCATGTTGCAAATGGCAATATTTCATTCTTTTTTTATGGCTGAGTAATATTCCATTGTAGAAGATAGCACTTCTTCATTCATCTATTGACGATCACTTGGGCTTCATTCATAGTTTGGCTATCATAAATAATGCTGCAATAAACATAGGGTACGAGTACCCGCTTTGCATTAGCATTTTTATATTTATTGGGTAAATACCCAGTAGTGCATTTGCTGGATCATAGTGTAGTTCTATTTTTGATTTTTCGAGGAACCTCCACACTGTTTTCCACAGTGTCTATACCAGTGTGTCTACACTCCCACCAGGAGTGTAGGTGTAACCTCTTCTCCTTTCTCTATATCCTCATCCTTTGTGTTGTTGATTTTAGCCATTCTGACAGGTGTGAAGCAACATCACATTGTAGCTTTGATTTGCATTTCCCTGATGATGAGTAATGTTGAGCATCTTTTCATTTGTCTGTAAGTCATCTGGATATCTTCTCTGGAAAAATATTTTTTTTTGTCTTCTGCCTATTTTTTAATTGGATTGTTTGTTTTTGGTGTTGAGTTGGATCAGTTCTTTTTTTTTTTTTTTAAAGATTTTATTTATTTATCAGAGAGAGAGAGGGAGAGTGCGAGCACAGGCAGACAGAATGGCAGACAGAGGCAGAGGGAGAAGCAGGCTCCCTGCCGAGCAAGGAGCCCGATGTGGGACTCGATCCCAGGACGCCGGGATCATGACCTGAGCCAAAGGCAGCTGCTTAACCAACTGAGCCACCCAGGCGTCCCGGATCAGTTCTTTATATATTTTGGAGGCTAACTCTTTCTTGGGTGTGTCATTTGCAAATGTCCTCTCCCATTCAATAGGTTGCCTTTTAGTTTTATTGTTGGCTTCCTTTGCTGTGCAGAAACTTTTTATTTTGATGTAGTCCCAATAGTTGATTTTTGCTTTCATTTCCCTTGCCTCAGAAGACATATATAGAAAAATGTTGCCATTGCCCATGTCAGAGAAATTACTGCCTGTGCTCTCTTCAAGACTTTTTATGGTTTCAGGTCTCACATTGGGTCTTCAATCCATTTTGAATTTATTTCCGTGTATGGTAAAAGAAAGTGGTCCAGTTTCTCTCTTTTGCATGTACCTGTCCAGTTTTCCCAACACCATTTATTGAAGATATTTTTTTCTCCTTGTATATTAATTTCTCCTTTGTCAAAGCTTAATTCACCATATAATTCGGGTTTATTTCTTGGTTTTCTATTCTATTCCATTGATCTATATGTCTGTTTTTTATGCCAGTACCATACTGTTTAAATTACTGCCACTTTGTAATATAACTTGAAATCTGGAATTGAGATACCTTTGATTTTATTTTTCATTTTCCAGATTGCTTTGGCTATTTGAGGTCTTTTATGGTTCCATACAAATGGTAGGATTGTTTGTTCTAATTCTGTGAAAAATGCTGTTGGTGTTTTGGTAGGGATTGCACTAAATCTATAGATTCATTTGAGTAGTACAAGCATTTTAACAGCATTAGTTCTTCCAATCCACAAGTGTGGAATTTCTTTCCATTTTTTTGTGTCATCTTGAATTTCTTTCATTGGTGTTTTATTGTTTTCAGAGGACAGTTTTCTCACCTCTTTGGGTAAGTTTACTCCTAGGTGTTTTATTGTTTTTGGTGTAATTGTAAATGGGATGGCTTTCTTAATTTCCTTTGCTGCTGCTTCATTATTAGTGCATAGCAATGCAACAGATTTCTGTAGGTTAATTTTGCATCCCGCAACTTCACTGAATTCATTTATTAGTTCTAGTAGTTTTTTGGTGGAGTCTTTGGGGTTTCCATATATAGTAACATGCCTTCCTTCTTCCTTACCAGTTTCGATGCCTTTTATTTCTTTTATTTTTTCTCATTTGGGTGATGTATTTCTAAATAAATATATACTATGAATTTTTTGTTGTAAAATACACGTAACATGAAATTTACCATTTTAACCATTTTCAGGTATACGGTTCCATGTATGATCTTTGAAGCTCTTTTCTGTATAAGACTGCAAAGCAAAAACCATGCAGTTATAATTTGTATCATTTCTGCTTTTTTTTTTTAAAAGAATGTTTGCTTTCCTCCCATTTTGGCCCTCTTCCATGTTTGTGGTACTAAATCAAGAGAAAATCAATTTTACCCATTTTAGCATAATATTAAGTGAATAGTATGACGCCCCGTTTCCTTTTAAACAACTTATATGAAGTGACTTGGTATTCCATCCCCCTCCAGTCTTTGCAATTCGCTGACTCTCAAATAGGATTATCCTCTATTGAGGCTGAAAACGAGGCAGATCAACCAAGTGTTTAGGAGGTGCTTATAAACCCTGAACATTAGTGCATCTTATTTGGAAAAGTTTTTGTTCATGAGCTCATTTCAGTTTTAGTTCTACTTTATTCTCTCTCATTTCTGTTTGTAACCAGGTCACGTGCATATATTTTCCTCCAACAATGAATGCCTCCACGCTCCGTTGGAGCCCTATGTCCTCAGGGTCACTGCCATGCTGGATATGTGACCGTGATCAGCTCTGTTACAAATAAAGTTACCAAAATTATGCAGGTTAATTTCCAGATGTCATTTTGTATTTCCCATTTCTAGAAACTACAATGTCTGTGTGAGCATAACACCTGTGGAGAGAGCTGCAGCCGGTGTTGCCCGGGGTACCACCAGCAGCCCTGGCGGCCTGGCACCGTTTCCGCCGGGAACACGTGCGAAAGTAGGTCTCCTGAGAATGGAAGGATGTAGCGTTTTTCCTTCTCAATACGCTTACTCTGATGATGACTTGACATTTTGACTAGTATGTAACTCTATATATTCAAAGAGTTCCCAAAGTGATGTGTTACTTGAAAACTAAAATACTAAGGCCTACGTGCATCTTTAGGGATTTGCCATTTTATTTCGGTTTCCACTTCCCATATGTGAATGTATTCTTTATTAATTTGGTTTTAATTTGGGGGAGGATTTAAATTTTAAGTACGCGATATAGTCACACAATTCCAGCATCCACCAATATATAAACAATATGTAGGGAAAAGTATTACTTCCACTCTGTCTCCATCCATCCTACTTTTTACTATTTCTTATTATGTTCTTCCTGAAATTTTTATGCAAATAAAACATACATCAGCCTATTCCTCCCCCCACCGTAGCTCCTACGTGGGACCTGACATGCCAGGCCTATCATTCTATACATTGCTTTTATAGCTAACAGTATGTCTTGAAAATCTTTCCATGTTAGCAATATGAAACACTGTTCTTCTTTTTTTATTTTATTTATTTATTTTTCTTTTGATCCAGTATGATTAACACACAGTGTTATGTTAGTTTCAGGTGTATGATACATTCATTACTCAGTACTCATGAGGATGAGCGTGACTTCATCTCCTTCACCTATTTTGCCCTTCCCTCCACCCAACTCCCCTCTGGTCACCACCAGTTTGTTCTCTATTGGAATGCTGTTTTTAAAAACAGTACCACTGAATTCCATTAAATGGATGCGATATAATTAAAATAGCTACCCATCCATGGATAGTTTCGTTGTTCCCAGTCTTCTGTTAACACGAACAGCGGTGTGATGATCAAGCCTGTAGATATCATTCATAAATGCAGGTATTTCTGTGGGATTATGATCCCAGAAGATAGGTTGAGGGGTCAAATGGATATGCATGTGTATAATTTTGATGTCTACTCCCAATCGTCCTCTGTAAAATTGCCCATAATCTATTAAATTTACTTATTCTGGAATTTTGATTTAATTTACGGTCCTAGAAACTTACTTAGGGAGGGAAGGGTTTTCTTTATATAGGACTTAATAAATACATTAATTGAGATGCTCGAATTCTCCTAGAATGTAATTGTCACAATAAAGCCCAAGACTGTTACTATGATGAAACTGTTGCCAGTCAGAGGAGGAGTTTGAATACTGCTGGACAGTTCCAAGGAGGCGGGGTTTGCATCAATTGCCTGCAGAACACCATGGGGATCAATTGTGAGACCTGTATTGACGGATACTATAGACCATACAAGGTGAGAGTGTTTATATTATAGACCATACAAGGTGAGAGTGTTTCTTCACCAGAGCTGAATTTCATTGTCTTTCCAAAATGGAAAAGAGATTTTGCTAATGGTCATCTCCAATATTGGAAACTCATTTCCTTCTGTAATATTTTCTTTATATTCTTATTCTCCTAGTAGCCTTTTTCAGATATCCACTTCCTATCCAGTCTGTCCTGTTTTCTTAATCAGAGTAGGATGCTCACTTTTTAATTTAACTTGGATTTGGGGCCCTACTGTCTGTGTAGTCTTGGTTTTGTAATATTAACTGTGAATGTGAAGAGTCAGCCAAAAACTATCGCAGCTGTATCTTGCCCGTAGGGAGTGCTTGGTCCATCCTCTGCTGACCTGATAAGTCGTTATCACCCGGCTCCTACAGAGGTCTGGTCTAGGTGACGGTTATACATGACTGTGAGAGATAGAGAGGAGCAAGGGGATGCCCTGTAACAGTGATCAAGGAGAAGGAAGGCACCTTACTAACGACACTGCCTGCCATCCCATCCAAAAACATTTGGGGCTTTCTGTCTTGAGCTCGCATTATTTTCCTGAGACCTACACTCCCTGGGTATACAAAATCATTATAATAGTCACATCTTGAATAAAAAGTCAATAACTTGTCATTGGTATTATTGTTGATATTATTGCTACTATTGTCATTCATTCTGGTAAGATAATCCAGGACAAACTCTGCCTTTCAGGTGTCTCCTTATGAAGACAACCCTTGTCGTCCTTGTGACTGTGACCCTTTTGGGTCCCTGAGTTCAGTCTGTATTAAAGATGAGCTCCAATCGGACTTACACAAAGGTAGCTCCTTGGTTCGCTTTTGTGCTTGAATTGATTTGGGGGGGGGGGGCACATGGAAAATTTGTGCTTGGTGGAACTATCATCACTGGATAGAATCAGATCACATGATTCTTTACTGATTCTTTTGTTTATGAAATATTTATCAACCTACTTACTATGTGGCCAGCAATTTTTTAGGGCCCAGGAATATGTACTTGAACAAGATGAGCAAAGGTTCTGCTCACAGGCAGACACTCAACGAAGTACACGCATAGTATAACTCCCGGTAGGGATGAATGCTATGGGCATGAAGCAAACTTAGGAGTCATGATTGGAGGGAGGTGGGGTGTAAGAGGGCAATCTTGGGGTGATGGAATGACATTTGAGCAGATAATTGAGCATTTGATAAAAGAAGAAATAAGTCCCAGTTTAAAGCCATACGGGGAACACAGTAAATAGCAATCCTTCTCTTTAGCTCTTAGAAGACACTCACAAGGCTTTTGCATACATCATCTGGCAAAGCAAACAAATTCTCCTGCTGACTTTGTAAATGTCAGTGTTCTTTCTGTTGCAAAAACTGGCAAAGGATTTGCAAATAGCACAATCTCCTGAAAAAGTTGCATCTGTTCAAAGACTTCTGTGACCTCATCAAATTCTCGGTCACTATCAGTTAAAGTGGATACTGACCAGCAGGGAAGGGTTTGCCAAGTGTGGAGCCCACCCGCAATGCAGGGGGTAATTTACACAACTGAATTAATCCTTCCCTGTGACTGGTAATGGGATGCTAATGATAATGAGGATGATGGTGATTGTAGTGACGATTACCCTTGATTGGGTTCACTTTAAGAAATACATCATTTAAACATTCAACCAGAGCAGATAGAAATTATTTAACACATTTTATAGGCAAGGAAGCTGTAGCTCAAAGCAGTTAAGAAACCTGGCTGAGGTTACACAACTAGGAAATTTCAGAGCTGGTGTTAAAAGCAAAAGTAGTGCTGATTGCCCTTTATCATTCCCCTTGTGCTTTCAAAAAAAAGCTTTATTTTGTGATACAGTTCACTAACATACAATTTGCCCATTTAAAGTACAGGATTCAATGTTTTGGGGTACACTTGTGTGTGCAGCCATCAACACAGCCTACTACTAGACAATTTTCATGACTCTGTAAGAAACCCCTTCCCCATGGTAATGACTTCCCATTTCCCTCCACACCCTCTGCCCCAGTGCTAGGCAAACACTGATCTACTTTCTGCCCATGGAGCTGCTTATTCAGGACATTTCGTATAAATTTATCCATGCTGTAGCCTCCATTGGTCCTTTTTTTTTACTTTTCTGAATACTACTCTATCATATGTATGTTCCACATTTTATAAGCCATTCATCAGTTGATGGGTATTTCATTTGTTTCCACTTTTTGGTTATTACATATAATCCTGCTACAAACATTCGTGTCTAGCTTTTTTTGTGGATGTATGTTTTCATTGTTCTTGGGTAAATGGTTAAGAGTGGAATACCTGGGTCATAGAGTAACATGCTTCATACTTTGAAGAAATGCCAAACTGCTTTCCTTTCTTTTTTTTTTTTAATTTTTATTTAAATTCAATTAACCATCATAGAGGGCATCCTTAGCTTTAGGTGTACTGTTCAATAATTTATTACTTGTGTTTAACAGCCAGTGTTCATCATATCATGTACCCTGTTTTCCAAAGTCATGGCGCCATTGGACATTTCCACCAGCCTCTGTTTTTCATCTCTGTTTTCTTTTTTTATTTATTTTATTTTATTTTTTTAAAGATTTTTATTTATTTATTTATTTGACAGAGAGAGAGAGATCACAAGTAGGCTTAAGAGCAGGTATTCCACTCTTAACCATTTACCCAAGAACAATGAAAACATACATCCACAAAAAAAGCTAGACACGAATGTTTGTAGCAGCATTATTTGTAATAACCAAAAAGTGGAAACAAATGAAATACCCATCAACTGATGAATGGCTTATAAAATGTGGAACATACATATGATAGAGTAGTATTCAGAAAAGTAAAAAAAAAGGACCAATGGAGGCTACAGCATGGAGAGGCAGGCAGAGAGAGAGAAGGAAGCAGGCTCCCGCTGAGCAGAGAGCCCGATGCGTGGCTCGATCCCAGGACCCTGAGATCATGACCTGAGCCGAAGGCAGTGGCTTAATCCACTGAGCCACCCAGGCGCCCCTGTTTTCTTTTTTTAAACCAAGATAAACTGTGATCTGTGTGCCGTATCTGGTACACCCCCTGTTTTTGTAAATCAAGTTTTATTGGAACAGAGCTATGCCTATCTGTTGAGGTGTTATGTGTGGCTGGTCCCAGGCACTTAGGGCAGAGTTGGTAATTGCAACAGAGATTTCTGGCCACAAAGCTTGAAATAGTTCATCTCCGGCCCTTTAGAGAAATAGTTTCCAACCCCTGCTTTAACGTTTTTGCCCTACTATTGAGCATTGCCATCCTTTTCTTCCCAGGGAAGCTGCCAGGTCAATGCCCATGCAAGGAAGGCTACACAGGAGAAAAATGTGATCGCTGCCAGTTTGGTTACAAGGCTTACCCAGCCTGCGTCCGCTGTGAGTGTAGTCGGGCTGGGAGTGTGAATGAGGACCCATGCTCAGAGCCTTGTCTCTGTAAGGTACGTGTGCGGGTTAAAGATGACCCTGAGTTTCCTTTGAGGTGTCCTAAGAAAACAACACAGCCCATCAGCTCAGGCGATCAGTTTTTGAGCAAAGCAGCAAAGTTTAAGTAGAAGTCTCCTTTCTGTACCTTCCTGAGAAGCATGATGCTCTGTCACAGTCCTTGTCCTTAGCCTCTGATGGGCACCCAATTTTATTTCTTTCTTTGCTTTCTGGGCAATGGCTGTCTATTCCAGAGGTATTTCTGTGACTTCCGAGGTGAAACCAAATGCTTCATTTCTTAAGCCTGGGCTGTTATCCGACATTCTGGTCCAGCTTAATGTTTCAAGGAGAAGCAGATAAATACTAAATTTATAAAAATATTAATTAAAGGCAGAGATGTTATTTTGGATTTCTCTTGAAAAGGAATTGGACAGTGATAAAAATCAGTTGTTAGGTAACAGGGAGTGGGGACCTTTTGCTATCTGATATTAATACCCATTTCCCCATAATAACCATGACTTGTTGGACTTCCCATTCTATCTTCTGTGCTTCTTCCCATGTAAGCAGGGTCTTAAGCATATGATATAAGTGACTGAAAATAATCTTGAGCAGTTTTTAATAAGACAAATATATACCTTTCTATATTAATAAGACAGATATATACCCTCCTCAGGCTTTAAAATTCTCGAAAGATCACAAAAATGGAAGATTTAGAACCAAGCAATACCATAAAAGTCATTTCAATATAAATGACTGAGCTCTGGGATCCTGACCCTCATTATTTTTTTTAAAAGATTTTATTTGTTTATTTGACAGAGATCACAAGTAGGCAGAGAGGCAGGCAGAGAGAGAGAGGGGAGGAAGCAGGATCCCTGCTAAGCAGAAATCCCGACTCGGGGCTCGATCCAAGGACCCTGGGATCATGACCTGAGCCGAAGGCAGAGGCTTTAACCCACTGAGCCACCCAGGCACCCCTTTTGACCCTCATTCTTGACTACAAAATTAAGTGGTCATAATTTCAAAAATATCTGTTCTGGAAATAATGACTTCATGAAGCTATACATCTCCTTGGAGCATCTATTTTCTTAACTGTTTCTCTGCAAACACCTTTCTTGTTAATGTCATGTTAATGCCACTTTATTCTACCTACCTAGACACACTGGTTTCAAAGCTAATCTTCTCTCTATTCCTTGCAGGAAAATGTTGAGGGAGACAATTGTGACCTCTGCAAGCCAGGATTCTATAACCTGAAGGAGAGAAACCCTGAGGGCTGCTCGGAGTGCTTCTGCTTTGGTGTTTCTGATGTCTGTGACAGCCTTTCTTGGTCCATCAGTCAGGTGCGGGTACCTTCCCAGAGCCCCGATTTAAGATGCGTGCCACCTCAAATGAGTAATCTGAGAGCTGTGTTCTAAAGCATGGGGGTCTGCCTTTTCCTGTACCACCGCTCCCAGCCATTTGGAATGACCTGGGCACGGATCAGAGGCAGCCCGCTACTACAGTATCACAAAAGTTCCTTCCTTGGTCATGTATTTGTTCCTACATACATTTCCCTATCCAAACAATAGGATGTTATTATTATATTGTAGAATGTACCGTGTTTCAGTGCTTTCTGTGGGGAAATGCATCTGGTTGTGGTGTCAAAGGTGAGCTCTGGGCCCACTGCTCCACACTGGTCCCAGGCTGGGGAACTCATCAGGACATGGGGCCATGGAGAATTTTCTAGCTCAGGGAACCTGGTGAGAGTAGGAACAACAAGTGACATAGGAAGTATAAGGGCAGGCAAGGTATCCTCAGTTGTTCTGGGAATGGGGAGTCCTGGGGGGATGCTAAAGGGTGCCTGGGAGGCCAGTGGGATGGCTGGAGGTTAGGGTGGACCCCAGGGTACAGGGCTCATCTGTTGTAAACAACTGGGCTCTCCATGACCATCTCAGGAGAACTGTATTCAGGGTGTGTGTTGGCAGGGGGGCGTGCTGGTCCCTGTCTCTTCTTTTCCTCCCTCCCTGTCAGGTTGGTGAGGAGTGGGAGCAACATGGGGGAGGGAGTGGGAACCCCAAACAGTACCTGAGAAGGAAGATGAATCCCTGTGGCTACCATGGAGGGTAATGGCTTATCATGTCTTTGTAGATGACAAATTAGGAAGATGGGATCTGAAGGTTATTTTTAGACAATTTTCAGCTTTTTTGGTAAAAAGCAGAAGCAATGATGAAGAAATCAGAGTTAGCAAAAGACATTTTGTTCAATGCACCTATTAAGGTCTTTGCTATTTTTTTATTTTTTAATCCTAAAATACATGTCCATGACCTTGACAGTTCTGCTCGCTCACTTGCTTATAATTGATCTGGGGATCTGGGAGAATCTTACTCATTCTTAGATGTTCCTGGTCCTTTGACAAGTAGAAGGGTTGCAAGTCATGTGGGTCTGTGGCCACAGGGTATTGACTCTGCCCCTAAGTAAGGTCTCTGGGTCTACTTCTTCACTGTAGGGATGTTAGTCCTATGCTGGGTGACATCTCAGGGGACTTCTATTTCATGATCTGAAATTCTGAATCTTTTTTTAAGGTGAAAGATATGTCTGGGTGGCTGGTCACTGACCTGGTCAGTCCGAGCAAGATCCCATCTCAGCAAGACGCGCTGAGCGGGCATCACTGGATCAGCATCAACAACACGGTGGTCTCACAGAGGCTGACTTCCAAGTATTACTGGTCGGCCCCAGAGGCCTACCTCGGAAATAAGGTAGGGCCATGGCCGGGAGAGACATCTTGGGCACAGATCTCAAAGCACATTAAGAAAGAACATCTGTTGGAAATTTAAGTCAACTCACATGGTCTGGCTTAGCCTTGTGTGACTTTATTCCATCATTAAACTGGGAACTTTATTCTTGGCCGCATGGGTCATGGGTGGTCTGTTGTAGGAAGTCTTGTCCACGTCTCCCATGACAGGCTCTCTGCTTTCCTCTGCATTCCTGGATCAATGACTCGGGGCTTTGTGAAGCGTGGGGTGCATTCCTGCTTTGTTCAGTTAGCCCTGTACTAACCTTAGCCCCAGAGCCCGGCGCATAGAAGGCACTCAGGAGGGACAGGCTGGGCAGTGGGGCTCAGGAGGGACGGGCTGGGCAGTGGGGCTGGGGTCCTGCCAGCTTCATTATCAAGATGGACCATTTCTCACCTAACATTCCCATTTAGTAACAGACAGGATACTTCTCATTTTAAGAAAATGCAAAATGGTGATTCTACAAAATGGAAATTTGGTTAATATGATTTAACCTGCCATTGTCCCCTTCTTCCTCACCAGTCATTCCGCTTCTTCTTTTTTTCTTTTTCTTTTTTTTCACTTGAGACAGAGAGAGAGAGAGAACACAAGCAGGGGGAAGAAACAGAGGGAGAGAGAGAGAAACAGACTCCCCGCTGAGGGGGGAGTCAAATGTGGGGCTTGATCTCAGGAACCTAGGATCATGACCTGAACCAAAGGCAGACGCTTAACCTACTGAGCCACCCAGGCGCCCCTAATATTGCCACTTCTGTCCAGATTCTGATGATCTGAAAATACACTCAGTGCAATTTATCAGGCTCCGTGCTCCCCTTCCCTGTGCATTTGGTTTGTTTTGAAGTCATGGTATGTGTTTCATCACAGTGCAGGTGTTATAGCTTGGGAAGTTTCCATTTGTTGGTCATATTTTAATTTTATAACTTATTTTATTTAGATTTTATGTAGATTTAGGTTTAAGTAGTGTTTATTTTGAAAATGATTATTTTTCCCCTGAAATTATAATCCTAGAAGGTGTGCTTTATTTACAATAGGATCTTATCACCAAAGGTTAATGATTTTTTTTTTTTCTATTAAGATCACTTTTCTGATTTTATGGTTCACAGACTAGATTCTGAACCTCGGGTTGTTGTCACACATCTGTCATGAAGAAAATCTCCATTTTACATGAAAGGATATGACCAGGAGGAAAAGCCTTTAGCCCTTCTTTTAGCTGATGAGACATGTTCTTTATTGTTCTTTTTTTTTAGTTTATTTGACAGAGAGAGATCACAGGTAGGCAGAGAGGCAGGCAGAGGGGGAGAGGGAAGCAGGCTCCCTACTGAGCAGAGAGCCTAATGCAGGGCTCGATAGCAGGACCCTGAGATCATGACCTAAGCTGAAGGCAGAGGACTTAACCCAATGAGCCACCCAGGCGCCCCCTTTATTATTCTTCTGCAAGCATGGCAATGAGGTCAGAATATTGGGATTATCATCATAGATCTAACTCCTAACTCAGAAAGGGTTTAAGTGAAATACCTTCTCCTGTGTGATTCACAGACACTGGGCCTCACTCACCTTGGGCTCTCTACGAAGGAGCACATCTTCCTTCTCTACCTTTAAATCACATCCTGTATTTTGGTAATACTGGTTAAACAATATTATAATATAATAGACTTTTTTTTCGCTGCCTTACTGCAAACTTACTTATATGCTGTGGCCCCTCGAACGCCTTGCAGCCAGGTGGTTTCCCGACGGATCCTGGCCACCACTTCCTCTTTCGGAGGGACTGTGGTCATGGGCCCTCCGTGTTCACTCTCACTTACGTTTTTCAGCTGACTGCGTTTGGCGGCTTCCTCAAGTACACGGTGTCTTACGATATTCCCGTGGAGACAGTGGATGGCGACCTCATGTCTCACGCTGACGTCATCATTAAGGTACTTGCTTTCACATTGCTTTGCTGTAGAGTAGAAGTGCCTAGCCAAGGGACAGTTTGTGACTCCGAGTGGCTGAGGGAGGGCTTCGTAGCAGGGAGCCCAGGGCCAGGTGGCTGTTTAGCAAGGCTTTGCCTGGTCCAGATATCCCCGAGACCTAATGTGACAATTCTCTCTGAGCCCATTCCTGGAGCTGCCTCAGGACAGCCCATGCGGCTTGTCCCTCCATCCCTGAAGCTGACCCAGCTTTTCAGTTAAAAAGGGGGACCGATGCCAGCCCTGATGTTGGCAGCCCCCTGTCAGCCCTCTGAGCCCCTCTGTCACCTCCTGCCACATTGCCTCCCACGTGAATGCTTAGGCGGCAGTGCTTGGCAGTGTGGGGACGGAGATGGGCTGCCATTTCTGTGCTGAGCCACTGTCCCTAACCCTGTACTCTCACTCTCCCCCTCCCCCGTTGCTCAAGGTGCTCAAGGACACCTTGGGGGACATCGGCCCCCAAGGTGTTCGAGGGGCCACAGCATATAAGTAAGAAATTCCAAAATTTCACTGGAAATTTTCCCAAAGGTAAGAAACCACCTCAGGTTCTAGTCAGCAGTGTCTACCCCCTCTCCTGCTCCCTTGATTTTTTAAAAATTATCTTTAAAGATTTTACTTGTTTATTTGAGAGAGAGAGAGAGAGAGAACAAGCAGGGGGTTGGAGGGAGGGGCAGAAAGAGGAGGAGAAGCAGACTCCCTGCTGAGCAGAGAGGCCAACATGGGACTTGATCCCAGGACCCTGGGATCATGACCTGAGCTGAAGGCAGACACTAACCGACCGAGCCACCCGGGTGTCCTTATCTCCCGGCACCTTGCTGTGCACCCCCGTGTCCAGTCTGCGGCAAGTGGGGAGAGTGTGACATAAGGTATTTTGGTGAATGACCGTTTTAGGGAAAGCTTGAGGTATCTTCATATGCTTTTCTACTTTTGCTCTTCGGTTAAAGTTGAGGGGTGTAGGGGAACGGTGGCACACACATGCTGCTTCTCTCCTGAGATCCCGGTGCGGGACCCAACCTTTAGATTTATTCTATGAATCCCTCTGAGGGGAATACAATGAAACACCTCTCCCCCCCTCATTCTGGACCAAGATTTACAGACACGATTACACCTTCGACCCGAGAACCTAAGCACAAATTAAAAGCCACGTTGCTGAATACAAACACGATTTTATTCTTTGATCATGAAGTTGAATTACAAATACATTCCCTCTTGTTTTAAATGTTAGGGAAATGGACTCACTTTAAGCACCCAGGCTGAGGGGCTGTCTTTACAACCCTATGAAGAGTACTTGAACGTGGTCAGACTTGTGCCGGAGAACTTCCGAGATTTTAATAAAAAAAGGGAGATAGATCGCGACCAGCTCATGACTGTCCTTGCCAACGTGACACATCTCTTGATCAGAGCCAACTACAATTCTGCAAAAAGGGCTCTTTACAGGTATGTTTTGAGAGAAAGGGAAAGCTTGTGGGGAGGGTCTTTAATCTCATATTCATCTATTAAGAATGATGTGTTTTCAGTGCAGTATATTTTACTTGATTATTTCAAGAGCACAGCTAATGGAACCGGTTGTCTTAAAAATACTTTTATTACAATTTTAGTGAAGATGTAAGAACAGTTGTCCGTGACAAACATGCCACAGTAGGAGGTCATCTTGAGGTCAGGATCGGAAACCTTCAGGGCGGTTTTCTGAGAAATGCCTGATAAGTTCACAGTTGTCTGACCACTTTGCATGCGGTTTTTACCCTCCTGATGTTAATGGTCTTAGATTTTACCCTACACTTAAGCTAATGTTCCCATCCTTGGCCATGTGATTACTTCCTATAGGCCAATTTCTGGCAGTGCCAGCATGCACGTTGGACACAGATAAACAAACACAGATTATACATTTAGGAACAATCTCTGTATTGGAGATAGGATGATTGAATGGGTTAGTCTTTCTGAAGTGTTTCAGCTCTGACTGGGCAACATCAGACCCTTCCCACAGCTGTCTAGGCACCTGCTCTTCTTTGCAGACGATGTTGCAAATGTCTCAAATGCTGCAGAGGCCTTCTAGGCAATACCGACAGCTTTCAGAAATCATATTGCTGTGAAAGTCCGTAGCTCCTTACAAAGGTCCCATCACCTATTTGTTTGAACAGAACTTTTTAAAGAATCTACCTTCATCGAGGTGTTAGCTGTCGTTTGCAGGAGGGCGTCTGAGTCACGGGGTGACCTCTGTCTATTGGTAGGTTGGATTCTGTCTCTTTGGATACAGCTAGCCCTAACGTCATAGACCTGGCCCTGGCCACCGAGGTGGAACACTGCGAATGTCCCCAAGGCTACGCAGGGATCTCCTGTGAGGTGAGGCTCCTCTTCTGCCCTCCCCTCTCCTTCCTTCTGTTCTTTCTGAAGGAGAAAAAAAGCACATTAAAGGTGATACAATGAGCCACACTTGAATTTTAACTTTAGAAACCTACCATTTGGATCAGACATTGGGGGGCTATAGGACTATTGGACATCAGTGTTTAAGGCAATCTGGTGCCTCTTCTTGGGGGGAGGTGGTTCTGGGACACCTGGAAATGGCCCAACTTCAGTCTACTCTCTTGCTTTAGTCAACTAGGAAGTTGCGCTGCCCCTGCTGTAGTTTGCATTTCTTTTTTTTAAAGATTTTTATTTTTATTTATTTATTTGAAAGAGAGAGAGAGAATGAGTGAGAAAAAGCCTGAGAGGGGAGAGGCCCGCGGGAGAAGCAGATTCCCCACTGAGTAGGGAGCCCGATGTGGGACTCCATCTTGGGACTCCAGGATCATGACATGAGCCCAAGGCAGCCGCTTAACCAACTGAGCCACCCAGGCACCCATGTAGTTTGCATTTCTAAAGAGGACTGGACTTGATTGCATCTGAACATTTATACATCACCAGCATGACACCTAGAAAACATGAGACAAGCCAGGCCCATTTTGAGACTTTTTTGGAACTCCAGCTGTGTTAACTGAGGTGAGCTCTACTTCACAATGAAGTGTGTGAGAGCACACTTGCTATCACCAGTAAAAGTCACCTGTTGCTAAAAAATATTTTTGAAATACAGTTTGAAACTATTTGGACATAAATATCGATAATAACTCTCTCCTGCCGAGGACTTCCTATGTATTTGGCACAATCCTAACCTCTTTCTGTAGGAAACAGCTAGGAAGTAGTCATGTCGGGTTCCAAGCTTCATCTTCCCCATTAACCACCACACGGTCTTGCCTCTCTTGTGTTTAAGACCGATGATGATTGGGGCACCTGAGTGGTTCAGTGGGGTAACGCCTCTGCCTTTAGCTCGGGCCATGATCTCAGGGTCCTGGGATCGAGCCTCAAATCGGGCTCTCTGCTCAGCAGGGAGCCTGCTTCTCCCTCTCTCTCTGCCTGCCTCTCTGCCTACTTGTGAGCTCTGTCTGTCAAATAAATAAATAAAATTTTTAAAAAATAATAATAATAGAAGAATAAATCCTAAAAAAAATTTTTAAAAAAAGAAAGACTGGCAATAATCATGAACCCTTGTCCTTGGCTGTGAGATTGGGACCATGATTTTTACAAAGTGAGAACATTTAACTTATGAGTTGTTTTTACAAATCTTTATCAATTATAACTTTGCAGTGAATAGTTGGCCTGTGCTTCATAATGTAGATTTTTAATGAAATATTTCTATTTCTCTTTTAAATATTTTACAGGGTTGTTTCTTTTTTGACCCCATGAACTTTTTTTTAGATCTAAAACATATATTTTTAGGACAAAGAATTATCTGTAGGACCTGAGTCCTGTTTGCTTATCAGATAAATGACCTTAAGGCTACCTCATAGTGTGTGGCTTGTGGTGGGTAGATGAAGTAGATGATTAAAAGCCCAGGCCAGCTAGACCAAAAGGGGGCAGCAGTGAGCAGATGCTGCTGGAGAACTCCAGGTCTGCTGGGTTTAGAGGAAAATGTGCTTAGGACACTGGCTCAAGGAAGCACAGGAAGCTTAACATATAATTTTAAGTGTTTTTGTCAGGCCGAAGAACTCATTCTTTCATTAGAAACTGATATAAGGAATCATGCAGCCATAGGTAGAGACTGGAATTCTTAAGAGCTCTGTAGCCACCACACAGACCCCTAGGCAGCTCCCCCTCAGTGCCCATCCGTAGAGTAGCCCATTGTCCTTGATGGGAGCACGGCTGTGTGGCGGCATTAAGGGAACTTACAAAAGGTCAGTGTGAATGAACACATGTATATGTACTCATATGATGAAAATGCAATTTTAACATTTTTTACAAGAGTGAAAACCAGATCCACATCCCTGTTCCGATGGCTCCAAAGTAATTACTCCCCAGTCTGCACTCGAAACACCATTTTATATCTGGGGCAGCCCTGAGAGGCTCTGTGGCCACAGGTCTGGGAGGTGTGACTCTTTCCATTAGCACAGTGGGCATGGGGTCTAACTGTTCCATGTTCCAGATTCCACGTCTATAAAATAGAATAGTTCTCAGGGTCATCCTGAGAAGGATGGGAAGCACTGACTGGGACGGCCCCCTGCTCCTCCCAGACAGGGGCAGCATTGCTGGATACCCTGGAAAGCACACCTGTAATGTTTGCGGTTTGACACAGACCACCCTCGAGTGCTTTGATGGTAATATGTAGTAACTCTTTACCCAAAAGAAAACAAAATCAAGTTGAGCAGAAAATGTCCTCTTGATTGAAACCCTGGTTAAGTGACTGAGTTTTACATGATTATATGAGATTTACATGATAATATTATGGGAAGATACCACAAAGGCGGAGAGCCACTAGGTTTTGATGGTAGCCACCACTAGGTTTTAAAGGTAGACACCTTTAAAAAGAAATGAAGAAGGGTGCCTGGATGGCTCAGTCAATTGGGTATCCCACTTTTGATTTCAGCTCAGGTCATGAGATGGAGCCCCATGTAGGTCTCCACGCTCAGTGGGGAGACTGCTTGGGATTCTTCCCCTCTCTTTCTGCCCCTCCCTCACGTGTGCACTTTCCCTCTCTCAAATAAATAAACCCTAAAAAAAAAAAAAAGAGGACTGGATTATGGTGATGGTGCACCATTCGGTAAGTTTACTAGAAAAATCATTGAACTATATCCTTAAAATGGGTGCATTTTATGGCATGTAAATGACACCTCAATAAAGAAGTGCAGGGAGAAAAAGAAGTATGTTTCTCTACATGTGGAAAATGGAGCAGGTAATACTCCTAGCCTATTGACAAGAAAATGATCTGCATGATGTACAAGGTTGCTTTTGCCCACGTGTGTCACGTGTCCCTCTCTTGCAGTCCTGCCTCCCTGGCTATTACCGCGTGGATGGAATACTCTTCGGAGGAATTTGTCAGCCCTGTGATTGCCACGGCCACGCAGCTGAATGTGATATTCATGGCGTTTGCCTTGTGAGTCTGTTGCTAAAATCTGGAGTGGAGTGCCCCGTCCTACCCACCCCAAAGCCACCTGCTGTGCACAGCGGTTAAAAAAATAATGCTTCCTCCATAGGAGATTATTCTGGCCCTAGTAGACCCCAGAGGAAATTTACAGACTTAAGATCCATGGTATAATATGTTTCCTGATATTCTCCCCTTGCTCTTTTTTGAAAAAAAGTTACTTTGGTGAAAATGGAAAAGAGAGATCACGTTATTGCAGATTTTTTAGTAGAACACCATATTCACTTCGTAAGATTAGAAAGCAATATAAAGGTAGAAAATATCTGGTGATTTAAAAGAATCAGGTCTCTAAAATGAAAGTGCTAGAATTTCTTTAACATACTATACAGTATGTCCTCAAAGGAATACTAAGACATAATAACCACACTCATTTGTGCAATATATAACGTTTTACAGTTCGGCTCGGGTACACTCTTCAAACAAGTACTTCTTTCCTGCAACAGGAGTTGAAATGTGGCTTGACAAATACGCAGTTAATCTTGAGAATGAACTTTGGGGTGGATACAAGGCAAGACCTGTTTTTTCACTTCAGTCAGGAATTCTTTTAGGCTCTTTTGCCTGGAAGCCAGGCCACAATCCTGGGTTCTAATGGATTTGCGGCACAGAGACGGAGAGAACGCCTGTATCCACCAGCTGAGTCCTAGTCACCACACAGGGAAATGTTCAGGTTCTTTCCTGAAGAGATTGAGTCCCAAGGATAGGGAAAATTTATTATGAGACCCGTGGAGAAGATCTCATCACGATGCCATGGATTGCTTGTTCTCTCCAGAACCTAATTTTTCTTGATTCTGTAAGGAAAGCTTTCATTTTGTTCTTTGTTTCATCGTTCTGGAAAGCAAGTGCCTATAGGAGTTATACAAAGTGATGTTTTACACACACACTCGGTCCCTCAGGATCAGTTTCCCAGAGCTTGATGAGGTGGTTGCTTTTTAAAAATGCCTCTGCCTTTCCATTTGGGTTTGTGAGGTCAGGCTTCCCGGGACGTCGGCCCACAGCTTGGGCTGCCCAGCGGGTTGTGGTGGTGGCATCCAAGGCTTTAGGTATAGGTAAGCCAAAAGGGTATTTGCCTGTGCTTCTATTACTGTATCTTTACAAAAATATATATACACATTAAAGTGAAAATGCTAAGTAGCAACTGGCCTTTACATTCTAAATATAATAAATAATAATTTTAATGGAATTTTTCATTGAAAATTTTCATCGAAAATTTGATTTTTAATTTTTAATGGAAAAAGTTTTGGAAATAATGTTAGATTTACAGAAGGCCTACAAAAAATAACACAGCAAGGTCCTGTTCAGCCTTCACCCTGCTTCCCCCGGTACTCACATCTTGCATTACCGGAGTACGCTGATCGAGATTTAAGAAATTCCTGTGGGCACAATCTCATCAACAGAACAGTGGACTTCACTCAGATTTCATCAGCATCCCCACTCATGTCCCCTTACCAGCCTCAATCCAGAACCGCATTGTACTGGCTGCCTTCATTTTAGGACAGCTTTTCAGGTTTCCCTTGTCTTTCATGACTGGCACTTTTGAGGAATCCTGGACATTCTCTGGAACGTCCTCAGCTAGCGCATGTCTGTTTTCTCGTGATTAGCTTGAGGCTGTGCGTTTTAGGCAAGAAAGTATGAAGGTGACATGCCCCTTGGGTGCACATTGTCAGGGATGTTAGCCTGGGACACGTGGGTGAGGTGCTAGCTGCCAGCTTTTTCCACTTTCACATTATTATTTTTGCCTTTTTAAGTCATTCACATTTGAAGGGGCAAAAACAATAAAAATTTAGATTGAAGTTTAAGGAAACCTAAAAACTTGGTAGCATCATTGATCTGGGTTTCATCTAACTTTTTTTTTTCTTTTTCCTATTCTATTTTAAAAAGAAACCTTTGAATTCTCCCCTTTGGATAACCATTTCCAGCCCTGGGCCTTGCTTGTAGCCATCCAGCTTCCAGGAATCCACTCCTGATTTGTAGGTTATCAGAGAGAAAGTTCCAACTGTTCTTACTTAGTGCCCTGTCCTCTTCTTTTTCAAAGAGTCGTTTCAGGTTTACAGCAAAACTGAGGGGTAAGTGTAAGGGTTTCTCATGTACCTTCTGCTCCTGCACACGTACAGTCTCCCACATTATCAACCGTCCCCACCCCCCAACCGGGGACACACACTGGTACCCATGATGACCCCACACTGACACATCACAGCCCCCCAAAGTCCACGGTTTACATTAGCCCCTTCTCTGAGCTCTTTCTGCTGGTCTTTGGAGGAGAAACCAGTTTCATTTCTTCTGAAAGAGAAAGGCCTAATAGGCAGTTGTGTATCTTGGACCCTCCTGCTTTTTCTTCTCCATTCAAGAGAAGATGTTTCTCCTTCCCGGGGAGATGAGCATTCTCCTTCCTCACACGCCAGCTCCACCAATGGAGCTGGTCACGTAAAGGGACAGTGACCTGAGAAAACCTTGAAACAGATTTGGTAGGTTTGGGTTTTTTGATTTGTTTTGTTTTGTTTTTAGCAGAACCATGTAAATGGCTTTCCCAAAGAGAAAGAAAGCCCTATCCGGCCCTTTGAGCAAAGAAATCCTATCATAGATATTTTGTAAGTGGACATAATTAAATGGTTTTTAATGAAACTAGTTATTTTGCTTATACTTTTAGCTCAACCGTGTAGCCATTTACCAAAGCCAGTGACATTTTGAATTAATTTGGGTTAATAATCAAAATCAAGGTCATACAGGGGTTGGGGAGGAAAAAGAGAGCCTAAGACATTCCTACCAAAATGTCACCTAAGGACCAGCAGCCAGCGCAAAACCCAGGAGTTTTTTAGAAATGTACAACCCAGGCCCTATGTCAGACTTCCTGAATCAGAATCGCCCCTGAACCCAGGTGATTTGTAAACAATTCAAATTTAGAAGCCCTGTCAAGGATATCTCTACATGAAACTGGTGAAAGCCTATTTAAAAGGATGTAATACAAATATTTATAGTCCCAAATTAAATTTAACCTATGGGAAAACTTTTGTCAACCTCAGGAATTATAGAAAAGTATGCAGCTTAGAAACTGGAAATATTACTTAAGCCGTTGAATGGAAAAAGGCCAATAAGATCTGTAAAATGAGTGGCTCTCAGAGAAGGGGGTAAAATGAAGTGGCAAGGTAGACCCACAGGTGGGAGGTGGGGCAGGGGTGGGTACAGATGGCAGGAGAAGGCTCTGGGTAGCATAAGCCTGGGCACTGGGGTCATGGGAGGACCTAAGGAGACAGAGTCATGGGTTGACAGGGACTTGGGGAAGAATGTGGAGAATTGGCTCAGCTTTCCCTTGAGCCGTGCAGCTGTCCTCATGCTCGGTGTTGCTTCCTGCGTGGCCCGCTGTGCCCATCCTGTTTCTCCTGGTACTTCCTACACACCTGATGTGGCGTCATTCTGCTTTCTAAAGACATGTTTTCAAGAAGGAAAGAAGTCTTTCATATTTTCCCTGTATTTATGGTTTCTGATACTCTTCAATTCTTGGTATAAATCCAGGATTTCACCTGGTTCTGTGTCCCTGACTCATGAAGAGCTGTTTTTAGCATTTGTTCGGTGCAGATCTGACAGCCAACAAATTCTCTCACATTTTGTTGACCTGAAAAAGGCTTTCTTTCACCTTCGAGTTGGAAGTAGATTTTTGCAGATTTTTTTTTTTTTTCAGGACTTAAATGTTGTTGTGGCTTCCATTGTTTCAAATGAAAAGTCAGTAGTCGGTCTTATCCATGCAATTCTCTGGGTTCTTTTTTTTTTTCCTCTGCTTGGTTCTTAGATTTTTCTCCTTACAATTCACATTTGGTTTTTGTGGGTTTGCTTCTTCTCAGATTTGATAGTTATTATCCTGCCTTAAGAAACAAACAAACCCTTATTTGGAAATTGATTTAAGTGTATGCAGAAGTTGTAGGAAGAAAAATAGTACTTAGGGCACCCACCTTTTACCCAGATTCACCTTGTCACTGACATTTGCCCCATTTGCTGTATTATTCTCATTATCTGTTTGTCTAATCATAATGTTTTTTCTAAACCACTCGAGAATAAGTCATGTACACTGTGCTATTTATCCGTAAATTGTTCAGTGTGTTTGTCCTGAAAATAAGGATTTTCTCTTATATAACCACAGAACATTGTCAACTTCAAAAAATATAACTTTTGTATTCTACTTTTTTCTAATCTACCATCCATTTTTCCATTTGGTCAGTTGACTCCATTGTGCCCTTTGTAGCATTTTCTTTTCCCCGCCGTTACAGGCCCCCATATAGTTCAGGTACTGCATTTTATTGTCATAGCTCCCTAGTCTTCTTTAATCTGAAGTACTTCCACAGTGTTTGTCTTTTATGATAATGGCACCTTGAAGCAAGAATCCTCCTTTCTAATGTTTATTTGCTTACCTACTTGAAGAACACAGTCATTTTTCAAAGAATAAAATGCCCCTTATTAGGGGCTTTTCTCTTGTTTTTCAATGAATTGATTCAGGTTATACCTTTCAGGGCAGAACACCTCATTAGCGATGCTGTGGCCTTGTCAGAGAACCACAGGTGGAAGCCCACAGTGTCCACTGCCCCTCACTGGTGGTGTGAATTCTGATTACACACTCCAGCTATCAGTCAATTACTATACATTTACTGATCTTATCTTTTGCAATTAATAAGCATTGTGAGGGAGACACTCTAAGACTGAACAAGTATCATATTCATCATCACATTCTCCCTTAGGGTTAGCAGTCTCTGATGATTCTTGCCCCATGAACACTTGTATGATATTCTCCATGCTTCTCAGTTGGCACACAGCATTCTACTGTAAGCAAGAATCCTCCTTTCTAATGTTTATTTGCTTACCTACTTGATATCTGTCTGGACTCCTGGATTCCAAATTCTCCCAGATGTGACTGGTGGAAACGTACTCAGTAGTTTCTGATTGCACAATGAATATTATTCATTGTTAAGTTTCTGGATTTCGTTACTTTCCTTGAAAGAAGATCAGAGTTTGTTTTGGCAAGTAGTTAAATTATCACAGGTCAGCTGGATTGTTTCAAGGTTTGTTTTTAAGTTTTGTTAGGGTGGGCCTAATAGAACCTCTACTCTAGGGAAGGTGTAGCCCTACCACAAACAAGTTTTTCTTCTGGGATCTCTACTGGGTGTTCTGGGCATATAACAGAGATGCCCTGCACTGGCTGGTTACAATTCTAGTGGCCCTGGGCTTTGTGTGAGTTCTTAATTTTTCAGCATGCTGCATGGAAATCACACTACACACAAGAAGCTTATATTTAGTAGCTATTTGAAGGGGTCTCCCGTGCAGATTTCTGGAGGTCTAATTCTGTGAAACTCCAATTCTCGAGCCAAATCCCTGCAGTTCCAGTCTCCCCAAACTCAGACCTCTGTCTCCTCAACTCAACAGGATGCCACACTCTGCTTGGGTCTCCCCCTTCCATGGCCCACTTATCAAGAGTCTCCAGAAAAAAGACATGAGATCCTGAGGTTTCATCCCATCACCTCCTTTCTTTCACCTCTGTTGCCTAGTGTCTAAAAGAAGTGGTTCGATATGTTTTGTTTCAGTTTTCTAGTTCTTTCCCACAGAAAGACAAGTCTGGTAGCAGTTACTCTGACATGGGCAGAAGGAAAAGCTTCCCACGTATATCAATTATATAATTTAAAATTTTGTATTAATCTAGAAACAGGCAGCCCTCATCATGTCACAGAGTTTGGTGATTTGTTGGAGCATTTTTTTTCCCACCCTGACTTTAAGTTATTTTTCGATGAATCAGAGAATTGTTTAAGGAAGCCTGAACTGAGTCTTCTCTTCCTGCGTGTGTTTAGGCATGTGAGCATAACACGACCGGGGACCACTGTGAGCAGTGTGTGCCCGGCTTCTACGGGCTGCCTTCCCAAGGGACTCCAGGGGACTGCCAGCGGTGTGCCTGCCCCCTCACCACAGCCTCCAACAAGTAAGCACAGCACCCCCACCAGGGAAGCAGGCCTAGTGTGGCCAGAGAGTCCATTCAGATGTGCACAGATACATTCCGAGCAGGGTTTTGTGTGTGAGAAAAGTGTGCCTCCCAGGTGGTACTTAGTTAAGATTAAAGATGGAGGGGTGAATTCTCTCTTTCTAAAAAGAACAAGTTTGGCATACTAATTTATATAAGAAAGATCATGGGTTGGCAAGAAAACATGCATACTTCGGTTCCTCTTGGTCTAGTGTGGCTTGTTAACTCTTTCAGTGCCCATAGGCTAGGAGGTTTTCTCAAAGATTTTATTTATTTATTTGACAGAGAATGACACAGCGGAGAGAGGGAACACAAACAGGGGGTGTGGGAGAGGGAGATGCAGGCTTCCAGCTGAGCAGAGAGCCCGATGTGGGGCTCGAACTCAGGACCCTGAGATCATGACATGAGCCGAAGGCAGATGCTTAATTACTGAGCCACCCAGGCACCCTCGACCAATATTTATTGAGTGCCTACCGTACACTGAGTTATCATGGAAGGTACTCAAATATTGGAGGATTCATCCATGGCTGCTGGTCCCATGGGACCACCATGTGGTCCTGACTACCATCCAGGGGAGTGGGAAGGGTCAGTGATGCACAAGGCTTTGTTCGCCATGCTGGGCCCGGTGTGTCCACAGGCCTGGATCTGAAAGCTTATTTATCTCTCACTGGCTTACCCTTTAGGACTCTTCCTCCCCCAGCCCAGAGAACTCCCCCACGGGGATTTTTATTTGAAACCTCACTGTGTAAAGCAGATACAAAGAGGGCTACTCTGATGAAATCATAGTGGCCCTCATACCTCCCTTCAGAGGCCTCCCTAGACCCCAGGAGTAAAGGTTGAGAGGACCTTAGTGAGCAGTGGGGATCCTTTAGAGAATGTTCCCGGGCTGTCCCTTGTAAGCTTGAGCTCACTCCTGCCTGGCCAGTGTGGGCAGGACTCTGAGGCAGGCTGACCAGTGCCGGGGAACCCACAGACGGGAGCTCCGCTCAGCCGAGAAGAATGTCAGAGAAGTCCTCCTGGAGGAGAGGGCAGCTGAGTTGGACACAAGGGATAAGGTGATTCCAGGCAGAGAGGAAAAGAAACACCCTCTGGGCTGAGGGACAAGCAAGAGTACAGACGGGGAGTGTCCACTGCCCAGGAGAGAGGCTCATGAGGTGGGCTGCATTTCTGGGGGCCGGGGTTCTGGAGTGAAGTTCCATTGAACGTTCATAAGGAGTGGTAAAACACAAGGATTTTAAATGTTTAGAAATTCTGTGCCACCCATTGGAAAATTGTGTTCATTTGTCATGTTTTGACAGTTTCAGCCCTACCTGCCACCTTGAGAATGGGGACGAAGTAGTCTGTGACCAGTGTGCCCCAGGATACTCGGGAGCTTGGTGCGAGAGGTACTCTGTCGGCATCACTCAGCTGATTTCCAAAATCATATCAAACTTTTTTTTTAGTTAAATATCAGTGATACATGTTTATTTTGATAAATAATAGATAAGTATGATTTTAGATATATAGATATATCTAAGATATCTTAGATATCATAGCTAAGTATGATTTTAGAGTTTTGGTGTGTAATGATTATTTTGCATAATTATAGAGAAGACTGTATGTTGATTAAAAAGCATGTGTGAAAACTCCCCGGGGGGGGATTTTTTAAGAACAGCATTTGGGCTCCTTGAACTCACAGGAGTTCTCATCAGTAACAATAGAAAACAGCGAGGGGCCAGGGTTTACTATTCACACACTGAAATACCCCATTATTCTGGATAGTTCCATAGTAGGGGTGGTTTGATTTAATAGCTGTCTTCTGGCGCCTGAGAGTCCACGCTGTCTTTTCCCATGTGTCAGCCCCAGTGCCCAGCTCTGGCTGAGGTCCCTGGGAGAGCCACGTCACACCCGCGGCGTGCCGGTCCAGTTGGCCCCGGAGCTGAGGGCACATCCACTGGGATTTATGGCTCATTCGGGGTACACTCTCTGTCTTCACAATGAGTGGAGGCAATCTGGATGTCCAGACTGGGTGTTTGTTGCATGGCTTCCCAATCAGTCTTATGGAAAAAGAGTCCGTCTGGTTTACTAACCATTCAGAGCTTCCCTGGATGGCGGGGGTAATGTCTAGAGGAACTACATGCATTTGGATCCCTCTTTCAATACTTATATGCAGATGTGCAGACGGTTACTATGGAAACCCGACAGTCCCTGGGGAATCCTGTGTCCCCTGCAACTGCAGCGGCAATGTGAACCCCTTCGAGGAGGGTCATTGTGACTCCGTCACCGGAGAGTGCCTGAAATGCATTGGGAACACGGATGGCGCCCACTGCGAGAGGTGTGCTGACGGCTTCTACGGGGATGCTGTGACCGCCAAAAATTGTCGCGGTGAGTGTGGGGCTGTCAAGTCAGAGCCCTTACTCATGGCCATGTGGCATCTCCATCTACTTACATGCGTTGGAAAGGGCTCAGCATCTGGGGTAACTTTATCCTGATTGGTGCTTGTGTTAATACCAGTGTAGACCCAAGACCTCACTCTTCCCCTTCCCGGTGTGCCCTGCCTTAGCTTGATCTGTTTCCTACAGAGCAGGTCAGGGGGGGCCTGGAAAATATAGGTGTCCTTCCAATGGGGTGGGGAAGTGGTACTTGATGGGGTGCTGACATGCTCCCCGGCACCGGGGAAGGCAGACTGAGCTTGAAGCCTGCAGTGTTTATGAGGGACAGGATCGGGGTCTCATGAGTCAGGTGGGATTTCAAGATACAGAGTGTGAAATGGGAAGGCTCTATGCTTGGAGTCTCACAGATCTGTTCCTGAACTACTGACTCTCACGTTGCCCCACAGGACTCTTCTTCCTTTCTGATGTTAGGGATCACTTAGAACCACTCACTGAAGACAGCAGGCTTTCCTGTACCCCAGATGACTAACTTGTAGCCTCAGGGCTGATATAGCCCTTGGATTTTTATGTACAGTTCTCGAAGGTGTGAAAAGAGCAAAAATGGCAATTTTACATTATTTTAATAATTTCCTGCAAATACAAAGTTCTGACGTGCTATTACAACAGGGAGACACAAGAGGGAACTAGTGATACAGAAAAGGTATTTTCCCAGGCATGCTTCCAGAGAGGGAAAAGGCTTTGTCACTATGGGCCCATCGACTGGGTCTTGGTGGCACAGCCACCTTGATTGGTTATCACAGGAGCATAATTATGATAACTGGTGTTTGTGTAAAGCTTCAAAGTTTACAGAATGCTTTCACTATACTCATGTGATTCCTTTTCATCTTTATTGCAAACCTTGATGATTCATTTCTCTGTTCATTTCTTGTTTATTAAGCATTTGTTACTTCCCAAACACTGTCCTAAGGATCATCAGAGGAGTTGGAAAAATTATGGCCCAGGTCTATTGGGGAGGCAAAACACGCATGTGGATCTCAGGCTTTGGAGTCTGACTCATGTGGGTTAGAGCTGAGTTTTGGTCTGTGTGACCAGCTGTGTGACATTAGGCCAATGTGTTAACCTCTCTGATCCACAATTTCCTCATTACATAAAATGGACATAGTTTTGTGTATATATATATATATATATATGCTTTACACACACACACACACACACACATATATGTATATATATATATATATATATTAAGGCCTTTGTGAGGATTAATTGGGATAAAAATTTAAAGTTCTGGAAATGAAATAAATGACAGCTATTTTAAGTGCTAACAATAAAAACAGTGTTTTTAAAATTATTTTTCTATATTAATGCTGTCCAATAAAAATGTAAACGACACATATAATTTTAAAATTTCTAGTCACCACATTAATAACATGATACAGATGAAATGTACTGCAGCAATACATCTTATTTTACCCAATTATAAAAGTAATGTCATTTCGTCACATAATCAGATTTTTCAAGTATTATGAGATATTTGCTTTCCTTTTTAATGTTGAGTCTTCAAAATTCAGTGCATGTTTTATAGCCTATTTCAATTAGGATTTTAAACTTTCATAAGAAACCATTGATCTGTATTTCAATTACATAAAATTCATAGTTGCAAAAGGGAATTTACTTACCCAAGTTGTTCACATGTATTTAAAAGTTTTCATCATGACCAAAAAAATCATTCTCCTTTGTATTTGCATCTACATTGACAAAACTGCTTTGGTATTTTGTGTAGAAAGCAGATCTTGGTGATCAACCGAGGTGGGCCCGAGTTGTTGGCCCAGGTCTTAGTCTCAGTGACATCAGAGATCATGTTTGTCGCATCAGCCTCATCTGCAGGGCTCAGGAGACCTGTGCACGCCGTGTCAGGCCAATAGGACAGGCAGCTCTGCACGGTGATCAGTGACCATCCCTGGCGTTTGCACAAAGCTCTGTAAGGGCCCAGAAGAGTGTGGGGCTGCCTCTGGAGTTAGTGCTGCTTGATGTGAGTCTTTCAGGATGAGTCTGAGATGTTTGGGTGGGCTGACAAGAAATAACAAGAATTCATCTCATCAAAGCTGGGGGACAGGGAAGAGGAAATGAGAAAAGAACAAAACTTGTAAAGGCGTGGAGACTAGAAAGAATCCGGACAGTGTCAGTCTGTAACCACACCGCTGCCTGGGCCACCGACCTGGGCCCAGACCCCAGTCCTGCCTGTCCCGACACCATGTGAAAGGCAGGGTCAGGCCAGGGCAGGAGCCATGGCTGACAGGTATGGACAGCGCTGGCCTGCAGAGGCTGCGCCATCTGTCCCCGACTCCAGGTCACTGGAATAGGGGCGGGGTCTGGCCAGATCTGTGTTGAGCCCTGGAACCCCTGCAGAGGACAGAGCGGACAAGGGGAGAGACACGGCCAGAAAAGAAACTTGCTGGGAAAGTTAATGAGGGCTTCCACTAGAGCTTTTGTCGTGGGGGTAAAAGGGAAGATACTAGAAACTCTCCAGGCTCCTGGGTGGCTGAGTCAGTTGAGCCTTAGCCTGTTGATTTTAGCTCAGGTCATGATCTGGGTTTGTGGGATCAAGCCCCACGTGGAGCCCTGCATTGAGTCCCATGGCAGGCTCTGTGCTCAGTGGGGAGTCTCCTGGGGATTCTCTCTCTCCCTCCTTTTCCCTCTGCTCCTCCCTTTCTCTCTCTAAAAAAAAAAAAAAGAAAGAAAGAAAAGAAAAGAAAAAAATCTAGGAAATTTCTGGGTTGACTAGAAGGTGGGAGGGGGTGGTGTCGGGACAGGCAGGACTGGGGTCTGGGCCCAGGTCGGTGGCCCAGGCAGCGGTGTGGTTACAGATTGACACTGTCCGGATTCTTTCTAGTCTCCACGCCTTTACAAGTTTTGTTCTTTTCTCATTTCCTCTTCCCTGTCCCCCAGCTTTGATGAGATGAATTCTTGTTATTTCTGGATATTTCACTAGAAATCCTCCAGGTCTATAATAGGATCCTCCTTACGGACTTCTTAGAGGCTCCGCATGTGAATCTATTCCTGTATTTTACTAGGTTAACCCCAGTGGAAGGGTCAGTATTCAATATTGCTGACATGGGAATTCCTAGGGGTTTTGCAGGGAGGCATTTATATATTCAGGCGTGTGGGAATCAGAGAAGAAAGAGAGCCTGGGGAGTCGTCAGCGTCGGTGTGGTAAGTGGGATTCATGCGTGTGGAACGGGTTTTCCAGGGCAGCATGGGAGCAACCGAGGGAGGGAGAGGCTGTAGGAACAGCTCGGCTATTCAAGGAAACTTATATGCATTAAGTTAAGCGGTTATAATTTTTATATTGTGGGGTTCTTAGGAGAATTAAGATACATGTGAAGCTCCTAGCAGTCAGTTACTAGCAACTACTTTAAATTAATATTATTTACAGCAAGAAATTTTTTTTTTAAAGATCTTTTAATTAGAGAGCATGAGCTGTCGGGGAGAGGGGCAGAGGGAGAAAGAAACAGACTCTCCACTGAACAGAGACATCCCCTGATCCCGCCATGTGGGGCTTGATCTCAGGATCCTGGGATCATGATCTGAGCTGAAGGCAGATGCTTAACCGACTGAGCCACCTGGGTGCCCCTAGAGCAAACAATTTTTTAGTAATAACTACTATTTACTGTTAGAATTGTTATAATAGAAAGACAACTACAAATAGCTGTGAGACATCATGTCTCTAAGGTGTAGATTTCACATTGAAAAAGAAAGAAGGTTATAGTGCTTTCTGTTTATAATGAAGTTTCAATGAAATATACTAGAACATGACCCAGGCACAAAGGGCCAGTGCAGGAAGTACAATTCGTTATCGTCAGTATTTTATGGTGATCACAGGGTGAGCATCGACTTTTCCCCAGAGGCAGGGGAAGAAGGAGGGTGAGACACAAGAAGGAGTGAGGAAACCAGAGGTCGTACCTCGCCTCAGTGAGAGCCAGGTTCGAAAAGGAAGGAGTGTCCATGGGCCCCATCTCTCAGGAAGACACAGCAAGTTGAAGACCCAGAATGAGCTGTTTGAATTTGCTCCTGCGAAGTTCGGGAGACTTCTCACGAGGAGCAGTGTTAGCAACCAAGAGGCAGGAGGGGAAGGTTGAATGGGAAGGTGCTGAAGGGAAGAGAGGGCGACAGGGAGATGGGACCACGGACCGCTGTGTGTGTGTGTGTGTGTGTGTGTGTGTGTGTGTGTGTGTGCACATGTACGCACGTGAATAAATGTGTGTCTACCATTTTCTGCAGGAGACAACTGAGAATAGTTGGATGCTGAGGAGTGTTTGAAAATACAGGTTTTATTATTTAGGTATGGCAAGGCCAGCAGAGGCCAGGAGGAGGGGACACACCAAGGCCCTGGGGGCAGGGTGGGGGGGTTGGTATTCCGGAAGCACCCAGGTTTGCCATGAGGGGAAATGTGAGCTAGAGCCTTTGTTGTGGTTTCCTCAGGAAGGAACGGGCAAGGCAGGGTAAGCACGGTTAGGATTGGCTACTTTGAATCATTTCAGCAGGCTCTGGGGCAGAGGAGCTGTCCCTCATTGTCTGATGCGGAGCTTGGGGTGAGAGGTCAGGGGGATAGAGGAAGTGAAGCCCAAGTGAAGGAGAGGGCTCCTACGAAGGTGTTTGCGGGTGTGGGCTCTCCATGGGGTTGTTTGCCTATGAAAGGTGTCTGGCAGGCAAGCTGTTTACTTGCTCTAGAAATTGACTGGCCTTGGCTAGGGCAGTCTGTCCAGGGTCAGCAACACACCCCCCTCCCACAGGAGCCATGTTTAATGCAAAAGTGAGTTGAGTGTTCAAGGGTAAGCTAGAAGAATGGGCAGTGGTGAGTGGCTCTTGCCACTTGCCCTTGCCCAGCCTGGGGAGGGATTCCTAGACGATCCACCTACACCGGGGAACACCTCCGCATGTGTCTTGGACACAGTCCCTGACGGAGGCAGAATTCCACTGCCTTTCTTCTGAAACTCAGCCTTCCAGCATCGACCACGATCCCCCGCCGATCACTGCGGGACAAAGTATGCTCGGCTTGAGAGAATTTGTGGAGTTTTCCTTTTCTTTTCTTATATCATTATAACATCTGAGAGAGTGTACATATCTGGAGTCCAAGTGTTCAAAGACCATGCACATTCCTGGGGTATTTGGTCAAGAGATTACTAGATATTTTCAATGAAGAACATATTGACAGCTGTGCTATAAATATCAATTAAACATTTCAGGAGCCATTAAGTTCTACCACTTTGCAAAGGTGGGGGGCTTCGTAGTTTTGAACATCAGCCTTATAACCGTAGGTAAAACTGAAATGTTTGGCTTGAAGGTGAGTGTATTGGGGCTACAGGTGACTCGCGACTTAGAACAGGGAAATGTTTTACATTAAACTATGAAATGTAATATTAGCTATTTAGATTGTTATAACTGAGCTTTAAAATATTAAATATTAAATACATGATTGGAATAAGACGAGAGGGCTAAATTGATTTTGAAATCTCCATTGTATGTTTTTTTATGAAGATTCATTGATAAACCTTGGTGGCTCATTTTTACAATTTCAAGGAATTCATGCAATTGGTTAAGATCATTTGCTAATTGTTATCTTAAGAGCCTCAGTGGTTTTTCTGTGAGATGGCTCCTTCCACCAACCCTGGGTTGGCTTACTCTTTGGAAAAACACTAAATTAACAGTTCTTGCAGAGTAACCTTTTCTTTTAGTTTTAGGATTTGAAACATGAATATTTAATGTTTTTCCTTCGGGGATCAAGGGATCTTACCACAACCACACCCAGAAATGGGCACAAATATGTCTCTTGTGTGTGTGTTAGCCTGCGAATGCCACAGGAAAGGCTCCCTTTCTGATGTCTGCCATCTGGAGACTGGACTCTGTGACTGCAAACCACATGTGACTGGACGGCAGTGTGACCAGTGCCTGGTAAGGAGCCTACTGGCCATTACAGACATTCACGTGTTTGTCGGTGATTTCTTTTTTTTTTTTTTTAAAGATTTTATTTATTTATTTGACAGAAGAGAGAGAGAGAGAGACATCACAAGTAGGCAGAGAGGCAGGCAAGGGTAGGGGGGAAGCAGACACCCCGCTGAGCAGAGAGCCCGATGTGGGGCTTGATTCCAAGACCCTGAGATCATGACCTGAGCCAAAGGCAGAGGCATAGCCCACTGAGCTGCCCAGGCGCCCCGTCAGCGATTTCTATAATTGATGCCTTGACCTTGGTTCAAGTGGAATGCCCTTCAGGACTGCCAGAAAGAGCTACTGCCCTAAGCACGGCTGGTGATTGCCGGGTGTCCTGACTTGCAGAGTCTGTATTCAGTTTACAAAGGACTGGAGTGATGTCATGACCACTCTTGGGTTCTGTGAAACATTGACGTTTGATTGGGGAAACATGCTCATAAGGATTCGTGGCTAACTAAAATGTACTTTGGCTTCCACGCTCCTGCCCCCACTGTGCAACAGCCTGGCTATTACGGGTTGGACACGGGGCTCGGGTGCCTGCCTTGTGACTGCAACATGTCAGGCTCTGTGTCAGACAACTGCTCCGAGGATGGCCAGTGTCGCTGCGTCCCGGGCGTAGCTGGGGAGAAGTGCGACAGGTGTGCCCACGGATTCTACGCCTACCAGGATGGCGGCTGTACACGTGAGCTCTGGAATTCATTATCTGAGGCTTGATTGTGATTTCCAGACTTTTCTTTGAGCTCTCCTTTGACTTCCAGTTCTCTTCAGCTCCTTTACTTTTTCTCTTTTAACCTGGAGGATTTCCTATGTTTTTTTTTTTTTTTTTCTGTTTCCTGATCCCATGCTTAATCCGTCTGTCATCTCTGATCAGGCTTTACTAATTATGGGGACTTAGATTAATTACTTCAGTTAGCTCTGGTTACCTTATCTGTAGAAGAGAGAAGCTAATTATAATTTCCACCCAGAAGTTACTTTTCATGTGGGACATAAAGTCCTTACCACGGCATTTGGCACACAATCAATGCTCCGTAGTGCCTGTTTTACACCTGCTTCTGTTTCTCTGTCCCAATTACCCCTTTTGCAACCACATCTCTCCACAAGAAGGAAGAGCCCCCTCCCGAGAGACAGGGATAGGTGACCTTGGGAATCACGAGGTCTCTATTAGGAACTAGAAGAACAATTTAGATAGTGAATCCAAGGGAGCGAACCTGCGGGATCTGCTCTAACCCCCTCGATTGCACAGGGGTCCTGATGCGTGTGTCTCTGTTGTAGCCTGTGACTGCGCTCACACACAGCACACTTGTCACCCTGAATCGGGGGAGTGTATCTGCCCTCCTCATACTCGGGGCACCACCTGTGATGAATGTGAGGACGGATACTGGGGCCACGACCTTGAGCTCGGATGCCAGGTATGCACCACCGTTGCTGGGAAGTACTTCACCAGGGCAAGGTTCACTCCTTCTCTTTCATCTGCGCCCTTGACCTTGACCTGCTGAACAGCTCTGTGGTTTCTGTTTAAAACTTAGTATGGGTCCAGGCAGCCAGGTGCCAGAAGCAGCCGCCTTAAAGCACATTATTCTATTTTCTCCAAGAACCCCACTGTGGAACTGATGGTTTAGAAACTTTATTTTAGTGCCCTTGACACAGATGCTGCCGTGGACACGATCTTCCAGGAGAAGGGCAGAAGTCATTTTCCTGGGGGGTTGAATCCAATCTGCAGCGGTTCTATTTTCAGGGTACCTTTCCTCAGTTGAACTTGGGTATAGTTTGCCTTTTGGAAACAGACTTGACTTGGATATGTAGGATGCTGCTGCTGGGTTGGGTGTGAGGTCACAGGCTCAGCCCTGTGTGCGTGTGCCCCAGGCTGGCAGCTGCTGCCTCCTGTTGGCTCATGGCAAAGTGAGTGGTGAAAGAAACCCCTGTGTTCAATGAAGTCCCCACAGTTACTGTTCTGTAACCTGTGTACATGATGCAAATATAAAAGGAGCCTTTTTATTAAGTGAGTTTGTTTTCCCAGGCCTGCAACTGTAGTGGGGTTGGGGCCTCCAGTCCCAGCTGCGATGTGCTCACTGGCCACTGCCGATGTAAGCCGGCCTTCGGCGGACCCAGCTGTCATCAGTGCTCCCTGGGGTACAGAGACTTTCCAGACTGTGTGGCCTGTGACTGTGACCTCCGAGGGACATTGGCGGACACCTGTGATGAGGAACGGGGTCTGTGCAACTGTGCAGCAGAAACCGGTAGCTGCTCCTGCAAGGTAACAGCCCCCTCTCTCACTCATCACTACGACTGTGGGGCTTTTAACTATTTAAATTAGGGGCGCCTGGGTGGCTCAGTCAGTTAAGCGTCTGCCTTCGGCTCAGGTCATGATCCTGAGGTCCTGGGATGGAGCCCCTCTTTGGGAATCCCTGCTCAGCGGGGAGTCTGCTTCTCCCCCTGCTTCTGCATGCTCTCTCTGTCAAACAAATGAAATCTGTAACCATTTACATCAGCAGCTAGGTTTTAGACACTTTTCATAGTGAATCCTCACTACCTTCTGGGTTCGACCTTCAATTCTTGGTATGATCTTCTAGAACAATGGATGATTCTTTAAATGGAATTTTTACTGGTCGTTATGAGTGTCAGATGATAGACCTGGCAGGTGTTCCAGGCGGCTGAGCAGCCTGTCTATCTTGGTTATACAAGTAAAATAGATAGCACGGGGCTTCAAGAAGATTTGTGATTCAGGGCACCTGGGTTAAGTGTCCGATTCTTGATTTCAGCTCAGGTCATGATCTCAGGGTAGTAACACTGAACCTCAGGCTGGGCTCCACTCTGGGCATGGAGCCTGGTTGGGATTCTCTCTCTTCCTCTGCTCCCTCCCCCAATTTTTAAAGTAATAAAATTAAATAAATAAAAGAAGATTTGTGATTTTCTAACCGGTAAGTAATTATTGTTTCATATGTACTGGCCAGGATGAGGGAAATTTGTGTTTTGTATTTTCCCGGCAGGTAAGATTTCAACCTCTTGTTTAATCCCGTGTATTTCCACTGGTTTCCCCGTTGTGCTATGTTATTAGGAGGTAACTGGTTACCTCCGCCGGGGCTTTTCCAGGTGCTGGTGATACAGAGGAGAGAGAGAGTAGCGGGCTGCTTAGTGACTAGGGAGGGGGAAGGGAAACTCACGCAGATACTCTGTCCTGAGGGTAATGGCAACATCAGTGAACCTGTTTTTGGGCGACAGCAGCTTTCCTTACAGAGATCAGAATGGGAGGGGCCTGCCTCAGTCATCACCTCCTCCTGACCCATTATTGGAGTCACCTGGGTCCTTGGGGCGGTGTCGCGGGTTTGCTCCAGGAGAGGCTCATCAGGGGCCCTATATATTCCCAAAGCATCCACGATGATTCTGATGAGTCACCCATGCCTGAGGGAGTGGATGTTCCTTGAGGTTAGGGCGCTTGCCTAGGGAAACAGCTGCTTTGGGGACGCTTGAGGGTCCAGAATTATTTTTGTGTTTCATTTCATTTCTGTTCAGAAGTCCCATCTCTCTCTCTCTCTCTTTTCAGGTTAAAATAAATGAGTCTTGCTTTCTCTTTAGGAAAACGTGTTGGGTCTTCATTGCAGCGAGTGTCAAGCTGGGACCTATGCCCTCCGCGCCGATGACCCTCTGGGATGTACCCCCTGCTTCTGCTTCGGGCTGTCCCAAGTCTGCTCCGAGCTGGAGGGTTATGTGAGGACACCGGTAAGTTACACATGCGGGAAAATGTGCTAGCGTGCTTTTTTAAACCCTCCCTCCCTGCGCCCCCTCCATGGAAGTCGGGTGACAGTAGAGGACAGAGTCAAGGACTTACTTTAAATTTTGCTCTTAGAGCATCAGAAATTCCAGGAAGCTAATTGGGTTCGTTACGAATCTGAGCTCTGTCTCTGCCATCCGAGGAAATCAGTGAAGCTGGAGCTGAAGGCGCTCAGGGTCGCTCATGAGCTAATCTACCAAAAGCTTTCATTGGAGAGAAGCCAGAACTGCAACACACACCAGTTTCTTTCATGTAACCAAATCCTGCCCCAGCGGAGCAAGTTTGCCCCTCAGGGCAGTAGTGTAAAACACACACAGTTTTCCTCCAACCCAGGTGTTGGAGTTGGAAGGCTGGAAGATGTCTCTGGGACTCCCGTTTTAATACTGAAGCTACCCGGTCTGTGAAACCATAGTAGAATCTGATGAATCAAAGGTGAGGAGTAAACTCCGGCTCTCAGGTCTGTTTTTCTTCCCTTCCATGACCAGGTGACGCTGGGCTCAGGGCAGCCCCTCCTGCGCGTGGTCTCTCAGAGCAATCTCCAGGGCACGACTGAGGGGGTGTATTACCAGGCCCCTGATGTCCTCCTGGACGCCGTCACCGTCAGGCAGCACGTCCACGCAGAGCCGTTTTACTGGCGGCTGCCAGAGTGGTTCCAGGGAGACCAGGTGAGCTCCCCTCCCCCACCAGCCTAGAGCCAGTCTGCCTTTCCCAGAGGACACAGGTGTGGTTTGAAATCATGATGGACTGCGTCAGCCTACCCTTATACCAAGGTGGTTATTCCCTCTAAGTAGAGCTGGAGAAGCTTAATGCTTACAAAAATGCCCCCAAATGTATATGGCTTTCAAATAATTTTTATTTGAAAGTCTTTGTCGGTGTTGGGGAGTGGAGATGCCCGGGTGACTCAGTGGGTTAAGCAGCTGCCTTCGGCTCAGGTCTTGATTCCAGGGTCCTGAGATCGAGGCCCACACGAGGCTCCCTGCTCAGCAGAGAGCCTGCTTCTCCCTCTCCTTCTGCCTGCTGCTCTGCTTACTTGTGCTCTTTATCTCGGTCAAATAAAATCGTCACAAAAATAATTAAAAAAAAATATTTTAAGGCACCCGGCTAGCTCATACATGTATCTCCGAGTTGTGAGCTCGAGCCCCACATTGTGTGTAGAGATTACTTAAGAATAAAATCTTAAATTCTTTTAAAAATCAAATCCTATTATTTCTCTCCTTCCTCAAACAGTCCTTCAACAAATATTTTTCCTTTTTTATTAACATAAGTTCAAGCGCTGTGGTTCTTCTCAGCAAATCGATATTCATTTAGGGGGAAAGTAAAAACCTGGTATAACAGACTATTAAAGGCACCACTTTGCTTAAATAAACACTGGTGCTCATGTATGAAATCACCCAGATCTTTAAAATTTGCCAATATGTGTCCAACATTCCCATAACTCTAAGTCCTTTTAAATTCAAAGGAGCCTGAAAAGAATCAGGAGCATTACCCCACTGATATGTTACTTTGGCCATACCTCCATGGGTGCTATGGAGAGAAAGTTCTGGGAGGTGATCGCTGTGGCCTTGATGGGGTTGGGGGCTTCACCGTGTATCCTCCTCCCCCCACTCAGTGAGTTGTACACCTTAAATATGTACAGCTTTTTACATGCCAGACATGCCTCAACCAAAGTGTTCTTTTTTTTTTTTTTTTAAGATTTTATTTATTTATTTGACAGAGATCACAAGTAGGCAGAGAGGCAGGCAGAGAGAGAGAGAAGCAGGCTCCCTGCTGAGCAGAGAGCCCGATGTGGGGCTCAATCCCAGGACCCCGGGATCACGACCTGCGCCAAAGGCCGAGGCTTTAACCCACCGAGCCACTCAGGTGTCCCAACAAAAGTTTTCTTAAACTTTTTAAAACATCAGTTAAAAAAAAAAAAAAAAAGCTATGGGTTGAGTCAACTTAAGAATCCATAATTAAGTAGAATTAAAAAGTCTCAGATTCCAGATGACCGATTCCACCCATGTGATGCATGTCTGGGACCCAGGATTTCTTGCAAATGGCAGCAGGCTTGTGAAGAAATAGTTTTAAGCCAGGGCCATGTCAGAAGTCAACCGTTTACGACCCCTTAGCTCCTGGCCTACGGCGGCAGCCTGAAGTACAGCGTGGCCTTCTATTCTTCCGACGGCGTCGGCACCTTCAACCTTGAGCCCCAAGTGCTCATCAAAGGGGGCCGGACCAGAAAGCAGGTTATTTACGTGGACCTGCCCGCCCCAGAGAACGGAGTACGACAAGAGCAGCAAGTGGGAATGAAAGAGGTGAGGATGTCCTCCTTTCCTACTGCACCCCTTGACGGGGCGACATCCGCTCTGGGTGCGGGAGAATGGCAAAGCTGCTCGTAGCAGAGTGAGCTGGACCACCCGGGATCAGAATTCCAGGGGGCTTAGCAGGATTTGTAGAAACCATTCAAATTCCATATGCTCAAGAACGGTATGCTAGGCTTATGCTAACTTGCTGCGAATTGCATCCCAAATCCTTTACCCGTGGTGCACAAGTCTCCATCCGTGTGGAGGTCATGGTGTGAAGTCTCTGGGCTCGTGTGGACCTGGCCAGTGCGCACGCACGTGCTCGCACACTCACACGGACTCCGCGGACGGTGGGCCGCGTGGCTGGCCCTGCGCAGGTGACGTGTGTCTGCTGCTACTCGAGGCTGGCACTGCTGTCCCCCACCCCCCGGGAGAGGACAGGAGAGCTTCCTTGGTTAGGCTTGCTCTTGTGCACAGGACCAGGCTCCCTCCCAGAGAAATTTATAAAAGAATCCCTAAATTCATAAGCTTCTGACGATTTGTAATCTGGATGTAATTGAAGGTGTTTCTCCTCCACAGAACTTCTGGAAGTATTTTAACTCCGTTTCTGAAAAACCTGTCACACGCTCCGATTTCATGTCTGTCCTTAGCAACATTGAGTACATCCTCATCAAAGCATCTTACGGTCAAGGATTACAGCAAAGCAGGTACTCAGAACCTTCTAGAATGAAAAAAGCTTTTTTAAACTTGAAATCAGACGGAAGAGATTTGATTCACTCTTATTACTTCCTACCTTCACTAGTGTGTGTCTGTGTATACACAAATACGTATATTTGGTTCCTCACCAAACTTTATTAAATATGAATATGAAATATGTGGAAAATGACCTAGATGATCCATCCTCCAATTAATGTGGACATAAAATATAAGCACATGAGATCTTAGATGAGGATTAAAATATAAATAAAACTAAACAAAAATTCTATTTTCTGCCCTTAAGTTTCAATAGCATTTCTTTGTCATGACACATCAAGAATGTGGTCACCTGCTCATTTAGTACTTATCCCATAAAGGAAGCTACTAGGTTATGGCCAAACTAGGACTTCAGTTGTTTCAGATGGGCTTTGTGGAATATTATTTTTAAGTCCTTACATGTCTGCGGGGGCCCAACACTGTGTAATGACAGGCCTAAGGTTCTCTTTCACGTTCCCTTTGTAATCGGGTAGCAGCTACTCCCAAACTGGCAGGAAAGCTCTGGTTTAATGTATGTGCAAATTCATTACATAATGTGCCAGATTCCTAGAAAGTGTCTTTCTCCATGCGAATGCTCCCTCTCACACTTCTTAATGGTTTTACAGAATCTCAAATATTTCCATGGAGGTTGGTAGGAAGGCTGCAGATTCACCCCCGGGACAGGAGGTGGCGTCCCTCCTAGAGACGTGTCTCTGTCCTCCCGGCACGGCTGGATTCTCGTGTCAGGTAGGGAGACTGTGGTTCAAATCCATGACCTGTGGTGAGGTACTATATGTCGGCTAGTTGAATTTAAATTAAAAAATAAAATAAAATCCATTTCTTGTTTTGAACTGAAATAGGCTTGTTAGAGCAACTCCCAAGTGATGATCAGAGTTTGAATTATATAAGTGTTCTCTTAAAAAAAAAAAAAAAGACTTAATTATGGCTATATATTGTATAAAAGTAAACTTTACTGCCCTAACCATTTTTAAGTGCATTGCTAGTAGGGCTAAATACATTCGCATTATTGTACAGACCTTTGTACCCCTTAAACTCGACCTCCGCAGTCTCCCACCCCCACAGCTCCTGGCAATCACCATTGTGCTTTCCTAGCGAATCTGACTACTCTAGGTCCTTTATGTAAGTAGAATCCCGTAGTATTTCTCATAGATGCCTGGCTAGCCTAATGTCTTCAAGGTTCATCCATGTTGTAGCACATATCAGAATTTGCTTCCTTCTTAAGGCTGAATTACATCCCATTGTATGTATTGATCACATTTGGTTTGTTAATTCATCCATCGGTGGACACTTAAGTTGACTTTTTGCCTGTCATGAGTAATGCTGTCCTGAAAGGCTCTATGCAGGTATCTCTCTGAGACCCTGATTTCAGTTCTTTGGGGCTTATGCTCAAAAGAATTGCTAGGTCATGTGGTAATTTTGTTTTTAACTTTTTGAGTAACTGCCCTACTGCTTCCCACAGCACTGCCCCATTTTTTATATTCCTACCAGCAGTGCACGAGTCCACTTTTCCTACATCCTTGACAACTCTGATTATTTTTTGATAGTAGTTATCTTAGCGGGTATGAGGCGGTAGCTCATTGTAGTTTTGATTTGCATTTCCCTAATGATTTTGATGTTGAGCTTCTGTTCAGGGGCTTACCTGCCAATTGTATCTTCTTTGGAGAAATGTTTATTCAAGTTACTGTACTGTGATTTATAAGAATAGCTATTTGGTTTTCATCCCCTATTTCCTAGCACAGAGTTCTTAAATGCTTAGAATTTCCTAAGTGATGAGATCTATGAAGGTGTCTTTTGCTATGTTCACGAGGTGACTTTTGAAAAGTTCCTAGGTCATCTACGGAGGGAGGCTGGTCACCAAAAGAACCAACCATCAAGCTGGAGAACTTTTAGTCCTACCCCCTAACCTCAGGGGAGAGGGAAGGGGCTGGAGGTTTAATCAATAGCCAGGGGCCAGTGAGCTCCTCAATTATACTCCTATAAGGAAGAATCCATAAAAGCCAAAAGGATAGAGTTCAGAGAACTTCCTGGTTGGTGAACACGTGATGTGCCCGTGGAGAGGTCATGGGGGAGCTCCAAGGCCCCTTCCCGTTGCATCTGTTCCATCTGGTTATTCCTGAGTTACACCCTTTGATAGTAAACCAGTGACCTTGTACATCCTTTGATAGTAAACCAGTGACCTTGTACCTAGAATGTTTCTCTAAGTTCTGCACTCCACTTTAGCAAATTAATCAAACCCAAGGAGGGGGGCATTGGAACCTCCAACCTATAGCAAGTTGTCAGGAACACAAGTGACAATCTGGACTTGTGAGTGGTATCTGTAGTTGGGGGACAGGGCCAATCTTCTAGAACTTCTAGAACTGAACGCTTAACCTGTAAGATTGGATACTATCTTCAGGCAAGTAGTGTCAGAATTAAACTGTGGGATACCCAGCCAGTGTCCGAACATTGGTTGGTGTGTGTGGGGGAAAAACCCACACACCACAACTGGCCCCAGAATATATTGATCGTAAATGGCGATCAGAAGTGGAATTGGTGTCAGCTTCATTACAAGTCCTCTGTCCATTGTTTTAATCCTGTTTGTTGATTTCCTTTTGCCTGCATTCAGGACTGTGCACCCGGTTACTACAGGGAGAAGCTTCCGCAAGGCAGGAGCCGAGGACCCCACCCTCTGCTTGCCCCTTGCGTACCCTGCAGTTGCAACAACCACAGTGACACCTGTGACCCAGAAACTGGGAAGTGTCTGGTAGGTTTGTTGTGTGGGTTCTCAGAGGAGGCACTCGGCCTTTGAATTTCTGCTCCAGAGTCCTATGAAGTTCTTGGTTTAGAGAGAGCCTAAACTAACTGTAACGTTGTGTAAATTTCCTTCAGAAAGGTTCAGCGAAGAGGTCAGATGTTGTTAGTGCAAAATCTTTTGTAAGTCCTGGTTTCATGGATTTTTTTTTTTTGTGGGCATCAGTTTGGGAGTTAAGGGTGCTTGCAGTGTTAGTAAGAGTCAAACTAGAGGAGACCTTTATGTCCTAGAACTGGGTCACCTGGGGTCCTACAATGAGTTAATGCCCATGTTACGCATTTATTTCTGTCCTTGTATTTTTTTGAAAAATGCTTATTCTCTTGGATGTTTTAGTATGCATTTGCTTCTCAGCCACCTTTCTCTTCTATAAAAACAAAATTCAAAATTTGAGGTTATCACTGGCTTTATTGAGTGATTCTTGAATTGGGCAGTATTCCATCTATCAAGCTAGAGGGGAACTCGAGGAGCTGTACAAAATGGAATTTTGGGGGGGAAAAAGGGGGGCAAGGAAGTTATTAGTGAAAAGAAAAGATTGTTCTAGGCAAGATCACTTTCCCATAGAGGGGAGGGCAGGAGTCTGATTAGGTTTGGGACCTCCTCCTCTTTTCAGGGAGGAAGGGCCCATGTGACAGGTTACCTCATTGATGCTGATCATAAAATTCCTGACTGATTAAATGCATTTTGGGGGCAGGTTGAAACTGTAGTTAGGCTATGTAATAGCCCTGGTTTGGTGTCTTGGCCTAAGTGATGCCGTGTTGGGCCTGTGGTTTTCTTTTTAATGCCCTACACCAAGATTGGCCTTAGAAACATAAGGAGAACTCTGATCACTGAAAAGGAACAAATGGTCCAGATGGAAGTCTTGTCACCTTGAGCAAGGCCCAGCTCTTGTGTCTGTGATTTTTGATCAAGTTGACGAGGCCTTATTGATAACCTAGAATAATCTGATATTCTATACCTATTCTGGAAATTTTTTAAAAATAATAACTCTTGTAGAAACATTGGTTACTTGAATAAATTTGTGCCACCACTAACTCACCTCAGGTAAAATAACTCCATGAAAGGGAATGAGCTGCCCACCAAGAAAGACACACCTGAAGATTTAGACCTCCTGGGTGTTGCCTAGACACAAGGGAAGGGACGGGAGAATTAGGACAGCAGGCTCCCAACCCCCGGCAGCCCCTCTAAACCTGTCTTCTATTTGGATCATTTTTCATGTGTGAAATTGGAAGGTCATTTCCACAGGGAACGCTGCTGAACTACGGCAGAGCGCAGGTGAACTTAGAAACTGACGCACAGCATGGTTTTCCCCCATTAAAAAGATATGTGTTAACCTTTGCTGACTCCATTATATATGTGGAACTAAAGAATTATTCCAGTCATATCAGGTGAAATGGCCTTAATGAAGATGCAGATAGTTACAACACTATTAAAAAAAAACAAAAAAAAACTGTACGCACTTTAATCAGCTCATGCTCCGGGCAAAAAGTCCTAATAGAGAAAATGAGAAAATCTCATTAAAGAATTTAAGGAAAATTGATTTCAAGCAACTGAAATCGAGATGCAATTAGCTGGGAAAGGTCCCTTGGCCAGGCATGGGGACAAAGGTCTCATGGACGGTTAAAGGAGTCGATCAGTTCTTTTCACGCTGCATCTTTACGTGGTAGGCTATTTCAACAAGATTGAGTACTCCTAGGACGTTCAATTACTACCCTGCCTTTCCTAGCCCAAATCCACCAGAACAAAGTTCTTTACTTTTTTTTTTTTAAGATTTTATTTATTTGACAGACAATGAAATAGGGAACACAAGCAGGGGGGAGTGGGAGAGGGAGAAACAGGCTTCCCACCAAGCAGGCAACTGGATGTGGGGCTCGATCCCAGGACCCTGGGATCATGACCTGAGCTAAAGGCAGATGCTTAATGACTGAGCCACCCAGGTGCCCCCAGAATAAAATTTTAAGATCAGCAGCTGACCTGTTGTTTCGTACCCTAGAAACAACACGGCCTTCGTAACCCAGCGTAGGAAAGACTGTGGCAAGGAGTCTCCCTGGCATCAACAAAGAGCGCTTTTGGACAGCTCCCTACTCTGCGGGGAGAGGTTGGCCAGGTGTTACCTGGAACGCATAAGTGCTGTCAGCTGGATCTGTTCAGTTTCACAGTACACCACGATGGATACATCTGCTGCAAGACAGCTTAAGTCTGAACTGCAACATTCACGCCAAGCAGTAATTTAGTGAACATTTACACACCTCCTACCATGGGAAGCTCACTCCCACAGCAGCTCAACTCCTCTTTGGGCAGCCCTGATTATTCCTGGAATGGGTGCATTTTGAATCTTTGGAGCCACTGCAACAAACCTCTAGGTCAAGTTTATGCATGAAGAGTGGCAGTATCTTAGCTAGTAACTTACGAAATGGGTTAGAGCCCTCCTTCTCATAGCTGCAGGTCCTGAATCTTCAGCCCTCCTGGTCTGAAGGTTCTGAAGCTAAAAGAGCAAGTTTTTGTTGACATTTCCAAGATGAAATCTGCTTTGTTTATATATCTGATGGTTCAGTGGAAAGGTAGAATGCACGTACCATCCTGCGGTTAAAGTATCCTTCCCAGAGCCCAGCGCCTTTGCTCCAGGTGCGGAAGGGGCATCGCTCTCTGACGCTAGGTGTGTTGTGAACGCAGCCCGCGGGTTTTGCCAGCCTGGTCACCACTGCCTCTTCATCTTGTGAGGTCTCTTTTGTGGTTTAGTGCAACAGGGCACTTCCATTTGACAAAATCCCTTAAGCACCCCTTATGGATTATTACATAGGTGGGCATCAAGGCCATTTTGGATCTGATTTTGTCATTTAGCATGTAAGGTGTCCCTCCTCCCCTTCATGTCCCTGGGACTTGGAATTATCATAAAAATGATTGGTCAGAAGTGTGACCTGGAAAGGAATGAGACTCAGGACAACCAAGATCCCCTGGGAGTTCCTATCCCCGAGTACCCGCTCCCAGGAGACACCACTTAATGGTTTTACAATTGAACGACTGGCACACCTATTCTGTGCACTTCCCACAGCAAGGAATTCATCCTGCAGGTTAGTGGACGTTAACAGGTTCTCATTTCCCGCCACCCTGGGGCAGCTTGCCTTTGGTCCTCTAGGATCAAGAAAGCCAGGAAGTCCACAATCCTTTGTGTATTTGGGAGCGTTTGGTGCTAGAGTTGATGTTAGCAATGACAGCCAGGAAATCTGCTCAGTCCTCGCCCATCTAATATTCTTCATCAGATTTGTATTGTATCATTAAATCAAGGATTGAGAGGCGCCTGGGTGGCTCAGTGGGTTAAAGCATCTGCCTTCAGCTCAGGTCATCACCCCGGCATCCTGGGATCGAGCCCCACATCAGGCTCTCTGCTCAGTGGGGAGCCTGCTTCCTCCTCTCTCTCTGCCTGCCTCTCTGCCTACTTGTGATCTCTGTCAAATAAATTTTTAAAAAATCTAAAATAAATAAAAGTAAAACAAATATTTAACACCTTTTAAGAGGTTGCAAATTTTATTTCTAAAGAGAGAGCACATTTAGGGCATGTGGATCCTAATAAAATCTACTTCCATCAGGTGAGATAGGAATGTAATTTTAAAACCAAAAATACTAGAATATTTTTTAATCAAAAGGAACTTAAAATAGTGTTTCAGATATATAAAAATGTGTCTTTCCATAGCCTCTCTCCCTGCCACGGATAGAGTGTCCTTTAGTTCGTCATTGTTACCTGTCTTTCTCTACTTACATCAGCCACAGAATGCAGTGCCCAAATGTCAACAAAAACTTGTTCTTTTAGCTTCAGGAACTTTTTTAATGGCAGGATCGTAGGACCTGTCATGGAAATGATGGCGTCCAATGTAACTAGAAATGGTTTGGTTATTGCAAAAATCTATTGGGGGTGCTGTAACACCTGGCATTTTCTTCCCTTTTCCTAAATCATCTGTTCACTTCTGTGCGTTCAGTGCCCCACATGTGATCAGTGAACCCCACGTGTGTACAAAACCAATGTGCTTCAAATCATTTGTTGCTAAATATTATAGATCCCTATTTTAAGGAACCGAAGGTTGGCTGCTTTTAGGAGCCCTCTGTGTGTGTATGTGTGTATAAAATATGTATTTTAGCCCTGTGTATATTTTCCATACAAAGACTGTATTAATTTCTAGACTGTATTATAATGAATGAAGGTCAGAGGTGTCAGTGTTTCCAGGATTTAAAAAATAGGAAGAATAAAATGCTCTCCCTTCTTTATTATTTAAAAAAAAAAAAAAAAGTGCTCCCTGATTTGAGCAGTGGCTTGCTTAAGCATTACCAGAGGTAAGGTAAGGTAAGGTAAGGTAAGGGTGATTTCTAAACAGTTTCCCATTCTTTTCCTCTCCTCTTGAAACCCGGGACTCCAGAACTGTAGGCACAGCACCGCCGGGGACCACTGCGATGTGTGCGCCCCTGGGTACTACGGGAAGGTGACCGGCTCCGTGGGTGACTGCTCTCCATGCGCCTGTCCCCGCAGCGGCCCCGCCAGGTGAGCCTACGCAGGTGCGCCCGCCCACCCTTGCTGGTCAAGCTGGGCTGCCTCCATCCTCCACCTCGGTTTACAGGCTCTTGGGGTGGCCGGTTTTAACAAATCTTCTCCATCTGTCGAGAAAGGCTCCGTTTAAGAGAAAGTGTTCATGATCCCAGCATTTGAAGAGCATTTTTTCCAAAGGAAAGTCTCTGTGTTGGTATTGGGGTGTTCGAATGGGAACAAGGCAAGAAGGGACTTTTAATTTTTGTTTCTCAGAGAATAATCTTAGCCTCCCGTCTCTCTGTCCAGCATACCTGGAGATGGGTGGTTACTGGTCTTATGAAAAATGATACAAAGCATTCAGTTCCTGTTTCAGGGAATGGGGTTAGAATTTGTCTAAGCCCATGACTGATGAGGTGCAGAAATGCTTCATGATGATGAGTCGGGGCCAGGCTCTGCCTTGAAGTCCTGATGCTCAGATAGAATTATCAGAACACAAAAAAGAAGCAGAGGTTTTATGTGGAAACTGGAATATCTGTGGGTCCTATAGGTTTAAATGAACTCGTAATTCATAAATACCATTTCATCATCCCCGAGACTATTTGACAAGACATTGAACATGTCCAGACAGAAAACCAACTCTTAGTATACTAAAATGGAGCTTTCTTTGTAATCATTGCTTGAATCTTCCTCTATGGTCTCCCAGTGAGTGACGCTTGATGATGAGTACCAGACGACAGGCACTGTTAGCTTCCTTCTAAACTAGCAAGCGTCCTAAAATCTATACTCACTACTATTTACCTTTTTGTGTTAAATATAACCCATTTTGACTCCCCAATTCCACACCTGTCATCTAAGTTATAGAAGTATTTGTATGTGTGTGTAAAGACGGATCTATTTTAGCATGGCTTAGCTATACTAAATTCACCCACAATTGCAGGGGAAAATGAAATATCTATGTACAGGGAAAAAAAATACACACACACACATATATTTATATAAAATATATATATATAATACAAAATATGTAGTGCACACCCACAGTGAAAGATTGTACAAACACTGAGACAAGAACTGCGTATATATGTATGCGCAGAATTGGAGAAATGGCCAGTTAAGTTATGTAACTGAAAACATGATAGGCTGTTTTAGTGAAAATTCGTATCTCCACGTGTATCCATGCCCATAGCTTCATGGCTCTAGGAGTCCAGAGAAATGTTTGAAAGAATAGTTCACCTTCTACTTTGCACGTTTGTGAAGTGTTTGAATATTTTACTTCTGCAATCAAAAAAATGTTCTAAGCACCCCCAAATGCACACTAATAAATTTTACACATGAGGAAGCAACTACAAAGGTAAGAAACCTCTATCTGTGTGATCTCTGCGTCTGAGAGATCATAGCGGACATGCTTTACTTTCTACATATCTCATGCTTCCACTAAGCCGGTCCCTTTAGTTTTTAAAGAGGAAAAAAAAAGTCTGAACTGAAGCGGGGCTGATAAGAGTAGCTGTCATTCTGGAAACTCAGCACAGGTTAAAACATCAGGTTCTCCCTGCGGTTTTTCTCTGCTGCTTGCAGATACCCAGATGTGCCACTAGATGGCGCAAGGCGCCTTTGTCATTTAAACGTGGGAGGAAAGATCCCAAAGCTGTATCCCAGAGTGAGCGGACGGAGAAGATGATTACACTTTGAATGGCTCTGTTATTATGCCTCTAAAGGTGTATCACATGGCTCCCTACCTTTAGGCTCATTTATTTTCAGATCGCAGCCTCCTTGTGCATGGGCCTTCCCCTGCCATTTCTCCTTGCCTCCTTTCCCACTGGTCACCAGCACGGGTCCAGCCACGCCTTTCCCCGCTTGCTCCTGGTCTTGCCAGGTTCCCCAGTCCCCTTTCCATCCCGGGAGCCAGGTGATAATGCCCTGCAGTCAAGGAACAAGACCCTTCCCACCTGGAAAGCTTTCTTGTTTGGTGACTGATTCGTGGTCAGGTGCGGGATCGCACAGATTCGTGGCCGTCTGTCGATTCTTGTCCTCTGTGTGCACTCGGTTGTCCCTGGACGGGTGTGCACTGAGTATCTTTTGGATACGAGAGACGCTCGTGTTTGTGTCAATCCCGTGTTTGTTTTCCTTCCTTTTGCCCCCACTATATTTTCAGCCCTGGAAAGGTTGTCAGGTGTCCTCCTTCCTAAGAGTAACGAGTAAGTCGCATAAGGGAGATTTGAAGTTCTAGATCTGAGAATTCAAAAAGCTATTTTCTCTTCCTTCTAGCTTCAGCCCCACTTGCGTCTTGGAAGGTGATGCCGATTTCCGCTGTGACGCCTGTGTTCTGGGCTACGAAGGACAGTACTGTGAAAGGTACGCGGAGGGGGGGTGCCCCACGGAAGTCGCTACGCATGTCCCCTGCCTTCATGCAGACGGGACGGTTTTACTAACCTGATATGGGAGACTTTTTCGGTTTGGATGTGTGTGACTGATATGGAATCTTATTACTATTCCCACCCAGTGGAATGCGGTCCCCAGGCTCATGTTCTTTGTTTTTCATTTGGCAGAAAGGATGGCTGTCCTTGGATGGAAGCTGGGGTGTCTGTTGGCTGGTGTTGATCTTACTGTCCACACGTGTATCTTCCTTTCTGTAGGTGCTCCTCCGGCTATCACGGAAACCCTCGAGTACCGGGTGGCACCTGCCAGAAGTGTGACTGCAGCCCGCAGGGCTCCGTGCACGGGGACTGTGACCGCAGGTCCGGACAGTGCGTCTGCAGACCCGGCGCCACAGGGCTCCGATGCCAGGAATGCAAACCGAGGCACATTCTACTGGAAAGCGATTGTGTTTGTGGGTATTCTCCTCCTCTCAGTGTTAAAAGAGTTTTCTCTCTCTCCATTGTGTTCCTGCTGCGGCACCAGCGGGATACATTTAGTGTGTCTGCAAACTGTCTGAGGATAGGACAGGCCAGGCTCTGAATGGAAGTGCATTTGGAATTCATTGCCGTTGGTCCAAGTCAAAGATCCAGAGCGAATGCACTGTGAAGGTCGGAACGGTAGAAGCAAACATGCACCAGGTCTGGGATCCACACAGGGGATCCATTGTTTTTTTTCTGTGGGACCCTGGGGAAGTCACTGATCTGATTTGAGGCTCTGTGGCATCGTGTGAGAATAGGCTCAGCGCTTGCTGCTTCCCTCCCCCCGGGCACACAGGTGGTGGGGGAATGAGACTGGATGTGGTCTATGCAAGTCTTGCCATGGCCTCAGCTTATAAATGTGTCCTGCAGAAGGGCTAGTGCAAATCCATGAGAAAGTGTGCACACCACATTGCATGACCTCAACTTTTTCTTCTAGCTTGTGATGATGAGTGTGTAGGCGTGCTGCTGAATGACTTAGGGAATATCGGTGACACCATCCTCTCTGTGAACCTCACTGGCATTATCCCTGTCCCATATGGAATTTTGTCAACCCTGGAAAATACAACGAAATCTCTCTGGGTAGGTACTGGGAATACAGAGATTGGTAGAAACCTATGTCCCTGCGAGAGAAAGAGAGAGAGAGAGTGTGTGTGTGTGTTTCTAAGGACAGTGTTTTGTCCTTGTCTGTGCTCTCACCAGGCATCCAGGCTTCTCTCTAGGGAAGCGAATTCAGCATCCCAGCCCTAACCTGTTCCCTGCAGGACTGCTCCAATTATCCAAGCGTTGTTCCATAGATGTCTCCATATAAATCCCTCCCCATCTGCCCTGCTGCCTTTTGGGCTAAGACAAGAGCCCACTCACTCCTCCTTGGATATTAGAAAGTGGTTGTCCTACAACAAATACAGGAGAAAAAAAAAATAGATGGCATCTTCTTTTAATGCTGGAACACGCTGAAGGTCAACTGTTCTCTGTAAATGTATTCCTAACTAGATTTGTAAGCCGCAAAATTTTCTTCTCCCTAGAAGTGTATCTAAAAATCTCTGGCGGTAAATCATAGTTTTGTGTTTAGTCAAACAGGATCTGTGTCCAAAACAAGAGGGTGAGAAGTGAAAAAACTGGCTTAGTAGACCGCATTCTACTGTTAGCATTTTTTTTCTTCTGATTGGAAAAAAAAAAAATGAGATTCTTAATTTTGCTTAAAACCTTTACATTCAGACATGAGATCATCAATTCACTGTGTCATGTGGTAATAAAAGGGATAATCCTTCCTGAATGCCGTTTTTAGGTAAAAGTGCTTTTCTCAGACTTAACATTTCCTGAGGCGTGTGAATCTGGCTGTTTCAACCATCCATTCTTATTTATGGTGGGGTTTTCTCCATAGACATAATGGCCATAAAGAAAGGTTGGGGAACTCTAAGAGATGTTTTTTATATTATTTTTCCTCAGATGGAGTAAGACATTTTTGAAAGATAAAAAAATTCTCAAAAAATTCTGAATTTCTAATCACTGTAGACACAATCAATACTATTTTGTCAGTATGGACCCTAGAAATATAACTATATTTTAAATTTATCAAGTAAGATAAATACTTGATTTAAGTTTTAACTGTTTTTCAATGACTTGCTCTTATTTAAACCACATTGTCAATTATTTATTTATTTATTTGAAAGGGAGAGAGAGCATGTGAGTGAGTGAGCAGGGGAGGGGCAGAGGAAGAGGGAGAGAGAGAGAGGGAGAGAGAGAATCCTAAGCAGGCTCCACACCCAGCATGGAGCCCAATGCGAGGCTCGATCTTACCAACCCAAGAGGCTGAGCTGAGCTAAAATCAAGAATCAGACACACAACCAGTTGAGCTACCCATGCACCCTGACTTTGTCAAATTTTTAAACAAATTTTTATGTTTATGTATTGAGTGAGCTCTTAAACTGTCCATTGTTTCTACCTCACCACCTCTGTGGGCAACTTCCTTGACTCCCCTACCCCTTCACAATAATCCAGGCCCCTCCCAGGCTTGGTATAACACTAAAATAAAACCATACAAGTAACAAAATTAGAGGTGAGTTAGCCTAATTTAAGCACTGCATTGTCAGGAATCACAAAGGCTATTCTTTATATAATACTTTTGTATTTTAGCCTAGTAAACATTTTTAAGATGTTAGCTATTCTAGTGAAAACTTACGTGACTCTGATATTGAAATTAAACCAGACTTAAGTCAGTGGCAATATTTGCTTCTGCATGACATATCAGACTTTAATTTCATATCTATATAGGAAATGTAATGCAAAAAATGGCAGTACAGAGACATAGTACTAGAATCAACCCTTAAGTAAATGTGATCCATTTTATTTCTTAATGCAGTTTCAAGGAAAGAATTTCTTTCTGTGAACGACAACAAAAGCGATTTAGTCGAGAGCCAGCAAATTTGTTTTGAAGCACTGTAATTTGTTTACTTTGTTCTTTTTAGGAAGCTTTATTAAAAGAAAATCCACAGAAGGAACTGGCAAAAGATCAGCTTGAAAGTGTTGCAGAACAGACAGACAATCTGCAAAGGGAGGTAAATTCTCCACGTAGAGGGCCCGTTTCCCACGCAGCCCTTGAAAGCAATTGCATTGGGGCGGTCGGTCTGGAAGGTTCTATTAAATCAGGGCAGCCTCTTCCTCCCAGGGGCAGTGCTCCAGGTACTTTGTCATCAAATTGGTTTTAACCCTGCCAGTTTCCGTGCTTCAGTGGGAAGAGACTCCTGCCTTAATTTCTACTGTCACCTCTGCCGAGGGAAGAATTGGCCATCGCAGGGCCAACAGCCTCTCATTTCCTCCTGTGAACCGAGGGGTGGGCAGGCGGGTGTGTGTTCTCTGAGCAACACTCAGACCCCGGGCCTCATGCTGCTGATTTGTGTCCTTTGAATGTCAAGTGAGCCTGTTTGGATGTCAGCAGAGAATCGCTTCTGTTCAGCCCAGGCCACGTGAGTGGTTTGAAGCCACCCAAAAAAAAGTCTCCTCATTTGCAGACAGGGAGGGAAGCCTATTGTCAAATTTATAATTTTTGCTTTTGAATTTCATGTGTGTGTGTTCGCATACCCACACCTACGTGTGTGTGTATATAGATGTGTATGATAGTGTATGTATACTATGCATATACATATCTAGTCTCCGTCTCTACACACACACACACACACCCGTGCACCCTAAAATATTAGGTTGGTTCCTGTTAATTTAGAATTAAGGATGATTTGGGAGGAGTTTAAGGGTTTAAATGTGCTCTAAGTACTTCAGTGAGCGAACATTTGGTAGGAAATGATAAGCCGATTAAAATAATTCTCTCTATCCATTAAAGAAGATTCTCTTTGGATTTTGACTAGAAAACACTTTTAGAACCAGAGTGGTTCCTTGATGCTCCTGAAAATTACAAACAGGCTTTCCTTTTGCAAATTATAACATTCCTAATGAAAATAACAGCAGAGCACAGCCAAGTCTCTGCCCTTGGTCTGCCGGCCTCACACACATCGTGGCGTGTTGGCCTCAGGAAGCCACGGGAGGTTAAGGGGCGACCTGATTCCATGTTATTGGTGAGGCTCGGGAGCAGCTGGGTCTCCGGCCTGAAACCCAGTTTGCCTGACTCCGTGTTCTTTACTCCTTGATGGAATTCTCCTGTTCAATACAAATTAGCAAGAGTGTACTTCTGATATTCTGTCTCCTTGGGTCCTGAAACGAGTGTAAGGTCTTCACAGCAGGCATTGAGGAAGGTTGTGGTTTGAGAGCCTAAAAAAAAAAAAAAAATACCATCTTTTCTCCCACAGAGTGAGTAGTAAATTGTTTGATTAGCGCCTTAGTTTCCACCCTGAAATACTCACTTGGCTTACATGAATCGGTGCACAGCTTTACTCCAGACTCGGGGACATAGTTTGTGGTTGAGACAAGGTACACCAAAGCTTGCGTGCCCGTCCGAGTCAAACTAACCTGGGACCTTTATTTACTGTCAGCTCGCCAGAGTGTTGACGAGTAGCCAAAATGTAACCAGGGAGACTGAAAGAATCCTCAGCAAGACTCAAGACCTCCTGACATTTACTGAGAAGCTGCAGATAAATATCCAAGGTAGGGTGCTCAGTGTGTGGTTGGGGGTCAGTGTCTGACTTGTGCTTATTCGGTGGGAAAAGCTCCGTTCCCTTTATTAAACATAGAAATAGATGTGTGTGACTTGCACTAGATGTTCCAGGGCCAAAGGCCTGGAATAGTCCATAGTTGGGGATCTTGAATTGTCTGGATCATAGTCTTTCATTGGGAGTTTGTCTTTATAAAAAAAAAAAAAAAAAAAAAAGGACGTTTTCTTTATTTTTTTTTATAATGCCTTATATTTAGTTCCTAAGGATCGAGTGGACATGGTGCCTCCCCATCTGTTAAGAATTTGTCAGATTAAGATTTATTAAGCGGAGCACAGGGTGCTGGGTGTTGAGCCAGACTCTCACAACAGACCACAAGAGAAAATGAAATACAGAAGTTTATGACTCACAGGTCCAGCAGGAAGTACCCGCCATGTTGGGGGGGAGGTTAAGGCAGGGTGCAGGCAGAGAGAAAGAGATGACCTGGGACACGTGCCTTTATCGAGGCTCTTCATTGGAGTCTTTTGGGGTCCCAGGCTAAGTCTGGTTTGGTCCATCAAACAAAAACAGGGGGGTTTGGGTAAGCCCCATGGAGGTCCTACAGAAGAGTCCCACAAGCAGAAGGCCCTGGGGGGCTGGGAAGACTGTTGGTCGCAAGTACTATTGGGGAAGTCATTAACAAAACTGACATTTGCTCGTGACCCTGCCAAGGCTATCTAGGGCGTGGGTTTGCATGAAGAACTACTGTCCAGTTCAAGGTTACTGCAGGCTTCTTGGCAGCAACAATGGAGTGTAGCTGAGCTAAACTCTCAATGCCCACCCCTTTGCCCAGAATAGATGTTGACAGGATTTGGGGCTTCAGTGTGATCCCAAAGTGTACCCACAATAGTAGAGTAGTTTAGTCCTACTTAACTGGGCCGTTCTCATCCAATCTGGCTGGTAGTTTTCTGGCACCAGAAACATATCCTTGCTTTTCTTGTTGGATTACTTTAAGGATACATAAGGTACAAATTCCAATACAAATTAGACTTTGTAGGGCCAAAGGTAAGGAAATTATTGGGAGAAATAATGTGCTTATTAAAAAGAGTAATATTGAGTACTGGTGGTTCATGCATAAGGTAAATATTTACCGAGTGCTTCTATGTGCAAACGTTTGTGCCAGGTGCAGGAAATGCTGAGGTAAACATGGCGAGCACAGCCCTTACAAGTTTATGGACACTGGGGCAGACCAACATTAAGTCAACCAGTAATCTCAAGCCCATGAGTATTTTGATAAGGGACAACCAGAGTGCATTGGGATACATGGGCTGACCTGCCTGGCCTGAGGTTCAACCTAGTTTGGATGAACAAAGCCCGCCTTGCTGAAGAAGTTTCTAAGTTTTTCCCATTTTAGTGCTGTTCACTTTTGAGAGACCTGTTACGTGATTGATGACTTGTCTCCATAGAAATGATTGAAAAAGCAGCAACTCTAAATCAGACCTTGGATGAAGATTTCCAGCTACCCAGTTCTGCTCTTCAGAACATGCAAAAGAATATTACATCTCTGCTGGAAACCATCCAGAAAAGGCATTTCATGCATTTGTACCAAAATGCCATCCGGGAACTCAAGTAAGTTTCTAAATACCAATTCATGACACAACCAATTAGAGGTAGGAGTTTGAGTGCTGTGGAGAGGGAGATGTGTGCAAGGAGCGGAAGGAAGGAACACTCTCACTGGGCGCAGAATGTCAGAAAGAGAGGGGCACGCTTGTCAAATAAATGAAACGAGGGGTGCCCACCACTCTGAACAGAGAAGAATACAGTCCGTGCCAGTATCTATCTTTGTGCCGTGGGCTTGGTTTTTCCCTGTGGCTCCAGAAGAACATTTCCATCTAACACAAACAAGAACCTCATGATGCTATATTTATTGAAGATCAACTATAATGCCGTAAATTCTCAGGGAAGAAAATACAGTGTAGTGGCTAGTCCCTGGGCTGTAGGCTCTAACACAGACGGATGTTATGCCAGAATGATTTAGCTCAGTTGTTCAAGCTTTCATGGAAAACCACCATATGCAGTGACAGATCAGCGCATTCAGGGACATGCTCACACGGAGCTTGTATTTCCTTTCAGGCTGTTTTCTTAGTATTTTTGCAGTTATTACTTGATGTAATGGAACACAAGCTATCTTTCTTGCAGGTTATGATAAATATCTTCAGTCGGGTTTAAACAGTTACACAATAGGTCATCATAGTTCCATTTCCTGTAGTGTCATATTTAACCGATATTAATATATTTTGTTATTTTAAATAATGCTGTGATGGCCCATCTTAGACTAAAATCTTTTCCTCTATTTTACACTATCCTCTTATTAGGAGAGGTGATAAGAAGTGAAATCATGGAATTTGCGTTTTGAAGACTCCTGACTTGCATTTCCAGATTATTTTCTTAAAGGTTTAAAAATTCCTTTACACTTCCACTGGCAACATGCTGCAAAGTTAGAGCTTACATCTTTCTTCATCATTGAATACGATTTTTGACATTGTCGTTGATTTGTTAGGTGAAAAAAAAAATGTCAGGTGGCCTTTGGAGAGAGAACTAGTAAAATAATCTCTAGAGCATCAGTTAGGGCTCAGAACTAATCACAAAACCCACATGGGGAGAGGAGAGGACAGTGAGGTCCCAGGAAATGAGGAAGAGGGCTGCCATCTTGGAGCACCTGCTCTGGGCTGGGGGAGGGGGCCGTGAAGACTTCCATTCTCTCGTCTTATCACATAATCTGCTTAGCTGCTTTGTGAGGTTGGGGAGGAGCTAGCTTGGGGAAACAGGCCCAGAGACTCTAAGCACTTTGCCCGATGTTAGACCTCCAGGATAATATGAAAACAGACCATACCCCTAAATCTGTATCACTCCAAAACCTATGATTTTCCAACCAAACACCAAAGGAAGAACCACTTGAGACCTAGTCCAGAAAAGACAGGTGGGTAGAATGTCAGTGGCCGGGTCAGAGACCTCTGCTCCAGTATAGTCCTGCTCCCCCTGACCCTGACCTCTCATATGCATCCTCCTTCCCCTGAAATGCATGGCAGAAGGAGGCAGCAGCGGTGAACGGGGATCATACCTCCACGCAGGTCTTACCGGGACCCACCATTCTTGAGGTGGTTACCCCAGGCTCAGTGCAGCTATGCTCCGTTTCCCAACCACCCTTAGCTCCCCGCTGCCTCCAGGATTACGTGCAAATGTCATGTATCTGATTACAGCTCCATCCATCTCCAGCTTGCCCAGGCTCCCTGGTGGGTCCCACTGCTTCCTCCCCCTCCCCGTGATGTTGTCTCTTATTACTGTTCCCTCCCTTGGCCGCACATCAGAGTCTTGTTAAAGATGGTGGAGATTATTAAGGATGAAGATTCCTGGGGATCAGTTGTAGGGAGGTCCTCACCCACCATTACCCTTCCATGGTCAGTTCAATCATTCATTCATTCTTTCGTTCATCAAATGGATAGAGTCCCCAGGTGATAGGCATCGTGCTAGGAGTTGGGAATACAAAGGAGAGCAGAGCCTTCCTGTCCACTTGGATCTCATAGTCCAATTGGGAAGAGCTCATTTTCTAAGAAGCATTTGCAAGGAAGGGGAGAAGCCACCCTCTTCCCTCTCTCCCATCCTCTTCCCTTAGCACCCCCGACCTGCCTTGCCTGCTAGGCCCTCCACTGCCCTTTCTCTGTTGTAGCCCTTTTTCTATTTGGAATAAAGTTATCTACAAGATTGTTGATCTAACTTGTGAGTACAATCATTACTAAAGCTAACTTTTATTTTTTAAATTTTTGTTTAAAATGTATTCTCTGGCCTACTCTTTCCTATTTTCCCTAGATAATCCCTCTGTATTTATGCCATTTCAAATTTCATGGATAATTTTAGGAATTATGTATCTACTTTTTTATTATAACTCTTAGAAAACTGGCCATTTACCTGAAGTATGGCCTTCTTATAAGCAAGACTATTTCTCACACCTTCCAGTAGCTTATCATGCTTGTGTTGGTGTCCCCAAGACCATGCCCACAGTCAGAATTTTCCTAAGGACCTTCAGGACTCCTGGCCGAGATTTCTAGGTCATGTATTAAGGACACACAGCAGGATACACAGGGAAGAAGACACAGCAGAGCTTGGAGAATCCATGCAGCCTTCCCTAGGCGCGCTCTCCCTCCGGAGGGGGTCACATCACGCTCTGACCCTGGCAACAAAAATGCAGCACCGCACATGTGATGTTTCTTCCTGGGGGGAGCCCATTGAGAAGTTCAGCATCCAAGGTTTTTCTTGGGGGCGGACCCTGTATGCACCCTCTACCTAGAATATGCCAAATTCCAGACTCTGAAGGAAAGCAGGTGTTAAAGCACCTTGCTTGGACAAGCAATTGAGGCCCTGAGCCACTCTTCTCAGAGAGGGAACAGCGGGAGTGCTCACAGACAGCAGCCCAGGGCTGGCCAAGGAGAGCAGAATCTGGCCTGCTGTTTCCCTGTGCACACTGTGCCCCTGATGGCGCGTTTTACCTGATCACCCGTAGCTCTGCTCCCCATCTGTTTTCCATGCTCGTCCCTAGAGCTATCCAAAGCTGCTTCATTAAAGAAGTGTGTCCTGGGGCACCTGGGGGACTCAGTTAAGCATCTGCCTTTGGCTCCAGTCATGATTGCAGGGTCCTGAGATTGAGCCCTGTGTGGGGCTCCCTGCCCAGCAGGGAGTCTGCTTCTCCCTCTGCCCCTCCTCCCCCCAACTTGTGTGCATGTGCACTCTCTTTCTGTCTCTCAAATAAGAATCTTCAAGAAATGTGTCCTGTGACTGCATAAGTTTGGGAAAGGCAGTGTCCACTCAGGAGAGGCAAGGTCTTCAGGGCAAGTCTTCTCAAAGCTTGTAGTATGCTGATGTGTGTGGTCAGTCTCTTAGGGGAGCAGAGAGAGAACGGCCTGACTTCACAACAGAGCTCTTTCTCCTAGAACCTGCTTCCAACTCACGGGACTTGAGGGTCACAGAGGAATGTAATTTGAGAAACACTGGTTTAATTTTATTCATTGGACAAATTTTGTAGGAAGAAATGAAGAGCGCTGCTGAGGTTTTTTGTTTTTAATCTTTGTCAAGTCGTTGATGACTATCATTGCCTGTGATCACAGGTTAGGTGGTAAAGCCATTCATCGAAATGTCTTAGATTCGTTGTTTAATGGTATGAAGGGATCCATGGTCAGACATCAGAAATATATTGGTTTACTTGTGTTTCCCATATACTTTTCGTTCTTTTTGCCTGTATCCTAATTATCATGAGAAATCATGGGAAATTGTAAGAGTGTTCAAAGTTCTGGTGATGTTCCAATGATGTCAGAGTTTAAGTATGTACCTGTGGAAAATGTTTTCTGTTGTGTCTTAGGACAGCAATAGGTTGTCTGTGGAAGCTGAGGGTGACTTACAAGGCATTTTCCATGAAATTTTTCTGAGTTCTCCCAACAAATTGAAGCAGGAAGTTAATCGGATATATTCAACCCCTGCGAAGGTTTATAGTGTGAAAATTGTATTATTCTGTGTAACTTTAAATTCAAAACTGATCTAAACAAGTGGTATGATAGCATATTTACGAAAGAATAGGAAAACATGTCGTTTGATTTCCTAAAGCTTGCTCTCTCCAGTGGTACAAGTTAGATCTTTCTGGCATTTGGATTTTCAGTTCTTATAATATCTGTTTTTTAACTAGCTGTAGGAAAACCTTTATATCTCCTAGATAGATTTATAACTTCATAACAAATGAAACAAATCACTGGATAGCCTCTTTTCAATTTCTTGCTGTACCAAAAAGCAAGATGGCTGCTGTCACCACCCACAGACCGTGGCCCAGTTTTCCTGGATGGAACTGGAGAGAAGATTTCTTTGAATTCCTCTACGAAAATATGTTAGGAAGTTCATGACTAAAGATTGCCTGTTAAGGATAAAGTGCAAATACGCTACGTCTATAGCTGTCTTAGAAAAATTACTTCCTCTTTTAAGAGGTGAGAATGTACCCCTTTCGGCGGCAAGACGACCCAAGGGATGGAAATGCAGAGTCTTTCGCTGTGCATTCATGAGAGGAGAGTCGTTGTTCATTTACTTACTACCTACACCGTCTATATCTAACAGGGCTGCTGAAGATGTGTTATCACAAATTCAGAAGAATTACCAGAAGCCACAGAAAGAGCTGGAGGTCTTCAAAGCAGCAGCGAGCAGCCTCCTTTCAAAATACACCAGTGAGCTGCAGACAGCAGGAGACCTGACAAGGGAGGCAGAGGCGAGGACCCGGGAAACCAACCGCCTGTTGCGCATTGTCCGTGCCAACCTGCACGAGTTCCACGTGAGTCTCCAGAAGGATGGGCTCTTTCCTTCTCTCTCAGGACTGGGAGCCCAACTCTCCTATGCTGTTAATTCCATTTTTAGCTTCTTTAGAAACGAGCCCCATCTACTAGCTCCCGCACGTAGTGTCAAGCACTAACGTTCAGATGCTGGCTTGCTTTTTGAAGCATACTCGAAGGTGAGGTTTTTTTTTTTTTTTTTTTTGGCCCCAGGAAAAGAAGCAGCGTGTTGAAGAAGAACAGAACTTGACCTCAACACTAATTGCCAGAGGGAGACGATTGCTAGAGGCTGTCACTGCTCGTGCTGAGGCGGCTCAGAAGGCGCTGGCAGTAAGTCTGACTCGGAACCTCTTCCTGCACCTTGTTCCCACGCACATGGGTACATGGGTCCACAGAGGCACCTGTGCTCACAATGTGAATTTCTCCACGTAGCAGTTAGAACGTCACCGGGATGAGCTGCTTCTGTGGACTGCCAAAATCAGGAGCCACGTGGATGATCTGGTCATGCAGATGTCCAGAAGAAAAGCACTGGACCTCGTCTACAGAGCAGAGGACCATGCAGCTGAGCTCCAGAGACGAGCACGTGCTCTGGACAGGTGAGAGCCGACTTCGCAAGAGTCCCAGGGCGGGTGATCCTGCGGAGCAAGGCTACTTTGCTCACAGTGTTGAGTCACTCTTTTTGGGTCTACAACCGACGACTCCTATTTTATGCACGTGGCAAGGAGGATTTCCTCCCATGTCCGATAAGGGGGTCATCCTTCCACATACGATGGGAAAATGCACAGTGAACTGGTTAGGAGTCAAACAAATATTATGTCATGATATCATCAAGCCATGAAGGCCTTGTTAAGGAATGACTCAGTGCTCATGGCATTGTTAGGTTGGACAGAACGAAGACATTGATTTTTTTTTTTTTTTTTTTTTTTTTTTAAATCTTGTCCTTCTGGAGCTTGTGATTTGGCTGGCGTTATGGATGGTTGGAAGTTGTGGTTGCCCACACTGGAAGACACCATCCCCTTTATTTTCTGCTACCTGAAGGCCTACTGTTGTCGTACAGTTATCTTAACATATGTTTTTAGCATTCGTTAAATATGTCCTCAACTTGTGACAAAGCATTTCTAAATGAGAAGCATGACTTGAGGACAGTGGTTCTCAAACTTGTCTGCACTTTGGAATCCCCTGGAGGAATTTCAAAAATACCGATGTTTTTGTCCTCTTGTCCTCCCACTCAAAGATCATGACCCGGGCTTTGTCACGTTTTTAAAGATTCCCATGTTATCTAATGTACAGCAAATGAAGGAACTAGTGTTCCGTTCTTACCAGACATTTACACAATATTGTGAGTTAATTGGTTAATTTATTTCTTTTAAGTTTGTTACAATTATAGGTAGAAAAAGTCTGGACTCACTGGGAATGTGTGTGCTGCTGTATGTTGGGTGTGTTTTGTGGGAGGGGGGAAAAGAAATATCTTTCCAATTTGAGGGATGCTGCCATAGAAGATTAGCTCACACAAGGAAAGCAATTAAAAATGATATAAGATAGAACGTTGCATAAATTATGTGTTGCATGAAGCATTGCCGCCTACACATGCCGTAGGAATCCATAATAGAAAATGGAATTAGATCCCCCGCTTCTATCTTTTCATCAGCTTTCATTATTTCCCAAAAGAGAAAAAAAATATTCTGCCTACATACATAGCTAGGACAAAACCCATATTGCCTAGTACAGTTAGTAAGAGCAATGTGGTATGCTACACAAAGTTAAGTAACATCATTATTTTTTATTTATAAATCACCAGATTGTGCCAATCAAGCAGTAACTGCTGGTGTCTGGTTTGGGAATCCCTCAACTTGATAACCTTGGGGAGAAAATGAAGTGAGTTACTCAGCAGGCAAAGATGTGTCAATTGTCAGATTTCATTTTCAAGATAGAGTGAGCTGGATGAAATTGCGCCATTACCAGTTGGCAAGTTCATAAGTGATTTGCCCACTTGTAAGAGGGAAGTTCAGATGATTGAAATATTATCTGATCCTCCTCCAAATCCTCTTGTGAATTTCATCCAATTGGTATCTATCTTTTGAGGAACAAGATTCAGCATCCTTATATATGCTTAGGGAAGCTTTTCGGAAATTAGCATGTGTGCAGCAGGAGAGATGACAGCCAAGGCAGACACACAGCGGGAGCCCAGACAGATGTGGGGGGCTGCACAGAAATGCAGGAATGTTGAGGGCAGCTGGTGGAAACTTGTGGACGGTTAGAACCATGGGAAACAAGCAATAGTCCATTCTGCGGGTGTTAATTAAATGGTGCTTCCGAGTGTTCCAGAGATGACGTAGCTACTTTTGAAGATTACCTTTGGAATTAGAGGGAGTCCCTGTGTTGTTATTCCTTGAACTTTTCTAAGGGTAAGAAACCCGGAAGCTTTCAGGAATAGTGGGCAAGTTTCCTTTAGTTTGTGCTAATGTCTGTAAATATGCTGCTTACACAGTGGTCTTGGCAATGTGAGACACGTGTCCCTGAATGCCACCAGCGCAACACACGTCCATTCCAACATTAGGAGCCTGGTTGAAGAATCAGAGAAATTGGCAAAAGATGCTCTTGAGATGGTGACTACGACGAGCCTGGTGAGAGCTGCCCTGGGGGCCACAGTGTATGACTTCCTTTTCTAGACACTGTGGAAGATTGTTCCAGAAGGTGCTGAGCAAAGACTCAGTGGCTTAAATTCATGTTTGTCACCATTCTTGTCTGGTGAGAGCTGTTTGACTCTGTCATCATGTGATATAAGTTTTAATTTCTTAGGGTCATATTTTTTTTTTAAGACTTATTTATTAGCATGAGCTGGGTGAGGGGCAGAGGGAGAGGGGAGAGCCCCGATGCAGGGCTTGACCTGGGATCATGACCTGAGCTGAAGTCAGCTTCTGAACCGACTCAGCCACCCCAACACCCCTTAAAGTCGTAAATACGTCTTTACGAAGACTAGCGAGTGGTGATCTGGAAATGAGAAAAATCTTAAAATTTCTTATAACAAAAGGATAATACTTCTTGATATCTACTTGAGACATCTTCTCTCTGGAGAAATCTTCACTTAATGGCTAGGTTTTGTCTTTATATATTTAAAAATGATTTGTGTTCTTTCTCCTCAGCCATGAGTTAGGACAATTTAAATTGTCCCTACCCATTACCTTGTGGACTCCCATGTTTGGAACTAGACTAGAGGCTATTCTGAAAGGGTTGCTCTCCTCATCTTCAGTGGGAGTCCACCTGCCCCTCCCCCTTCCCCCACACTGGACACTGGCCCCCCTCCCCACACCATTACCATGTTTAAGGTGTCCTGTTTTCCAGTTCCCAGAATCCCTTGTTTCTAAGGCGGAAGTGGCTCTCCAGCTCAGCTCCAGACTTCTAAAAGAAGGCAAAAGCCTGAGCAGAAAGCATCAAGGTAAGTTTCTAGCTCAGACTGTATTGATATGCAGAGTGAGTAAGCCTCTGAGCATACCACTGGAATGTTCTCCTTTCCTGGAGGAATTTGAACATGAACTCTTCTTTGTCATAGTGACATTCCAAGTTCCTGTCATAGATATATCACATAATTTAAATTTAAATTTTATATTTTATAAATGCCAATGCAGTGAGATCTTCCTTAAGGGTTCAGTAAACAGTGATTTCACACATGTATGGGCTGTCCAGTGAACACAACACAAAATGGCAGCAGGAATCCATGGTGTGAGAAAAACATACACCTTTATTGTAATATATTCTAACAAAAAATGTCAAGTCCTTATAGGAGTAGTCAGTGGACTAAAACAAAGCTCACACCCCTCTAAGAACACTTCCATGCCCAGTAAGGGATCCTCCCATAACTGTCTGAAGCCAAGGGCCCGGGTGTGGGCATAGGTTTTATTTTTCTGTGAGTGACACAATTTAAATTTTATGTCGTCATCTCATGGAATGGAAAGTCCCTCACACTTGACCGTAAAGCAGATGAAACACAAACTCTAGCATCCGTATTCACGGGCTGGGGATTCAGCTTACATGGCAAAAAGGTATATCAGAGGCCACCAACCAGTGAACTTCCTGGCCATTAAAACCTTAGGCAGAACCATCGTGTTCATCAGGTATTTTATCCATAATTCATTTTCTAGCCATGTATCCAGCATTGAAATGTGATTGTGTGTTATACAGAAATATTCAAAGTAAAAGCTTTGATCCAGCAGCTTTGATCAGACTTGAAGGAGGCTGAGTTGAACACCTGTCCTGTGGTGAGAGGGTTGGGGGAGAGGAGGGGCCCCAGCCGGGGAAGTAGGGGGATACCAGGCAAAGATACCTGGGCAGGACAACCTTGGGGGGTTTATAACCCAGAGAAGAGAGGTGGACAAGATTAAGTTGTGAACAGGAAGTTAACGAATGATTAAGACTGAGGGATTTAAACATAAGTTTTCGCCTGAGCTCTAATTAAATTGGACATGCAATTCGAGAAGAAATACTTGACAGAAGGGTAACAAGCAAAATAGAAAAAATGATCAAGGAAGTCCAAAACACTCGTACTTTCTATAATGAGTGGTGCTAAGTCTTGCTGGAAAAATTTCAATTTTGGAGGAGGGTGTCTGTAGAAAGTTGTTGATTCTGTAGATGGGTCAAAGTGATGAAGGTAACCATTGCCTAAGCAACTTTTGAGTAGGCTACCCTAAGAAAACACTTTTGCCCCCTTTAAATAGGTATTGCGTTGGAACTGAGTGAATTGAAAAATACAGTAAACAGAGTTCAAGAGAATGCTGATACAATTACTAGGAGGACCAATGAATCACTCTTAACACTCAGAGCAATTCCTGAAGGTAAGTGGAAAGGGGAATCTTGATTTAATTAATGTTTGCTCCTTGTAAAGTCATTACACACCAGAAGGAAGTCCTACTGCCAGTCTGATTAACAGCCTTGCTCCAAATTGAGACCGAGATAAGAGTTTTTCCTAGCAAAGGAGTATGATTTGGAAGTGCAGATAACTATTTTTTAAATAGCTCCAGAACACCTGCATTGCAATGCTAAAATCATACTCTGAAAATCAAAAAACCTTGGGAGACTTGATCACTCCCCCGATGAATTGCTTTCTTTTAAAATGACTCGACACATCCCTTTAATGAAAGGGTCATTTGAAGAAGCCAGCAAGAAGCTGAATGTTCCCACTTTAAGGGATAATGCTAGATGCATTATAAATGGGGGCAATTAACTCTTGCTTGGTGATCTTCCTTCTTGAGGCAATAAAGCATTCTAAAATAAGCTCAGAAATCACTTTAATATTGATGGGTTAGAAATGTACTATTCATTACCGTCTGAAATAGGAAAACTGTTTAAAAGTATAATACAAATGAGTCTAGCTGCAATGCAGTCCCTCAACCTTCCCTTCTTTTCATAATAAGCCTTATAAGACACCCTAACAACTCCAGAGTTCTCTCTGTGGTTTCAGCGGTAAACATGGAAACTACTGTCAGGGGGTCTGGGCTTGGGGCACTTTGCACTGACTTATAACCTTAAATCATGGGAACACATTCTAACGAAGTTTCGTTTCATTTCATTTTCTTTTTTCTTTTCTTTTCTTTTCTTTTTCCTTCCTTTCTTTCTTTCTCCCTCCATCCCTTTCTTTTAGGACACATGATGTCTGTTGGTTAAATACTTAAAAGTACCTTTTCAGGGGCACCTTGGTGGCTCAGTTGGTTAAGCATCCGACTCTTGATTTCAGCTCAGGTCATGATCTCAGGGTTGTGAGATCGAGCGCTGTATCAGGCTCTGTTCTAAGCACGGAGCCTGCTTAATATTCTCTTTACCCCTGCCCCGCCCCAACCTCCCCTTTTAAAAAAAAACCTTTTTTATTTGGAAGTAATTTCAAACTTGCAGAAAAATTGCTGCAAGAGTAAAAAGGAGCCTGTAGACTCTTTATGCAGCTCCTTTTAGTGTTTGTTTTTGTCCTGTTTGAGACTGGATACTTTAAACGTGAATACTGGTGCCTTTAAAAAAAAATCATCACCCAGATTTTCTAAAACAACTGAATTCCACTTTATCCATTGTGACTGGTTAGTCTTTATTCTGCTGTTCCATCTAGTAGCCAGCTGACGTTGTGGGTAAATGCCACTCCCTCCAGCCTAGGACATGCCTGTCTTACCTAGAAATTTAAATTCCCCGGGTGCCTGGGTGGCTCAGTGGGTTAAGCCGCTGCCTTCGGCTCAGGTCATGATCTCAGAGTCCTGGGATCGAGTCCCGCATCGGGCGCTCTGCTCAGCGGAGAGCCTGCTTCCCTCTCTCTCTCTCTCTGGCTGCCTCTCCATCTACTTGTGATTTCTCTCTGTCAAATTAATAAATAAAATCTTAAAAAAAAAAAAAAAAAAAGAAATCTAAATTCCCCAAAATTCTTATCTACACATGGACTGATTTCAAGAAGGTAATTCATGACTAGGAGAAGGGAGACCAAATAAAGAAGTTTAGCTTATTAACATCTATGATGCTGAGAACACAATTGGTAGGTGATCTCACTGTGTATTGAAAGGTCAATAGAGAACATTGTTACCAAAACTATTTCATTTGTCCCTAAGAGTGTGGTAAGGCATAGGGCATTCAGTCTTAGTACTGCCATTAATGAATGAGAAGCCCTATTTTCTGTTCAGCAGCCTGTAAGAAATACTATACATGTTTCCATGAAAAGTCACATTTATAGTGGTTTATAGTTTTCCCCGTATGTGATCAGAGGAGTGCATGCTTACATTTAAATTTGTCAGGTATCCAAGGCAAGGGAACCAAAGTCAAAGAGCTGGCCGCATCTGCAAATCAGAGCGCAGCAAGCACCCTAAAGGACGTCATGGGATTGAGCCAGAAGCTGCTAAACACATCCACCGACCTGTCCAGGGTTGATGCCACCTTACGAGAAACCAACAGACTTCTACAGGACTCCTCAATGACCAGTATGTCCCGGTTTCCCTTCCCAGTGGGGAAGCCCATGTTGTGAGATTTTCAACTGGCCCAGTGTACCATAGGGTCTTTGTGACAGACAGCATCCCTAAGGGATAAAAATGCACTGATGTCTAGATTTGTATTTATAAGGCGAGAGAAGAGCCTTGGGAAGGGCCTGCTGCTGGCGCATTTTTCATGTACAGTTGACCCTTGAACAACACAGGTTTCAACCGCTGTTGAAAATTTTTTTCACTGTACAGATTTTTTTTTCAATGAATACAGAAAATATAGTTTCTTTGAGTTTCTTAATAACATTTTCTTGACTCTAGCTTACCTCATTGTGAGAATACCGTGTATGATGCATGTAACCTACAAACCGTGTTAATTGACTGTTTACATGGTTGATGGGGCTTCCAGCCAACGGTAGGCTATTCCTAGTGAAGTGTTGGGGGCATCAGAAGTTACACATAGCTTTGCAACTGCATGGGGTTGAGAGGCCTCCACCCCACCCCTGAGTCACCTGAGGGTCAACTGTATTTACCAAAATCTCAAGGATCTGATCATTAGGATGTTCTATTTTATTCAGTGCATTGGGAATAATAAATTCACCTCTCTCGTTTCCTCCCTGCCGCCATCTTTCTCGCCACCGCTACTGGGTAGCTCTGTTAGCTGGAAGAAGACTGAAAGATGCCGAGACCCAAGCCAGCCTTTTATTTGATCGCTTGAAGCCTTTGAAGATATTAGAAGAGAACCTGAGCAGAAACCTATCAGAAATCAAACTGCTCATCAGCCAGGCCCGGAAGCAAGCAGCTTCTGTGAGTGTGGGTTCCTGGGGCTCTCAGGAGCTCAGGCCTCCCGCAGCGGGGGCTTTCGGTAACCTCCGGTCTCAGGGGACTCCTGTAGAGGGGACTGTCACACTGACACCTACTGATTCTGCTCTTACCATCCACATTTCTCCCGGCCTTGTCTACAGTACATTTAAGACTTTGTGTTAGGCTTGGGACGCCTGGGTGGCTCAGTTGGTTAAGCAGCTGCCTTCGGCTCAGGTCATGATCCCGGCGTCCTGGGATCGAGTCCCACATCGGGCTCCTTGCTCCACGGGGAGCCTGCTTCTCCCTCTGACTCTGCCTGCCATTCTGTCTGCCTGTGCTCGCTCTCCCTCTCTGACTAAATAAATTAAAAAAAAAAAAATCTTAAAGACTTTGTGTTAGGTATATTTACACTCATATATATATAAATATATACATATATATATGTGTGTATATATATATATGTATATAAATATATATATATGTGAGATATATATATGTATGGCAACTTATGACTTTCATTTATGGTGTTTATGCTTGGTCTCAAAAATACCATCTCTCCTGCCCTGGATAGTATATTTAAGTGGACTTAAGTAGTCTCATTTTCTTTTTTTTTGCTTCATTCAACCTGGTTCCAAATGATAGCAAAGAGATCTCACGTCTTTGTGGAGATTTATAACCATAGCCTCAGTCGTCGGTCCACAGCTGTTTTCAGCTGCTATAGAGCTCATGGTCTAAGTGTCTACCTGTAAGCTGCCTTTGTCGAGTCTGGCTCCGTGGCCATCATTTCACGAACGTGGCAATGCAAATGTTCCTCAGAGTGTGGCTGCACCCTGAGCCTCATCGCCCAGGAGTCCGGCTGCACAGCCTCCACACACAGGTGCTCACAAATCCAGGGCACTGAGTGCATCGAACACTTGAGAACTGGAAAGAAAGTGCGTTACGGCCATCCGTAGCTCCAGGCCTTGGCCGTGCTCTAAACGGGAGGCATTTCAGGGAAATTTCTTCAAGAGACTAAGCCGTTGACACGCTACCGGGGATAGAGGGCGGATGTGACCTCTGGTCTCATGTTCATCCACCTGAACCCTGCTAGCTAAGAAAAAGCCGTTCTGGAGTCTTCTACTCCCCCCTCCCTCGAGTGACCTCAATATTGGAAAATGGCCGTAGGTTGACATGAGCTCTGGTTTCTGTTTGTTTCAGTGAAAGTCACCAATGAAATGTAAGCCCAATGGACGCTTCTGAATGCTCTGATTAGTACAAATGTATAATCTTTAAAGCTAATATAGGAAATATATGCAGATACTTAGAGAAACGTGTAGTAAGTACAGGGGTTGCTCTATAAATATTTGCTGGATATATAAATAGATTATCCCTTCACGTATTTGGCAGATGATCATCAAACATCCTCCCTGGTTCGGGGTAAAGATTCCAGGGTGATCTGGATAAGCTCCTTGTCTCAAGGAATTAAGTCTCACATGAGTGAGCCCATTTCTTATGTAAAATAGTCTTAAAACTTCAAGACTGACTTTTCCATATTTAAGTCATTCACCAAATAAAATAATTTTCCTCACCATCTGATCTCTCACATTATGAAACACGAAGCCTTCTGCATCCTCAGGAGAGGAAACTTGCAGACCAGTGAAAATTGGTTCTGGAACAGCACATTTGATCTCCTGGCCTGTGGCCAGTGTTTGTCACTGAGTGATTAGGACACTTCTTCTTCCCTTTCACAGATCAAAGTCGCCGTGTCTGTGGACCGAGATTGCATCCGGGCCTACCAGCCTCCGATTTCTTCTACCAACTATAACACCTTAATGCTCAATGTTAAGACAAGTGAACCCGATAACCTTCTCTTCTACCTGGGGAGCAGCACCAGTGTGAGTATGGACCATAGAAAGCCCTAATGAATCTCTTCCAAGTGTATGTAGTTTCTGAATTGGCGGGGTCAGGGGTGGGGGGTGATGAAAGAAAAAACAAAACAAAACAAAAAAAACAGAGCCTTGGCGAAATCTCGAATCCTTCTAAGGGAACTAAACTTTTGCTAACCTAGTGGCATTAGATTAAAAACAGAGTCCCAAGCTGCATGCCTGTGAGGAGGGCCCCGCGATGTTGAGGAGCGTGTCTTCCCTAACTGCACGGTGGCATTTCTTAATGGCTTCTGCAGCCTCTTCAGCCACCGAGCGCAGCCTTGGGGGTGGAAACTGGATCTCGGCGGTTGTCATCAGGGGTGGGGGTGTGCACCCTAAGGGGCATATCAGAAGTCCAGCTTCACCCAGGCTCCTCCACCCAACGAGATTTCGGTGGTTCCCAGAGGGGCAAGTCCCCTATGGAAGACCGACTTGATACCTTTGGCTGCCAGTGGGAATGGGTCAGAACCCTTGTGGGTCTGAGAGCAGAAAATATTAACGAGCACAAGGTCTGAAACATCTTCGTGGGAGCAGAGGTGCAGAACAGATGCAAGTCCGCCTTACGGGGTATCATGACTCCTGTCTTACTACGTATTTCATGTTCACCCACTGCCTTCTCAGACTGGGCAGACCAGTCCAGTGCCTTTCCTCCTGTTCCCTGTAAGTTACTGGTGATCCCCAGTGCGTGTTTCTGAGGAACTTTCTGGAAGGGACTGTGCAGGGCCATGCAGGGCAAGGTTGGGAGGGGCACTATTATCCAACAATGGCGTAACCATCTCCAAGACTCTGAGTCCTGCTCCAGCTCCAGGGAGGGGAACATTTAAAGACAAAAGGTGGGTTTTTGAGGTTTTTGTTGTTGTTTTTAAGAATAGAGGAAATGCTCTAGGAGCTCATTCTTTAACACGTTTTGGTAGTCATGCAAACATCCGGCATGTAAACTCATCCCAGCTCATGTCCGCACCCCAGTCTGATTTCTTGGCAGTGGAGATGCGGCGGGGGAAGGTGGCCTTTCTCTGGGATCTGGGCTCCGGGTCCACGCGGTTGGAATTTCCAGACTTCCCAATTGACGACAACAAATGGCACAGTATCTATGTAACCAGGTAGTAGAGAAAGTTCTCTCCAAGTGTCTCTTTTTTTGAAACTGTATCTTATAAGTTTGTAACATGGTTGTCACATCATATAGTCTTTGAAACTTGGGGGAATTTAGATTATAGTTAAAGGATAGTTGGTTTAGATTAACTATAGAAATAAGGGCTCCCCCCCCCTTATTATAGAAGAAATACTTTGTTACCAAAATCAATGATCAAAAGAAGAAAAATGTTATACGTTTGTTACCTTTAGAATGTTAGGTCTCAAGCTGGCCGACAAGTAAACTGAGTTCTCCCCCACAGAGAGGAGTGAGAGGCAACATGGTAGAAATCCCACATGGGGGGTGTGGTGTGTATGTAGAAGAAGAAAGAAAGCAGGGATCCAAGTGGAAGTGTGGTTTCTTAAAATTCAGACACAAAGCAAAATTCTTCCTTGCAAAGTCTCTCTTAAGGTGTGTCTTTTTTACTTTTCTGTAATCTTATGGTTTATTGTTGCTGGGCATTCTTGACTTTTGCTTTGTTATTTATGGAAAAGGAGTAATACTGAAGGCAGTAGCCTGTTTCAAATAATTAACTGATCATCTGTAACTGGTTTAAGCAAGAAGGTAACACAATGCAATTTATGATTTAGAAGACCTTCTCCACAAGTTTTTGCCAGTAAACTGGGGATGGGGTGGACAGGACTGGAAGACGGAGACCAGTGGGGGGACCCGCTTCAGGGAATGTGGCGAGAAGAGCCTGGAGACTGCCTAGAAACAGATGTGTACTTAACGCGGACAGATGTGGGATTCTGAAAGTGTTCTTTCTGTAATTCTTTGTGACCCATAGATTTGGAAACATCGGTTCATTGAGTGTAAAAGAAATGAGCGCAGCTCAGAAGCCACCAACAAAAACAAGTAAATCCCCTGGAACTGCCAATGTTCTCGATATAAACAACTCAACGCTCATGTTTGTTGGAGGGCTTGGAGGACAGATCAAGGTAACATTCAAGACATTCATCTGAACAGGACTGATGGGCTGCTTTTCTCTAAAACTAGTATGCTTGAACTATTGAACAGATCCAAGGCAGATAAACATTTCTCATTTCTGTGATTTTGCATAATGACAGCACATTTTCAGAGTTGGGCTGGTTTTATAAAGCAGAGGGTCCTGCCGAATAAAGAGCGTAAATGGAAAGGAAGCCAATGGTCCATTTTGCGATTTGAGTTTCTTTTCCAGGACTGAAACAGGGAATTCAGCATTCTATATTCATTTCTGTAATTTCTTTTATCGCTCTTCTAAACCTAGTGGTAGAGTAAGGCTAATTAGTGTTTAACACCAGAGCCAGTGGTATATATTTTATTATACCCCCTCTCCCCTTACTGGATGAAGTTGAATCACTTGGATTTGGTTCTGTGTTCTGGGAGTAAGGGGGTCAGTTCCAGCCGGGCCCTCACTACTGACCAACATGCTCTGAGCTTCTGTTTCCTCACCTACATGTAAAAGGGGCTTCTCTCCAGGGCCCCTGGTAACCGAGGTGATCTTTGCGATCCTGTCTGGTTATCGCTCTTTCTACAATTACACTTAATAATTGGGAGGAAACCAGTGATCACAATGGGGCCATTTTTCTGGTTGTTGTTTTCTCAAAATTTGGATGTTAGATTTGAGTTTCCAGCAAGGAGTTCTGTGCACATAGAGAACTATTCCTTTCCTCATTCATGTGGATTGTGTTTTGTTTGTTTATATTAGAAGTCTCCCGCTGTGAAGGTTACTCATTTTAAAGGCTGCATGGGAGAGGCCTTCCTGAACGGACAGTCCATCGGCCTGTGGAACTATATTGAACGGGAGGGCAAGTGCCATGGCTGCTTTGGAAGGTAATGGGCCCCGCAATTTAATATACAGTCATTCATGTCCCATAGCTGCTTAGGGAATTCCCATGCCCATCACGGTGGCCCAGAGTCTGTCATGTCAGTAGTCTTACCCCAAAGGATAGGGCATAGGTCATTTACTCTTGGAAGCCTGGGCATCATTTTTAACCTTTAAGAAGTAGTTTTCACTGGGTCTCGTATGCTTTCATATCCTTGAGAAGCACCAGATATCTTCTCAAAGCACCTTCTGTCCCCGAGAGCCGTGGGATCATCTTTGATAAATCACTGTACATCTTCAGTTTGAAAATACTTGAGAATGTGGTTTCTGCCACCAGGTTTTATAGCTACATACTTTCTCATTCTTAAATTCTGGAATTCTAGAAATTAAATGCCTTTGGCAACGGAGAACAACTCCCTGACATCGTTTGGCAGATATTGCTATAGGAGCAGGCATTTAATAACAATCTCACCGAGCTCAACAGCCCCCGTTTTTGTTTCTAAAAAGATAACTGCAACCCCAGAAGTATACAAATTTCGTTTCCTCAAGCTTTCGTAATTAAGACAATAGATTGCTTCTGCCATTAGAGAAATGTAACGTCTGATATAATTCTGTCATCTAATGGGCTGCTCTGTCCAGATAGGTATCTGTAATTAACAAGGAGCCGTGACAAGATCAGTTGGAAGCAACTCCCATTACATTTAGAAACTCGTGGGCGAGTTTTCATTTTGTTACTGTCAGAGCTGTTTTCTCTTAGGGCTCGTAGCTTGGGAGTTTGTGGTTTGAGCCTTTTATTTGTTTCCTTCCGTTGACTTCACTGGCTTTGAAAGTCATGACCAGAAGTTTGGTTTTAGGAGCCTTATGACTGAAAAAAATATTAGCTTTGGAGTTTGAGTGTTTCAGGCTCCCTCTCCTACCAAATCTCTCTCAGTGACTTTGTAATAAGTCACCTCACCTCATAGAGACTTGGTTTCTTCTTTCCAGAATAGGAAAATGAAAATCTTGTTGTCCTACCTCCCAGCACTGGTGATGAACCCTTAACCATGATGTACATGAAAATCCTCCATAAACTCGAGACCCCTGGCCCCAGTGTTCCACGCTGAACTTCCTGCAGTCACAGTCCATTGCTTTTTAGGTAGATGCCTCAGGATTATTTTCTTGACAATAAGCATGTGAAACCCAAGGTTTTGTAATTGGCAAATAAGATTAAAAAATGATACTGCCTCATGAGATAATGACACCAGCTCTAGAACTCTGGGAGCCGAGAACTCCCCATCACTTTTTCCTCATGCTGTTTTTCTGATAGGGAAGTTTCCTGAGCAATTTAGTGATTCTAACTTGAGAACGGTTCTGACCCTTGGGCTCTGGGTCACAGATTGACCCCTGATCATTAATCTTACTTGTAGAGAGGAAAGTCTTAAGAGAGCTCAAAAATTTCTAATACAGAAAATGCCCCCTACTTTAGCTGTTGCAGTATTCCTAAGTTCACCCATCACTTTCAGGGTTATGTTTAAACCCCTGGCCTTAATACTCATTAAGGAGGGCACAGATTGCGTGGAGCACTGGGTGTTATATGCAAACAATGAATCATGGAACACGACATCAGAAACTAATGATGTACTGTATGGTGACTAATGTAACACAATAATAATACCGCTGGCCTTGAACTGCAGTAATGAGGGAATTTAATGACTACTAGCTCTTCTCCTCATTTGCTGGAATGAGGAAGTCCATTTTCTATGTGGCCATTGGTTTCTTCTCTAAAGAAAACCCTCCCACCATGTCCACCCACCCTGGACCCCCAGGGAAAGATGAAGGTTGCTACAGACTGAGAGGAGGGATTAGCAGGTGCTCCCCCTGCCCCCCCCCGCCCCCACCGGCCTCCATCCTATTCCTGGAACTGGCTTTTTTGGTAGAAGGTTGACCACCCACATGAACTTCAGGATCAGATTGACTCATTAGCTCAAACAGAGGTTTTCTGGGTACGGAGCAAATCAGCAGGCTATCCTTACATTGACTACCATATTGACTACCTAAAGTATGTTTTTTAAAAGAATACTAGTTTAATAGGATATTAATAAATACTTTTTTCTAAGTGGGGATATAAAGTGTGTCTTGACTATAAATTGTTGGGAAGCACTGAGTGAAACAGTTAAGTACACTGTCTTATGGTGAGGCCATCGGAGCCTCTGATATGCTTACACACACTAATCATGTCCTCTGGAGCGGCTGGAGTTGCAGCAGTCCCAAACTCACCTGATCCCCAACTGTTTAAAAAGCGTTTCAGAGTTGCCTTCATTCCATAGAACATGCAGGGGCAGGTGCAGAGACGGACACAAGGGGGCGCTTTCTGTCCGTCTTTTTATTTATTTATTTGTTTATTTATTTATTTATTTATTATTAAATTTTTAAAGATTGTATTTATTTATTTGTCAGAGAGATGAGCACAGGAAGACAGAGTGGCAGGCAGAGGCAGAGGGAGAGGCAGGCTCCCCGCCGAGCAAGGAGCCCGATGCGGGACTCGATCCCAGGATGCTGGGATCTTGACCTGAGTTGAAGGCAGTCGCTTAACCAACTGAACCACCCAGGTGTCCTTGTCCGTCTTTTTAAATTGAGCTGTCTTCATTTTAGGCAACCTCCTCTACTTATTAGATGAAGACTTTGGCTTAGAGTTAACCAACTAATTCTAGGAAATAAATCAATGTTAGCAGACCGGTGATTAGAATTCATTGCTTTTGACCTTCTTGTTTAAGTAATCTGTCATTATTAAATCATTAGTGTGGTCCTCTGATGTCCTTTAGATTTAAAAATTAATTTTCTCAGAACGAGCGTTTACCTTTGACTTCTATTACCAAGGAAACGAATTGATTTTTTTTTTTTTTTGCTTTTTTTCCTCTTTGAATATATTTGCCTTTTTTATGTTTTTGGCATATGTTCATAATTATGATCTCTTAAATTCTTAAAGGACATTATACAGTAAGCCACTGATTCTAACAGTTTTCATCTAAATATGGAAAAACCTTTTTATTTAATTACCAGGTCTTTATTCTTGTATTAGTGATGAGTGGATGTTGTGACAGGCTGTGTTGGGACCTTTGGGACAGGCCAGTCTCCCGTGTTCCAGGCCCCTGCTAGCTGCTGGCGATGTCAGCATTAGTCATTAGAGTTGATCTTCTCCAACGTCTCCTGGTCTCTAGGAAAGACACCTGTGGAAGCACAGAGGAAGTTCTCTGCCGCTGTGGCAAGTGGAGGCAGAGGTGAAGTGGCATCAGAGGCCCGGGGCCCAGGTGTCCCCGCCACTCACTGTCATACAGCTGCCCTGAGTACTGATGGGTAATAGAGCAGGTGTGACCCCCTATCATGGGAGCTTGCATCAGAGGACTAGTGATTCTTAAAGGCTCGTTGAGCTGAGAGCTGGGGAGGTAAGGTTGTTTTGGCAACCACCCAGCTTTCATTTGTCCCAGAGTCCCTTGCCTGTGCAGGGACCCAGAGCTGCCTTCCTGTGGTCTACCTGGGAACAGGCACCTGGGCTGACTGGTGATACTTGTGGGTCTCATGGTTATAGAACAGAAGCCTCAGACACAAGGGGACAAGCCCCAGAAAAGTGTCATTGGCCGGGGAGGGGGAGCAAGAACTTTCTCAGGAAATGCACAAACATGGTTTCATTTGAGTGCATCCCTCATTGAGGCTAACTCATGTGGCCAGGCCCTGCTGATGGAGAGAAACCAGAAACAGAGAGCTCCCCTCCTCAAGAACAGGGAACTCATTAGCTCTGGAGAGGGAGAAGGCGTGCATAGCAGGACTAGAGAGATTTCTGGACTTTTGTTTGAAAAATGGCTTCACCATTTTCTTGGGTGTGCCCTTGGACAAAGTACTTAATCTTTGAGGCTCTGCTTTTAATAGGCAAAATGACATCCCTTTGAGGTCCTTTGAACATAGCAAAATAATCAGAGCTAACTGGAGTGAACATTTAAGTGCCAAGCACTGTTTAAAGGACTTTACATGTATTAAATCATATATGGCCCTTCCTGAGAGCATCTATTGTCCTTATTTTACAGATGAAGGTAATGACACACAGAGACGTTAGGTAACTCTTCTGAGTTCACACAGCTAGTAAAGAGGGAGACAGGGATTTGAACCCCAGAAGTCTGGTTCTAGAGTCTGTGTCGTTAGCCACATGAAACTGTGACCAGCCAAGAAACAGAGCAATGGAACATACCTGCAGGAAGTCACAGGTTTCAGAATGAAATAATAGAGAATTAAACCATACCTTCTTCATGCAGAGTGCATTTCCTTTAAGTTATACTTCTAAGAAAGGTCAAGGGACAGAGATCTTTCAAAAAAGCAGACCACAGGAAGCTGTCAGCTTGAAGCCTCAGGTTTCATAAAGCACTGATATTTTTCTTTTGTTAATGGAAACAGTGTCACCGTTTGGTTACGTGTCCTGTGTAGAGATGTGGCTCTGAGTTTGGGTATTACACCTTCAGCTGGGGAAAGTGCAAATTCATATCTCCCCCCCCCCCCAAAAAAAAAACCCCACATCCAGGTTCTGAAGCCCAGAAATGTATTTTTTAAATGCATTGTGATATGTTCCAGATAAACTTACTTTGTATTTGAAGAGTGAATAAAGTCAGCCTTTTGAGGTATGGAGATGACCAGAAAACACACAGACCTGAGAAGTACCAAGGTCTATTTTAAATAACTTTGTTGTAAGCATACCTGACATATTTCTGAGATGGTGCTATTGTCAATGATGGTTTGTTTGTTTCTTTCTTTTTTTTTTTTTTTTGTAAAGTGGTCCTTCTGCTACATTGGTGCATACTTGTTTTCCATCACTATCCTAGTTTAACTGATGCATTGCTTAAAACCAGCAGATAAATTATAAAATGTTAATATAAAAGCCAGCAGATAAATGATAAAATGTTAATATAAAAATTACTCTGAAAGCTTTGGAATTAAGAAAGGATAGTGACAGTAAAGGAAGTCAGAACAAATGAAAATCTACCTGATAAAGAGAAATATTTATAGCAGTTACCCATCCTTTGAAGGCCTTTCTTCTTTCTTCTTCCAGTGAACACGGCCTATGTTAACTTTCTTTTCTGTAGAAAGCAACTGGACTTTGTCTTGCATAATCTAGCAACATATTTTAACATAGGTCTTACAGTGACTTATCAAATTATGGAAATAACAGCTCTACCACAATGTTTGTGAGGGGCAGCCCTCAGTAAAAGTATCCTTTCTTTTTAACTTCCTTCCTGAGAATAGATTGTGTTTCCTCTGCTCTGTCTTGCAGCCTACAGAATGAAGACTCCTCCTTCCATTTTGATGGGAGTGGGTATTCGGTCGTGGAGAGAACGCTCCGGACGACGGGGACTCAGATAATTATGCTTTTTAGTACCTTTTCACCCAATGGGCTGCTTCTCTACCTCGCTTCAAATGGCACTGTAAGTATATTCAGTCAAATTGTTGTGAGGATATTTATGTTTAATGACTTCTTTGTGAGCACATACAAATATAAGACGTACATATGTCATACTAGTTCCTCATTTTAAATATTTTTATGTTATAAATTCACTGAAGAACCATTGCAAAATACAGGAGAGCACCATGTAGAAAAGAGCCATCCTACCATTTGTGGAGATCAATGATATTTGTTATTAAATTTTGACTTTCCTCTATCTTGTTCATTGCTCATTCTGATCACTGTGGCCTTCATTGAATTCCATCTATGGGAACTTAATGTTGTTTTTATTCTATTGTGGGGTTGATTTCTCTCAATCTTCTAGTTTTTTTTTGTAGGACTGGCCCATTTATGAATCTAAATGAAAATGATACAAAGATTCCATTTCTCTTACTGTAGATTTTGGCAACAATGTGTTTCTCTCCTTTATACCTGTGTAGTACTCTAGAAAGTCTTCCAGATACTTCAGTTTCCTAACAGAGACTTCTGATGGTTGGGCCAGATCCAGATTTCTGAGTTTGGCTTTGGAAGGTTTTACTCTCCTGCAACAGGAAGGAAAAGGGAATCTGTGAGAACGATGTAGCCCTGGGTAACTTCTTTCTCTTCTTCACAGAAAGACTTTTTATCCATCGAGCTGGTGCATGGCAGAGTCAGAGTAACAGTAGACCTGGGCTCAGGGCCTCTTGCCCTTACTACAGACAGACGCTATAACAATGGAACCTGGTACAAAATCGCCTTCCAGAGAAACCGAAAGCAAGTTAAGTGCACAGAAGGGCAATGAGATGGTACAGGCCACCCTTGTAGGAATAAAAATCCTTCCAAAATCAGGAACGCCTGAGTAGTTCAGTAGATTTAATGTCTGACTCTTAATTTTGGCTCAGGTCATGGTCTTAGGGTTGTGAGATCGAGCCCCGCATAGGGCTCTCCACTAGGCATGGAGCCTGTTTGGGATTCTCTCTCTCTGTTCCCCTCCTCTCTTGTCTCTAGAAACTTGAAGGAAGGAAGGAAGGAAAGAAGGAAGGAAGGAATCCTTCCAAAATCAGCAATTTTTTAAAATTTATTTTTTATTTATTTTCATCATAATAGTATTCCATTATTTTTTCACCACACCCAGGGCTCCATGCAATCTGTGCCCTCTATAATACCCACCACCTGGTACCCCAACCTCCCACCCCCCCGCCGCCACTTCAAACCCCTCAGATTGTTTTTCAGAGTCCATAGTCTCTCATGGTTCACCTCCCCTTCCAATTTCCAACTCCCTTCTCCTCTCTAACTCCCCATGTCCTTCATCTTATTTGTTATGCTCCACAAATAAGTGAAACCATATGATAATTGACTCTCTCTGCTTGACTTATTTCACTCAGCATAATCTTTTCCAGTCCCGTCCATGTTGTTACAAAAGTTGGGTATTCATCCTTTCTGATGGAGACATAATACTCCATAGTGTATATGAACCACATCTTCCTTATTAGCAATTTTTATTTACTTTAGCTTCTTGTGTATTCTTGAATGATCTTCTAATAGAAAGCCATTGTTTTCTTTGAAATACTAAATGCCAGGATTCACATATTGCTGGGGAGAATATTATACTTCTTTTTTTTTTTTTATGGCTTCCAAGAGCATTACCTAACAGTAAGTAGTGAATTGGAATCAAAGATCAAATCCATTCTCTTCCTGACACACACGCACTGCTGTCCTTCAGCAATATGTATTCTGGATTCATTGACTTCTGTACCGAGGATTTTCACATGTCCTTTAATAGTCCAGAACACTCCCCGGTCAAATGTGCAGAATGCAAAGGAATTTATAAAGAAAGAATTTATAAATGAACTTCATTTTTACCTTAATGTTAGAAAATGGTTTTCATTTTCCTGGTTCTTCTTTTTAGGAATCCTAGCAGTTATCGATGCGTATGACACCAGTTATAGAGAAACCAAGCAAGGCGAAACTCCAGGAGCATCTTCGGATCTCAATCGTCTAGATAAAGATCCAATTTATGTGGGTGGATTACCTAGGTCAAGAATTGTAAGGTATTTCACGTGTCATAATCATGTCTGTAACTGCCAAATGTGTTAGCTTCCTCGGGCTACTAACTTCCTTGGGCACCACAAGCCAGGGGACAGACAACAGAAGTACGCTCTCTCACAGCCCTGGAGGCTACAGGTCCAAAATCAGGGTGTCAGCAAAGTTGCTTCCTTCTGAGGGCTGTGGGAAAGACTCTGTTCCTTGCCTCTCTCCTAGCTTCTGGCAACTTCAGGCATTCTTTGTGGACAACGTTCTTGTGCCTTATTACATTGTCCTCCCTCTGTGTGTGTCTGTGTCCAGATTTCCCCTTTTTATAAGGACACTGGTCATATTAGACACCTTAATGTCCTCATCTTAATGTGATCTCATCTGTAACAACCCTATTTCCAAATCGGGTCACAGTCCCAGGTCCTGGGATTTAGGACTTCATCTCCTTTTGTAGGGGACAAATTTTAACCCATAATACCTGCTTTGATTCAAACCACTATGTGTCGTATTACTAGGATATAAAGAAACCCTTCTACAGTAAAATTAATGATTTTTCTATTTGTGGCCTTTAAAACATCTAGAAATCTTTACCAATTGTTACTAATATTCTACAATATTTAGAGACCCATTTTCCATCACAGGTTGTTTTCCTGTGATTTTAGTTGAGATTTTAGTTCAGATTTCCTGAGATTTTAGTTGACTCTTTTTCCAGACCCCAAAAAAAAAAAAAAAAAAAAAATGCTCTCTGCAGACTCATCTGGACTTCCCTTTTGTGTGATGAGAAAGAATAATGTATGTGAAAGTTGAAAGGCCAAGCATCAGGAAGTTAGAGAAAAGATGGTAGAGGAGACAATGAAATAATTTTGTAACACTAATTCATGTTTAGCTTTGTGACTTGACTTTAATAATTGACATATGCTCTCTGTGGGTCATTGTCCTCAGTATTATAATTTTGGATTGGACAATTAAGCCCTAAGTTTCACATCGTAAAAAAACAAAACAAACAAACCAAAAACTCTATAGGAATGGCCAGCAGTCAAGGCAAGATGGATTCCAGGGAGTGGGATTATCAAATGTCCCAACTGAGTCATCCAGCCCAGTGGTCTTCAGATAAGTTAGTAGCACTATTCAATCTTCAGCCGAGTTCTTATAGGGAATCCTAATAAGCCACATGGACGTGCACCCACTCTGGATGCTGTAAGTTAAGCAGCCCAGATCTACTCCTCACCTTTTCTCTTTGTCAGAAATTTCTGGAAGTTCCAAGAAACACCATTTACCACCACAGTCACCATGCCCCTATCCCATCTTGGAAATGAATTAAACTTCAGGGCAGTGGTCACTTGCCCCAGGTTTTACCACTGCCAGGATGGAGCCAGGACTGGAAACCTGTCTCCTAATCCCAGATTCTAGATGTTTCCTCACATAGTAACAACAGGGGTGGATAGTCCTGTAGCATCTGTACTGGACCTAATTGGACACCATGTAGACAGTGGAGAAAAGGTCCCATTTTCTAAGAAGATATCCCAAATCACAGACTTTTATGCTAGAAGGAACTTGGGTATCTATCAAGGCTTAGCTTCTTCATTTATAAAGAAGAAATGGAGTTCCAGAACGGTCAAAATTCATGCAAAATCAAGCAGTTGCCTACTGGTCTACAGGTCATTGCTCAACACAGAAGAGAGAAAAATGAAATGGGACTCTAACTGGAAACCATGTGACTTCAGAGTTCTCCTGTGACTAGCTGATGCTTCAGAGTATAACTCAGTCATCTCCATGTTCTGGAAATGAGAGCTTGGTTACATGAGAACCTTGCCCCAGCCAGTAGTGTGGCAACTTGTTAAGAAAAATAACATACTGATTTGGAGTCAAAGAAACAGGATTTGGATAATCTTAGACATTACCAAATGCAGTTATTTCCTTCAGGACAAAGTTCATGACTATGTAGTTGGGCAATGGTCAATGACTTCTGTAACCATGGGATCCTAGGGAGTAGTTCTGTCCACACCTGCTTCAATGGGAGGCTTATATCCATCTTCTACCCTACATGAAACTTGGGTTTCAGTCTACATGCTACTATTTCCTTATAACTGTGTACTGTCTTTTGTAACTGGCCCATGTTTTAATGAGTATATTTAAATTGCAGTGACTATAATATCTTCTCTTAAAATAGTAAACATTTTATTTAGATAGCCATTTAGTCTAATTCATTAAATTCAGCCCCTTTCCTTGGTCCTAAGAAGAGCATTCATGTGACTTGAAGTCTTCACCATCAATATCCCTCTTAGAGGAAGACCTAGACGTTTCTGCAGAATGACTTATAGAAGCAAATCGTCTTTACTTGTAGACCCATTTTTATTCCTTTTTTCAAAAGTGGAGTTATAAACCAGTTAGAATGGCCAAAATTAGCAAGACAGGAGACAACATGTGTTGGAGAAGATGTGGAGAAAGGGGAACGCTCTTACACTGTTGGTGGGAATGCAAGTTGGTGCAGCCACTTTGGAGAACAGTGTGGAGATTCCTCAAGAAATTAAAAATAGAGCTTCCCTATGACCCTGCAATTGCACTACTGGGTATTTACCCCAAAGATACAGATGGAGTGAAAAGAAGGGCCATCTGTACCCTAATGTTTATAGCAGCAATGGCCACGGTCACCAAACTGTGGAAAGATCCAAGATGCCCTTCAACGGATGAATGGATAAGGAAGATGTGGTCCATATACACTATGGAGTATTATGCCTCCATTAGAAAGAATGAATACCCAACTTTTGTAGCAACATGGATGGGACTGGAAGAGATTATGCTGAATGAAATAAGTCAAGCAGAGAGAGTCAAGTATCATATGGTTTCACTTATTTGTGGAGCATAACAAATAACATGGAGGATATGAGGAGATGGAGAGGAGAAGGGAATTGAGGGAAATTGGAAGGGGAGGTGAATCATGAGAGACTATGGACTCTGAAAAACAATCTGAGGGGTTTGAAGGGGCGGGGAGTGGGAGGTTGGGGAACCAGGTGGTGGGTATTGGGGAAGGCATGTATTGCAGGGAGCACTGGATGTGGTGCAAAACAATGAATACTGTTACACTGAAAAGAAATTTTTAAAAAATAATAATTAAAAAGGAAAAAAAGATCTTGTTTTTAAGTAAGCTGTTAAAAATGGAGTTATAAAATGCAAATTTTGTTGTTCTCATGCCCTTCCCCACAGGAGGGGTGTCACCAGCAAAAGCTATGTGGGCTGTATCAAAAACCTGGAAATAGCCAGATCAACTTTTGATTTACTCAGAAATTCCTATGGAGTGAGAAAAGGCTGTATATTGGAGGTGAGAAACATTAATAAAACGTTTCTATAAAGGTCCCCCTGACTTACCCATGTAGTAAGGTAACAAAATCTAAGCCAGTGGAGGGATGGAAGAGGGATGAAAGGGAGACTGGCAGTAGCCCCCACCATGGGCCATGTAGCATTCCGGTGGACCTAATGGTGTTCCTTTCTCTCTTTTGTGACCAGCCTATCCGAAGCGTTAGCTTCTTGAAAGGCGGCTACGTTGAACTGTCACCCAAGCCTTTGTTACCAGAATCAGAATTGTTGGCCACATTTGCCACCAAGAATAGCAGTGGCATCATCCTGGTTGCCCTGGGCAGAGAGGGGGAGAAGCAGGGTCATCTACCGGCCCATGGGGTAAGTAGCTCAAACGTTATTGCTATTCAGCCAGGAGCTCAGGAAGGAGTTGACTTCGAGAAACACTAGGTGGAGAATGACTTAGTGATGAACATTTATTGTAGCTGTGTGGCCAGTTGCTTAAGAGTGTGCACTTCAATAAATAGAAGTTGCACCGCTGAATGTCTTTCCCCTCGGAATCAGTGATTGCTCTGTTACATAGTCCATTTTCCTTGTCTAGCTACTGAAAAGATAACTTGCTGTCTACCTCTAGCTCTTTTCAAACTCAGATAGCACAAACTGGGCTTTTTTTCCATGTTAGGGTTGTTACTCTTTACTCTAAGGCTAAGACAGTAGTAAATCCTTAATTTTTATAGAATTTTTTTAGTATACTGCTCCAAGAGGCACAATTTCCCTTATCTACAAATAGGATAGAAAGAAATGTGGCCTGTGATAAATAGTGAGCCAGTGGTAGGAGAGAGAAAAGTTGATGGCTTTCCATATTTATATTCCATTTTCAGAGCATAGATATTTACTCTTTCCTTTGCTCAAACTTGCATAAATCATGCAATCTGAAGAGGCTTTACAGAATGCTAATGTCTTGTCCGATGAAGTAGGGGTCATCTAACTGCAGCTCGCAGCCCGCTGTCCTCTATCGCGCATGAGACTTCACAGACACTGCTGTGTAATGATCACAGCCACACATGGGGTGAATTCTGTTTCCTACATTTTGCTGAGGAAATGGGTTCAGAGATCCTTAGTATCCTGTCCAAGGTCACACAGCTGATTTAGGTCAGAAGCAGGACTGGAACACCAGTCTGTGGACCCCTCGTGCCTCCCGAGCCACTTAGAGAAGGTCTAACAATGACACAATGGTGTATGGACTCTACCTTTTCCTTTTTTTCCTAGTTGAGATGAAATTCATGTAAAAGTAACCATTTCAAGTGACCATAAAACCATAAAAGTAACTATTTCAAGTGAACAATTTAGTAGCATTGAGTGCTTCACAATGTTGTGAGGCCATCTCCTCTGTCTAGTTCCAAAACATTTTTGTCATCCCAAATAGAAGCCTGTGTCATGAAGTGGTCACTCCTCATCCCTGGTGATCGCCAGTCTTCTTTCTGTATTGGTCAATCAACCCCCTGTTCTCCAGATTTCACAGACATGGGCTCATACAGCGTGTGATTGTCCATGTCTTCCGCTTGGTGTATTTTGGAGTTTCATCCATGTGGTGGCAGGTGTCAGCACTTCATTTTTATGGCTGAATTGATATTCTGCTGTGTGTACATGGCATAATTTATTCACTGATGGACATTTGGGCTGTATCTACATTTTTGGCTATTATGAATAATGCTGCTATTAACATTCACATACCAGTATTTGTTTGGGTATCTTGAGTGCCTTGAGTTCTTCTGGGTATATGTACCTCCGTGTGGACTTACTAGGTCACATGATAATTCTGTGGTTCACTTTTGAAAGAAGTGGCAAACTGTTTTCCTCCACCATTCTTAATAGGACCACTTGCTAATCAAAAATTGCTATGTCAGCAAAATGGTATGCTGTCATCCAAGGCTCACAAAGAGATTGTGAGACACTTGTATTCCAGTTCTGCTGGTGGAGCTATTTTTAATGTGGCAAAATAGTTCTCAGAGCTTTAATAAGTTTCAAACTCTTAAACCTTTTAATCCCACTTTTAGAAATGTTAGAAACAATTTCACAGGCAAAAGCATTATGTACGGTAAGAAAGAATTGGAAACTAAATTTTTAACAATAAAAAATTGATCAATACTTCAAACGTATCTATTTGTTGGCACATAATATAGCAATAAAAAATGTGAAGGCTCGGGGTCCCTGGGTGGCTCAGTGAGTTAAGCCTCTGCCCGCGGCTCAGGTCATGATCTCAGGGTCCTGGGATGGAGCCCTACATCAGGCTCTCTGCTCAGCAGGGAGCCAGCTTTCCCCTCTCTCTCTGCCTGCTGCTGCCTCCTTGTGATCTCACTTTTTGTCAAATAAATAAATAAGATCTTAAAAAAAAAAAGTGTGAAGGCTATGTAGAAACGGTAATCTCTGATATGGTTAGTGATACGAGCATAATGCCAAATGTAAGTTATATGAGCAGAGGTTAGAAGGCCATATGTAAAATACAAGAGTTGTGTTAGATGTAGATAGATATTCTTAATGAATTGCTTACTTGTTTAATATTCCACATTACCTTCATAAGACAGTAATTTAAAAAATCACATAGTAATTTTTTTCTATCTGAAATCTCTTAGCAACCTTCCCAGCCCTTCTTTTCCATCATGCTGATTGAGGGCCACATAGAAGTGCATATTAACTCTGGGGATGGAACAAGCCTGAGAAGAGCTCTCCTGCGTGCTCCCAAGGGCACATATGGCGACGGCCGAGAACATTCCATTTCCCTGATAAGGACCGGGAGGTATTTGTGTACAAGGGCATGGTGACCTCACCAACAGGAACCTTGTTAGGATACTCTTCACAGTGAAATGATCGGGATGATTAGTATGAGGTCATGAGAATTCATAGATTTTATAGTTTCAAAATAATTCTGGAACCTTGCTAGAATACCTCTCTAGAAATTTCATCTGCTTCAAAGTAAGATATTTGGAATTTTCAAAATTGAAAAACCTTAACCCTTCTCTTTTCTGGAGCCCAGTATATATTGTATAAGATCAGATTAATTCTGTGGTCAATAGTAACACAGTGTTAATAAATAACATTACATCAATACTAAATAGCAAATGGAAAAATAGTAAATAACTGCACAGTAAATAGTTAAAATAGTAAATAGTGTTATATCAGCATCCCTATGTATTTCCCTCCGAAACTGTAGGCCAAATATTTTAAAAGCATGCTGGATTATTTCATTACAGTAAAGTAAAAAAACAATACCCTCCAAAAAGCAATTGAATTCAACAGTATTTAATAACACCCATTCATTTGGGGAGAATGTTCAATTGTATGTTTTCATTTTCAAGATTCACCTTTTTATTCACATAATGTCATGTTAAAATTTATCTTTCAGTATGAACTTTAATCATTCAGAATGAACTTGTGGAATTATATATTAAAATAAAGTTATGTTTCATTATATTTAAAAGCTTTTTTCTCCTTTGACCTTTTAGAGTTATCACTGTCCAGATGGATGAGACCAATCCCATAGAAATGAAGTTGGGCCCCTCAGCAGAAAGCAAGGCAATAAATGTATCCAAGCTGTACATAGGGGGGATTCCAGAGGAGGAGGGGAACTCAGTGCTCAAGATGAGAAGATCATTCCATGGCTGCATCAAAAACCTGATCTTTAATATGGAGTAAGTGTAATTGAGCGTCAACATGTTTCTGCACTTCCTAGAAATCTTTTATTGCTGAGTACTGACAATGATCTGCTAACTCTGCTGTTTGAGATTGCCTAAAATCCTAAGTTTTTGAATAAAAAGTGAACCCCATTGTTCTATCATAATAGTCACCCACATGGATTTTACTGGATTAGAATGATGGATAGATCTGGTAATCCTAGAATTAAAAAAACAAGAAAAAAACAAAACAAAACAAAAACCATTGAACATTAGCTCTATAGGACTATCAGTAAACATCAGAGGTCAAATACACTTGTGACATGAATTCCAGGGAACAGAGATTTTGTGATGCAAGTTTCTTGTTGTCTTGAGTTCACCGCTTTCAAGGAACCTTTATAGCTGGGCTCCTTACAGCTTCAGATTATTAACAGTTCCTCCTAAAACAATGACTGTCTAATGAACTCCTCTTAGTCTGTTTCCTCTGTGGAGCTCATGAGGAGGAAGAGAAGTGACATGTGCCCACAGGCAGTTATTTCTTCCTCAGTCATCCTCTGCGTAGGTAGGAGTGCTGGTGGGTCAGATGCTATGCTGATCTGTGGGGGTCGGGGGGGGGCGGGTATGGAACCAGAGTTTGCGGGGGGCATCAGGAGGCTGAAGTTCCCCTCCTAGCTGGGTGGCTGATTTTGCCTTGAGACCTCAAACAAGGACTTGGATCTTTGAGGGTCACCGTGTCCTCTGTGAAAGAACCTCTTAAGAGTCCTTGAAATGTAAAAGAATAAAAGTACATTAGGTTTCAGCACAATTCTAATGTCAGAGCCTTGGTTTACTCATTTGTACAGTTGATTAATTTATTCACCCAGTTCTCTGTTTATGAATACACAATTGATTCGTCTTCTTCCTCCTGAAAGCAATGAGGCTGGGAAATCCACAAGGCAGAAATGTTTCTGTGCCATTCACAGCCATGTCCTCAGAAAGTGCCAAGAGGGTACATACAAACGGGACATGTTGCAAGGGCTACAGAGTGAAGGGAAGGAGAGCAAGTGTAATTCATGACTTCCTGGCAGATGCAAACCTGTAAGAAAGAAATCAGTGTTTAACTGAGGACAGTGTCCACTACTGTTGAGGACCAGAACCATAGTCTTTCCCTTAGCTCTGCCCCGGCTGCAGGAAGAGCGGACAGCATTCGAGCCCACTCTGGAGGCTGGTGGTCAGGTAGACAACATGGGGAGGGCCTGGAGTGGGGTGGGCCAAAGAATCAAACAAGAGGATAAGATAGACGGACTTCTAGTTGCTGTGGAAGACAGTCCATTTGGTTACTCTAAGAGTAATAGATTAATGATTTTTCATGGATTTTAGTGTTCAATAATCAAATGATGTTGGTTCCTGTGTTGACTTATAGTATCTTAATTTTGTAAACACTCTGTATCTAGACATTTGGATTTCACAAGTGCGGCTGGCAGTGAACAGGTGGACTTGGACACCTGCTTGCTTTCAGAAAGGCCGAAGCTCACTCTTCACGGAGAGGACAGTGAGCGCCTGCCAGAGCCCCAGCCTTTACCACGTCTGGTAAGAGGGGCTTTCCTTAAGCTTTTTTTTTTTTTTTAATTCAATTAGCCAACATAGAGCAGTGCATCATTAGCCTCAGATGTAGTGTTCAACAGTTTATCAGCTGTGCTGAGCACTGGGTGTTGTATGAATCATATGCCCTCCTTAATGCACACCCTCCATCGAGCCCATCCCTCACAAGTCCCCCCTCAAGCAATTAATTTGTTCTCTATCATTAAGTCTCTTATGGTTTCTCCTTTTTTTCCCCTCCCTTCCCATCTGTTTTAGTTCTTAATTTCCACACATGAGTGAAACCATACAGTATTTGTCTTTCTCTGACTTACTCCCCTTACCATCATTTGGTAGCTCATTCCATTTGGCATCACTGTGTAGCTCTGCCCATGTCACTGCCAATGGCAAGATTTCATTCTTTTTGACAGCTGAGTAGTATTTCACCGTGTATGTATTGACCAGATATTTTTAATGGCAGTTACTAGTTTTCTTTTTTTTTTTTTCTGGTTCCTCCACTTCCTTGGTTAAAGCATGTACTCTAATCATGTAGACGGTGAGCAGTCACGCAAAGAGCAGTACCTTCCAAGCATAGCCAATCTTGGACTTCCAGCGGATGCTCTTGGTAGCATCCAAACCCACCACTCCCTTCCCCAGAAGCCTCACATGGTTTGGACTCACTGTGTAGAGGGCGCTGTTCCCAAGCAGACCCCTTCCTGCAGTGGCTGCTGTCCGACCTCCCCTGCTACTGCCTGGGAGGCATCAGACATCCCCCTCAGAGGCCCTGCTGGGTGTGTTTCCTGGTGCACAGGCTGTAGCCACTCCTGTGGCTGCTGATACCCTCTGGCCCTTCCCCTGATGAAAATTCAGGGTAATTTTAAGCAAACCTGAGTGGGACTGAGGTGAAAGCCAGAAGCTCTAATTGCCTTCTCAGAGATGAAGAGACAGCAAGTAAACTATTCAAAGCAAAGACTGAGTCTGTGCCAACACATATTTGTAGCTGTTGGTGTTCCGATCCAATTGCTTCAGAGAGGTTTTCTTTAGGGAAAAACTTGTACATGTCAGGGGAAGCCCTGGCTCTGTGGTGAGAGTCTGTCTGCATCTCTTATTACAGGAACAGTGTGCTGTGGACAGAGCCCCAGACTATATCCCCAGTGCTCACCAGTTTGGCCTCACACAAAGCAGCCATTTCGTGTTGCCTTTCAATCAGCTGGCTGTCAGAAAGAGGTGGGTATTGTTCTGAAGTCTTTATTAGGCGTCTCAGAGAGATGAACAGGGAGGTATTCCTCAGCGGTGAGAAGGCAGAGAACAGGAATGCAAGCCTTGTGCACAACCGATGCTTCAGATGTGGTTCAGTGGGGTCCCTGTGGTTTGTTCTTACCCCTTCTGAGGAAGGCCGGTTGCTGCCCCTGTGTATGAATCTAGGAAAGCACATGGGTAGGTTCTCTCTCTAAATTCCTCTTGTTCTAGAATCTCAAGTTCTTTGGATCTATCAGCATCTGGATTTTCAACCCTACTCTATTATAAGCACTTACTAATCTGATCAAATTATTCCCCCAAACTTTCTCACTGTGCCCCTCAAACTCCTTGGTGCCATATACTAATCTGCCCGGTCCTTCTCGCCCTCACACCTACTTGTCCCCAGGGACCCTTGCTTGGCTTAGCCAGCCCACATTCAACATTTGTCCACTTCTCCAAACCCTTCAGACTGTACCCATCGTCACCACCCCCTCCATCACCCTGGCTTCAGATCTTGACTCAGTGTCTTTGTTCCACAGCTCAGGCCATCATTCTCCATGAATTCAGCAGCTCCACGTCTGACCTTCCAAATCCTCTGGCTCCTGTTAGAGGGTCTTCCTCAGCCACCCTCTCCCCATGGTCATCCTCTACCCTACTTTGTAAACACCCATCCCACCTCCAAAATCTCTATCTGAAGCATCCTATTAATCAGCCGCCACCTCCTTTCTGCTGCTTCCCATCCCAGCAGCTCCTCAACTGTATCAAGACCTCAAAGCCCTCGTGCTTTCTCAGCACTACTCCCTGCAGCCCCCCAACACAGTTTACCCCCGACCCGGATGGTCCCAATGCCATTATGACTGGTGTTCCTTTGCACACTGGCCCTGGGTAGAACTGCTACTTAGCTAATCCATGCCAGGACCCAAACTGGTGGTCAAGGTTGTAGAAGTGTGTATCTCTTCCCTCCCTGGTTGGACGTGAAGCCAGTGAATTCAGATGGAACTCCCAAATCACATGGGCAGCTGGTACTGTTATCGAATATGTTCACTTTTTTTTTACTCCTTATAGCTTCTCTCATCTCAAAACTCAAAATCCCCACAGCCTCTCTTCTTGCCCCAGCCGATGACACCTCAGTGAACACAGAGAACTCCCTCATCTGTCCACTACCAGAAAGAGAAGCCTTGTACCTCTTCCCCTCCTACCACAGAGGAGGGGTCCTACTGTCCCCTCTCTGCCCTCTGGAGCCCATCGCTTCTCTCAGAGCCATCACCCTCAGCAGCCTCAGTGCTAACAAGAGGAGCAGATCCTTGTCCCTCAGTATTTAACTGTACCCCCTGACTCATAACTATTCTATGAGGAAGGTATGCTCTTTATTTGCTCTTTTATAGATGAGGAAGCTGAGACACAGGCAAATCAAGTCACGTGCTCAGGGCACACAGCAGAATGGGATTCAAACCCAGACACTGTGTTTATGCTGGTAACCATTCCCTCTGGTAGCTCCTAACTTAAACTCTGAGAGACTCCATATCCCACCCTACCCGCACAGTATCCTGGCTGTTATTTCAAGACTTCTTGAAAGAACTGCCTTATTTAAAAACAAAAAAAACGGAGGCTGTCTCCTGTGGCAGTCTGCCTTTCTCCCCTCTTGTCCTTCTCCACCAGCCCAGTCAGCCTCCCCTCGCTTCTTGATTGCTCTTGCCACAGTTATCCCAGACCTGCTGTGCCCACATCCCGGGAGCCCTTCTTTGCTGGGACCTCAGCACTCTCACAGGTACTTGGCTGTCTTAGCCCCACACACTCCTGATTTCCTGCTCTCTCTGCCCTTCTCTGCTCGGTCTCCTCTGCTGGTTCCTCTTCGATCAGAGAAGGCCCGGCCCTCTTCTGTGTTTTCTCTCAGGGGAACTTCCATATTTCAGTGGCTTTAAAATATCCTCTATTTGTACCAGCACCCACACGTCTAGCGCTGACCTCTGCTTAGGACTGTGGAGGTGTATCCCCAACTGGCTTCTCCACACCAACATACCAAGAAAGAATTCAGTCTTCCTCTAAACCTGCTGTCCCATCTTTGCTATTTCAGTAGACATCAGCACCCTTTCTCTCGATGCCTAGGACCCTAACCTAGAGATGGTTATTTTCATTCCCTCTCTCTGCAAATTCAGTCCATGTACAGTCCTATTGCTTCTTCTTCCAGAACATTTCATGAATTAGTTCATCCCCTCTGCACCCCCCATAAGACCCCCGTTGAAGCCACCAGGGCCCCGCCTCTGTGGATGGTTGCAGCAGCTGCCTGCTAATGCCTGCTGGCCCCATGGCCTCATACAGGGCTTCTTCACAGCATAGGTTCCTTTGAAGAGGTCAGTCAAGCCCTGCCCATTCCCCTCAGGACTGACTCCCCACTGCAGTAGAGATGGAAATACTGCCTCCCAGAGCCCCTCATCCACAAGGGCAGGGCCACACTCTCCTTTCCTTGTCCCAGAGTGCTTTGGTGATGCTGTGCTCCCTTCTGCAACAGCCACCCAGATGCCAGCTTCTGTCCACTGCTGTGTGCTGCCGTGTCCCTAGAGCCCTGCTAGGGGATTCCTGGATGTCCTGCCAAATCAGGCCATTGTTTTCACATACTCTGTGCTGTCCAAAAAACGTAAGGCAGGTCTACCCTGCTGGGCTTTGTAGGGCTTGCTCCTGTCATTCAGAGCTCAGTGGAAATACCATCTTTTCAGAGCTGCCTGCCTGCCTTCCTACATAATAGAACCACCCACCAGTTCGCCTCTTTTGACCCAGTTTTATCTGATAGATTTCTGGTATTAGTTTTGTAGGAGAAAGGACATTCCTCTATGTTCACTGCTTCAGCCTTAGCATTTAGAACAGTTCCTGGCAATTAAACATATAGGGTAACCATTAATTGGATGAACAGATGGATGAATGAATGATTCTCTGCTGAGACCTTTCAATGTAAAGACTGAAACAATGATTGAGTTCTCTCTCTCAGGTTAATTTTAAAAGTGAAAGTTTATTCCTTTCTGAGGGCCGAGCTCTTGTTTTCTTCTAGGCTTTCAGTTCAGCTAAGTATCCGAACATTCGCCTCCAGCGGTCTGATTTACTACATGGCTCATCAGAACCAAGTTGATTACGCCACACTCCAGCTGCATGGGGGCCATCTTCACTTCCTGTTTGATCTTGGGAAAGGCAGAACAACAGTTTCCCACCCTGCACTGATCAATGATGGCAGATGGCACACGGTATGCTCTCAGGAAGCTTTTAATCACTCATGCTAAGTTTTATTCCATCCAGTTCACAGTCATGAAAATGATATAGCTTGCTTTGTGTGTACTATCTACCCTACAGCATGTAAGATCCTTGCAGGCTGGGACCTTTGCGAAATCCTGAAGTATGACCAGGGCTTAGCTCGGTGCCTGACACCTAACAGGCACTCAGCATTCACCACTCAGTGGTGGAATGAATGAAAGGTTCCAAAAGTGTTCTCGACTTATGAGAAGTAAATCAAACCCACCTGTGGGGTGAATGAGCCCACCCCTAGATCACAGCATTTGCTTTCTTATAACTAGGACTCGGGAGTACTTCCTGTTCTAATATGTGCTTTACCTCTGCCTGCCCCATCTCCTGCCAGGCTCTGGCTCTTCAGCACCAACTGTGTGGAAATTGGAGCCATCCTTTAGGGTCTCATTCAGGCTATTTATAGCAATAATGAAGAGATGTTGCAAACAAATTATCTGTTGTTTTCTCAGATTCCTTAAAAACTGAATATTCTCATTTTGTTCTAGGTCAAGACAGAGCACTTTAAAAGAAAGGGCTTCATGATGGTCGATGGCCAGGAGGCCCCCACGGTGACTGCTGTGGGAGATGGGACCATGCTGGATGTGGAAGGAAAGCTGTACCTAGGAGGCCTTCCCTCTGACTACAGGGCCAGGAACATTGGGAATGTAAGCAGCTTTTTCTGCAGCCCATTTTACCTTTATTGTGGCTGTGTTTTTGTCTTTTTTCTTTTGTAAAGGAAAATGTTAAGTTATTTTGTTTGAGACTAGGGCTTGGCTGCATGATACAGACCTTTTAAAATCTTGTCCCCAGATTTTGTGTTTCGGTTTCCCCTTAGAAGCCCTTGAAGCTCAGCCAGACTTTTCTACCTGTTAGTTAATGAACATTTCCCTTTCCACAGCCATTAGCCCTGGTACAATTCAGGAAAACTAGTGGATTTGTATTTGCAGATTAGAAAACTCAGCATTCTTGAATTCCACACTACTTAACCCAAATCATAGAAAACACCTTTACGGAAAGCCAAATCCTACTAGCTAGTAGCTTTCTTTCAGTTAGATGTTTATGTAGACTATTGTGTAAATCTGATTTTAAAAACCAAAAGCTAATATTTTAATGTTTTGGTGAAACAGGAAAAACTGGCCTTCTCATTATACTTTTATTATACTTAGAGCATCTATTGTCCTGTCATTTGTTTTAGATCACCCATAGTGTCCCTGCCTGCATCGGGGAGGTGACAGTCAATGGCAAACAGCTGGACAAGGAAAGGCCAGTGTCTGCATTTTCAGTAACTAGGTGCTATGCAGCGGTCCAGGAAGGAACTTTCTTTGAAGGAAGTGGATATGCAGCTCTTGGTATGTATTATCAACATGAAAGAAATCTTTGGGTTTATTAGCCTGCACTCTGATATTGATCCAAGAATGAAATGCTCGGACAGGCCTCCTGGACAGACCTGCAGCAAGACAACAGTGAGTTAAGTGTTCCAGTTTATCCAGATTTCTCAACTTCCAATACAAAAGCCTTCTCCCTTGCATGCTATCCAGATGGCCTGATGCAGGCTCACTCCCACCAGCAATGCTGCACCTCCTGGCAGAGGGCACGCATGCGGTACTGGTTTCATCTGTACTTCCCCTGAATTATGTAAGGCATATTGTCACTGCCCAAGTTAATAAATGCCTTTGACAAAAATCAGCATAAAATACCCAGACCAGCCAAATCAAGTCAGGTCTGATGAAAAAAATGACTCCATTGAGATTATTAAAAATACTGATCCTAAGTAGAGGAATTTAAATGTCAAAAATGCCTTAGAATGCAAATTCCTCAAGGCTTTTTGGTTAAACTCCTACTGTTAAACTCCTACTTGCACTCAGGACCATGCTCCTCTTACCTCTGTTCTGCTTTCTACCAAAGGGAACCAGGGAGGCTCTGGTGGGAGATTAGGGGTGGGTGGGTGGGCAGAGGGAAGAGCTAGCACACATCTTTCTTTCAGTCCCAATTCCGCTTTAACCCTGGACTGAACGATTGCCTGCTACATATCCCCAGTTTGGTTTTTCAGTTTTCCTATCACCTAAATAAAATATCCATTTCATTACACCCCACTTTAAAAAATCCTGTGTGCGTGCTAATCTTCTCAGTAAATGATGACATACCCAGTATTGGGAAAACAGAATGGACTGTTCCTGGCTAGATGATGATGAGATTCTATGGATCAAATCCTTCTGCTTTTTCCCTCTGTGACTCTAGATGAGAGGATGGGCCTGCCCTGACTCTAGTCTGGCTTAAGCCTGATGATGGCATAGGTCTTCTTTAAGAGCATCACTTCATCTTACAGATGAGGAAGCTGAGGCTCAGAGGGTGAAAATGACTTGCTGGTGAGGATGAAAGAGCTAGAGCCAGGCTTCCTGAGCCAGGAGCCAAAATGCACAGCCAGCCAGCCCATGACCTCTTTGACCCTGAGCCTTCTTGGGCCAGGCTCACCCCTAACTGGAGGTTACCTTTGTATTCTTCAGTGAAGGAAGGCTACAAAGTCCGATCAGATGTAAACATCACACTGGAATTTCGTACCACCTCTGAAAACGGTGTCCTTCTGGGGATCAGCAGCGCCAAAGTAGATGCCATTGGATTAGAGATTGTAAATGGCAAGGTAGGTGCTTGATCTCGGTGAGGTTCCTGGTTACCCCAGGGTCAGAAACAGAGCAACTAAGAAACAGTAGGAATACCTAGATCCAGATTCCCATGATCCATTTCAATGGAGTGCAGAAAAGGTTCAATTAATCCTAAAAAGATTACAAATAATTTCAATTTTTTTGTTAAGTTTAAAGCAAAATTACAACTATACTACACCATCTGAAAGTTGCCAAACTGATGCTCTTACCCTCCCTAATATTTGTTAACTTATTTGGAAATAATTATAGGCTGAGAACAAGTTAGAGTAACATGTTTAGGGAGGTCCTGTTGTACCCTTCCCCCAGGCTCCTCCAGGGTTATCAGCTTGCATAACTCTAATGCAACATCAAATCCATGAAATTGACATTGGCACAATCCAGACTTTTTTTTTAAAAGTTACACCAGTTGTATGTGTACAGCTGTGTGTAGTTCTATACAATTTTATTATGTATATCTTGTTTAGCTTTATGTATCCACTCTCACAATCAAGACACTTAATTGTACCATTACCACAATGCTCTGTGGGGCCAGCCCTTCATATCTACACCAAGTGCCTGCCTAATGCTGGCCAACCACGAATTTGTTCTGCAGCTCTCCGTTACTTCATAATTGTTGTATAAACCATATGATACATCCTTTGTTCTCTTGAAATTGGCTTTTTACACTGAACCTCGTTCCCTGTAGTTGATCTGGCTTGTTGTATGTGTAAACAGTTCATTTCTTTTTATTGCAGAGTATTCCATGGGATGGATACACCATCATCTAACTACTCTGCTTTTTAGCTTCCAGTCCTCATGTTGGGAATAAAATAAATTTAACAATTAGCAGTACCTTAGTCTCTTTTGCTTGAAATCTTCTTCCAGAGTTTCTCCTTGTTCTCATTCTCCTTCACCCTGCTGGAGCCATCTGGGTGCAGGCAAGATGTGAATGAAGAGTCTTCCTTGTCTTTTTTCTTTTCTGCAAGCTTTCTCTTGACAGTAGTAGAGGTATGACTTGAGTCTCCTAGTTTTCAGGCACAACCAAGTCTTTTGTGCAGATTATAATGAGTGGTCTGAGGTCTCAACATCACCAGTGTGTGAGGACTGATCCTGGAGCTTTGGTTACTCCCATCCGGTCAGGAGTACTGCTGCCTCTTCCTCTTTAAAGAAAAAAAAAAAGATTTTATGTATTTATTTGACAGAGAGAAATCACAAGTAGATGGAGAGGCAGGCAGAGAGAGAGAGAGAGGGAAGCAGGCTTCCTGCCGAGCAGAGAGCCCGATGCAGGACTTGATCCCAGGACTCTGAGATCATGACCTGAGCCGAAAGCAGCGGCTTAACCCACTGAGCCACCCAGGCGCCCCTGCCTCTTCCTCTTTAGCCATCTTCTGCATCCCCCGAGGGCTCTATGAGAACTGGGGGTTTTCTGCCAACGAACTCCTAGGCCAGGGAGGGGTGGAAGAGGGTCTCACCAATCCAGTCCCTACCCAACTGCATTTCGCACCACTTCTCTTGCACTGTGGTCAACTTGTGTTGCTCTGGGACCAATACTTAAATCTTCTTAAGCTACTGCCTCCTGCAAGGGAAGGAACAAGTCTTTGTACTCTAGATTTTTTTCCAATCTTGCTTGTTTCTAGTAACTCTGCTTATTCCCCCATTGTGTTTTTGGCTCCTAGGATATCCTAGAATGGGGATGAGGATATAAGAAAGTATCCCTTACCCTTCACTCTTTCACCCCCTCTTATTTCATCCCCATGTCTACACAGAGCTGCCTCGACATCATACTGCTTGCCTCTCTGCACTAGGGCTTGCAGCCAAATTCTTCCTCATCTGCACTTCAAAGGAATTTTGAAAAAAATGTGACATCTGAAAAATGTTACCAGGAGTATAAAAGTTGCCAAAAATGTAATTTCTGATGTATATTTTACCTCTATTATTTTTCCTTTAAAACTATGTCTAGCTGTCACCCAAGGATTTATAATCTAAAATTTGTTACAGCCTACCTCAAAATACACTATACCACCTCACATACAGCATAACAACCTTACCATAGTATGCTTGCAAGTCTTCCCTGCCATCTTTTGTTGCAAGTCATAGATTTTTTGTGTGTGTGTGTGTATGTTACCACTTGCTATGGTAGAGCGCCTACAGTCTGTCTCAAGACAGCAAGTAAACGTTCCTTCATAGGTGCTAGTCAACTGCTACGAACTGACCCTCAGTCAACCCATCAGCTCCTATTATCCTATGAGCCTCTGATTTGAGGAATTAGTGCAAAAACAGTGGTTCAGGCTTATTCCCATGGAGGTGGTCACTGGTCCTTTCTGTAATTTGGGGAGTAATAAAATCTGAATCCTTTAGAGGCTATTTTTCTTTTTTTTGTTGTTTTAAAGATTTTATTTATTTATTCGACAGAGAGAGATCACAAGTAGGCAGAGAGGAAGGCAGAGAGAGAGGAGGAAGCAGGCTCCCCGCTGAGCAGAGAGCCCGATGCGGGACTCAATCCCAAGACCCTGAGATCATGACCTGAGCCGAAGGCAGCAGCTTAACCCACTGAGCCACCCAGGCGCCCTAGAGGCTATTTTTCAAAATCAGTTTTTCATAGTTTGCCTTCCTTTTTAGAATTTTGGGATATTATCCACTTCAAGAGCATTATATAAATGAATTGTGTTCCTTAGATATGGAAGAATTCACCAAGGTATTTGCCCGTGTCTTGCTGGTCTAGATCTTGTTTCACGTTAACAATGGTGCCGGTAGGATAACAGCCACATACAAGCCCAAAACTACCACTGCTCTCTGCGATGGAAAATGGCACACACTTCAAGCTCAGAAAAGCAAACACCGCTTGGTTCTGATTGTTGATGGGAATGCAGTTCATGCTGAAAGTCCGTACACCCAGTCTACCTCGGCAGACACCAACAATCCTATTTATGTCGGTGGCTATCCTGGTACGTATGGATGTCTGCTTGGCTCACTCTTAAAAAGCATTGTCACTAAGGAAGTCTTAGTTCAGGTGGATATAGAATAGCACTTAAGAAAAATAGTTTGGCTGACAAATCCTTTACATTTTTAGAAAAGTTATTTCAAATACCTAAGAATTCTTGGAAATTAAAAAAAAACACACGTAAATTCACCCTTAGGTAAGACTCTGAGAATAAGGGATCCCACGTAAAGTAAGCTAGATGACTTCACCAAGATGACTTATCTTAGGTGACCCCCAGAGTAGGAAATAATTTTAGGGGACAAACATGATTTTAACTTCTCACACTGATTATGAATTTGAATTATGCATTTCAGAGGCTCCAAGTAATTATTACAAATAATACATAAGTTGTGACTCGGTTAAGGTACAGTTGTGACTTAAAATTATTTTCATTGCCTTCTACTGTGGGAGAATATTATTGTAATTTTGATAGAGAAACCACTTGATATTAGTTATGTTCCGACTGTGCAACTGCTGTCATTTAACAAAATTAAAGAAGATGTCTGCTTTCTTCTTTAACAGCTGACGTGAAGCAAAATTGCCTGAGCAGCCAGACCTCCTTCCGGGGGTGTTTGAGAAAGCTCACTCTGATTAAGGGCCCGCAAGTACAATCCTATGACTTCAGCAGAGCTTTTGACCTACAAGGAGTTTTCCCTCATTCCTGTCCTGCGTCTGAACCCTGAACTGCAGAGAAACTCCACAGCTGGGAATCATTGCTTATAGTTTGAGGAGAATTGTTTTTGTGCATTAAAATCTTTTCAGTTCTGATTTCATTTTCCACTCAGGTTAAGTGTTTCCAGAGAAAAATTTTGTGTTTCTATTAAACTAAAATCATATACACAACAAATACCTCTATTAAATAGTTGAAAATGTAAATTGAATTCATTGGCTCTTTCCTCCTAAACACTGAATATTCTGTTGATTACTTGAGAGTTTTTCACGTTTTGCATTTGAGCTTCATAAAAATAAAGTACTGAGTCTAGTCCAGGACGGCAATGCAGGAAAACTGAACAACCCTCCTCTGTAGACGCACCGACTCTGCACTGATTTACAGAGCAACTCCTGAAGAGCTGAGGGTTGCTGGAATGGCTTCTCTATAACAGTGCACACAAAAACAGCAAGAGAGGTAGAAACTGGTGATGAAAAGAAGCCCACCCCTGTGAACCCCAGCGGGGAAGGACAGCACCAAGGGACCTGGAGCAGATTCATCTGCCCTAGGGTATAGCAAAAAAGCTGTGGTTTAAAAGAGCAATTAGTATAGAAAAGATCCAGCCTTAGAACTCCACCAAATGGGAGAGCTGCTGGAACTGTCTCTGGGTTTGGTTTACACTCCCCTGAACACCTGGATAGCACAGATAGGGAGCAGGTGCCCAGAGTTGACCTGCCACCTCAGCTCTGGGTCCCTAACTCACTGCAGCCCTGGTTGTCCTGGAGCACAAAAAACCCCCCAAAACAAAAAACCATGGTAGAAAAGAGCCAACCCTGAAACCCCAGCAAACAATGAGGGAGCTGCTGGATCTCTCTCTAGATTGGAGAGGCTGATGAGCACCATGGTTTGTTCCACATCTACCCTAATAATGTAGATGGGAGAAAGGTCCCGGCACCGTCACTGGCCTACCACCTCACTGAGCTCTGGGCTACTAGCTCACACCACCCCAGCTGTTCCACCAAAGTTGCCCCAACCCAGTGCACACTGGAATACCCTGGCCAGTGCTCACTATAGTTCCAGCCATCCCAGTAAGGTGACCCTGGCATAACGTACCCCAGAACACGCCACGTCTGCACCACTTCAGCTCCACTGCCTGCTAGAAAAGCCTGGTGCAAAGAACACTGGGCCCTCTTGGCTCATGCCACTTTGGCTCCAGCTACCCTGCCTAGGTACCCAATGCGGAGAGTGACTAGGAATCCCCAGCCCATGCCTACCTTGGTTTCGGCCACAGCACCAGGACAGCCCCTGTGCAGAGTGTCCCAGGACATCCTGACCTGGTGCCAGCCTCAGCTCTAACTGCCTGCTAGGTCACCCCCTGTGCTGAGCACGCTGGGACACCCAGACTTGCACCCACTTTGACTTTAGCTGTCTTCCAAGGATACTTTCTGGCCAGAGAGCCCTGGAACTGCCGGAGCCAATACCCACATCAGCTACAGCTCTCCTGTCAAGATGCCCTATGCATGGAGTACCCCAAATCCCCCTGGCCTGCATCTGCCTCAGCTATAGCTGCCCCACAAGACTGTGCACTGCATGGAGAGCCCCGAAAACCCCCAGCCCACATCTACTTCAGCTTCAGCTGTCCTACTAGGATGCCCTCTACCTAGCACTCTGGGACAGCCCTGCCCATGCCCATGTCAGCTCTGGCCATTGCATCAGGGCAACCCTAGCCCAGAGTGCCACATGATGCCCTGCCCACACCAGACAAGCTCCAGTCAGCCAGCCAAAGTCACCTGGCACAGAGAGTCTACACAGGAGATGACCATACATAAGACCATTCTTGCAAGTTTAGAAGTACTGTTCTACCTAATTCAGAGGATCAAGCACAGAAACTCCAACAAAATGAGGAGACGGGCTTATGTTCCCCACAGAACAACCAAAGACTCAGAGAAAGAACTAAATGAAATGGAGATAAACAATATGCCTTATAGAGTTCAAAATAATGTTCTTAAAGATGCTCATCAGAATGGAAAAAAAAGTGAAAGAACTCAGAATTTCAACAAAGAGAAAATACAAAAAAGAACCCATCTAAATTGAAATAACTGAAAAAATACCTTCAAGGAATCAAAGGTAGATGAGCAGATGCAGAAGAACAGATCAGTGATCTGAAAAGGTAATGAAAAGCATCCAGGCTGAAGAGCAATGAGAAAATAGCATTTAAGAAAATGAGGATGGATGAAGGGCCCTCTTGGACAATATCAAGTGAACATTTACATTATAAGGATCTTAGAAGATGACAGAGAGAAAGGAGCAAAAAACTTATTTGTAGATATAACAGCTACTGGGGAAGTAAAGGTATCCAGAAGTACTGAGAGATCCAAACAAACTGAACGTGAGAACACACCTGAACACAAAGGTTAAAGATAGACAATTTTACTACTAGAACTCATACAGCAATTCAGCAACGTGGCTGGATACAAAGTCAATGTACATAAACCAGTGGCTTTCTTATACACTAACAATGAAAATACAGAAAGGGAAATTAGAGAATCGATTCCATTTACTATAGCACCAAGAACCATAAGACACCTGGGAATAAACCTAACCAAAGAGGTAAAGGATCTGTACTCGAGGAACTACAGAACACTCATGAAAGAAACTGAAGAAGACACAAAAAGATGGAAGACCATTCCATGCTCTTGGATCGGAAGAATAAACATTGTTAAAATGTCTATACTGCCTAGAGCAATCTATACTTTTAATACCATTCCGATCAAAATTCCACCAGTATTCTTCAAAGAGCTGGAGCAAATAATCCAAAAATTTGTATGGAATCAGAAGAGACCCCGAATTGCTAAGGAAATGTTTAAAAACAAAAATAAAACTGGAGGCATCACGTTACCTGATTTCAAGCTTTATTACAAAGCTGTGATCACCAAGACAGCATGGTACTGGCATAAAAAACAGACACATAGACCAGTGGAACAGAGTAGAGAGCCCAGATATGGACCCTCAACTCTATGGTCAATTAATCTTCGACAAAACAGGAAAAAAATATACAGTGGAAAAAAGTCTCCTCAATAAATGGTGCTGGGAAAACTGGCCAGCTATATGTAGAAGAATGAAACTCGACCATTCTCTTACACCGTACACAAAGATCAACTCAAAATGGATAAAAGACCTCAACGTGAGACAGGAATCCATCAGAATCCTAGAGGAGAACATAGGCATTAATCTCTTCGATATCAGCCACAGCAACTTCTTTCAAGATATGTCTCCAAAGGCAAAGGAAACAAAAGCGAAAATAAACTTTTGGGACTTCATCAAAATCAAAAGCTTCTGCACAGCAAAGATAGACAATTTTAAAGCAGCAAAAGAAAAGCAAAATTCTATGTACAAGGGAAACCCTATAAGGCTATCAGCTGATTTTTCAGCAACTACTTTGCAGGCCTGAGAGGAGTGGCATGTCATGTTCACGCTGAAAGGCTGAAACCTACAACAGAATACTTTACCCAGCAAGTTTATCATTCAGAATTTAGAGAGAGAGAAATAATTTCCCAAACAAAAGTTAAAGGAGTTCATTATCACTAAACTGCCTTGTAAGAACTGTTAAAGGGACTTCTTTAAGTGGAAAACAAAAGGTCTTAATTCAAAAAAAATTATGAATAAAAAGATTAAATGAATAAAAAATTGAAATATGAATAAAAAATTATGAATAAAAAATTATGAATAAAAAGATCACAAGTAGGCAGAGAGGCAGGCAGAGAGAGAGGGGAAAGCAGGCTCCCTGCCAAGCAGAGATCCCGATGTGGGGCTCGATCCCAGGACTCCGGGATCATGACCTGAGCTGAAGGCAGAGGCTCAACCCACTGAGCTACCCAGATGCCCCCAGAAATACATTCTTCTCAACTGCACATGTAACATTCTCTAGAATAGATCACATGACAGGCCAAAAAAACAAGTCCCAATAAACTTATGATTGGAATTGTATTGTGCATCCTTTCCACAATGGTATGAAACAGGAAATCAACCACACACACACACACTACAAAAAACACAGACACATAATGGCTAAACATGTCACTAAACAGTAAATGGGTCAAGAAAGAATTCAAAGAGGAAATAAAAAAATTCAGAGACAAATGAAAATGCAAACATAGTAATTCCAAATCTTTATGACACAGAAAAAAACAGTTCTAAGAAAGAAATGTATGGTGGTACAGACATACCTCAAGAAACAAGAAAACTCTAAAATAAACAATCTAAACTTACATCTAAAGAACCTAGGAAAAGAAGAAAGCGGGAGGTAAGCAGAACAAAGAAATACAAAATATCACAGCAGAAATAAATAACATAGATATCCCCAGCACACACACACATACACACAGTTGAAAAGTTGAAAAGTTGAAAAGCTCAATGAAACCAAGAGCTGGTTCTTTGAAAAGATAACAAAATTGATAAACTTTTATTCAGACTCATTAAGGAGAGAGGACACAAAGAAATAAAATCAGAAACAATAGAGAAGTTATAATATTACAGAAATAGGATTATAACAGAATACTACAAAAAAAAATCACATGCCAACATACTGGACAACTGAGAACAATGGATAAATTCTTAGGAACATACAACCTTCCAAAATTGAATAAGACAAAATTAGAAATCTGAACAGAATAATTACTAATAATAAAACTGATTCAGTAATCAAAAGACTCCCAAAAAAGCAAAGTCCAGCACTAAATGGAGTCACAGGTGAATTCTACCAAACATTTAAAGAGTTAATTCCTATTCTCCTCAAACTATTTCAGAACATAGGAGAGGAAGGAAAGCTTCCAAATATATTCTACAAAAGGAGCATTGCCCTGATACCAAACCAGACAAATATAGAAAAAGAAAACTACAGGCCAATATCCTGATGAACACAGATGCAAAAATCCTCAACAAAACATTAGCAAAGCAAATCCAACAATACATTTAAAAAGTCATTCACCACAATCAAGTGGGGTTTATTCCAGGGATGCAAGGAACATTCAGTATTCATAAGTCAATCAACCTGATGCACATCAACAAAATGAAAGATGAAAATCACATTTCAATAGATGCAGAGAAAGTATTTCACAAAATTCAACACCCATTTATGACAAAAACTGCCAACAAAGTGGGTTTAGAGAAGGAACATACCTCAACATAATAATGGACATATATAAAAAACCAATTAACATTAATACTCTATAGAGGAAAAACTGAAGACTTTTTCCTGTAATATCAGGGAGAAGACAAGGATTTCACTCCTACCACTTTTATTCAACACAGCACTGGAAACCCTTACCACAGCAATCATATACAACAAAAAGAAATAAAAAGCTTCCAAATTCATAAGAAATTAAACTCACTATTTGCAGATGACAAAAATACTATACAAAGAAACCCTAAAGACTCCACCAAAAAAACTATTAGAAGTAATAAACGAATTCAGTAAAGTTGCAGGATGCAAAATTAACACCCAGAAATCAGAAATCCATAAACCAATAATGAAGTAGCAGAAAGAAATTATGGAAACAATCTCATTTACAATTGTACCAAAAAGAATAAAATAACTAGGTATAAACTTAATCAAGGAAGTGAAAGAAACTATACTCTGAAAACTGTAAGACACTGATAAAAGAAACTGAAACAAAGAGAAAGTTATTTTGTGTTCATGTACTGAAAGAATATTGTCAGCATGTCCAGACTACCCAAAAGGATCTATAAATTCAATGTAATCCATATCACAATATCAATGGCATTTTCCACAGAAGTAGAAGAAACAAAATTTGCACAGAACTACAAAGATCCTGAATAGCCAAGACAATCTTAAAAAAGAACAAAGTTGGAGGTATTACAGCTCCAGATTCCATGATACACTTTAAAGCTGTAGCAATCAAAACAGTATGAAACCAGCACAAAAACATACACATCAATGAAACATAATATAGAGCCAGAAATAAACTCATGTTTATATGATCGATTAATCTTTAACAAAGGAGGCAACAATACACAATGGATAAAGACAGCCTCTTTAACAAACAGTGCCAGAAAAACTGGACAGCAAAAGAATGGAACTGGACCACTTTTTTAAACCATACAGAAAAATAAAATGGATTAAAGACCTAAAGTGAGACTTGAAACCATGAAACTCGTAGAAAATACAGAAGCAGCCATTTCTTTGACATCAACAATGGAAACATTTTTCTAGATACATTTCCCCAGGTAAGGGGAGGGAAAAGCAAAAATAAACTTTTGGGAATACACCAAAATAAAAGGCATTTGCACAGTGAATGAAACCATCAACAAAATAAAAGGTGACCTACGGACTGGGAGAAGATATTTGCAATGATATATGTGATAAGGCGTTGATATCCAAAATACATAAATAACCTATACAACTCAACACCTAAAAATCCCAAATAATCAAATTAAAAAAAATGGGCAGGGGACCTAAACTTTTTTCCAAAGAAGTTCCACAGACAGCCAACAGAAACATGAGAAGATGCTCAACACCACTAGTCATCAGGGAAATGCAAATCAAAACATCAGTAAGATATCACCTTTATCAAAATGGCTAGAATCAAAAGGACAAGAAATAATACGTGTTGGTAAGAGAAAAAGCAACACTTGTGCATCACTGGTGGGAAAGTAAATTGGGGCAGCCACTGTGGAAAGCAGTATGGAGATTCCTCAAAAAATTAAAAATAGAAATAACATACAATCCACTAATTCCACTACTGGGAATTTATCCAAGGAAAATAAAAACACTAATTCAAAAAGATACATGTACCCCTATGTTTACTACAGCATTATTTACAATAGTCAAGATATGGAAGCATAGTGTCCTAGTGTCCATCCATAGATGAATGGACAAAAAAGAGTGAAAATTATACATATAAAATAGACAAAAGCAGGAACAGACACATAAATACAGAGAACAAACTGATGATGGCTAGAGGAGAGTGCAGTGGGGGAACAGGCAAAATGGCTGAGGGTGTGGGAGGTACTCACTTCTACTTAAGGAACAGATAAGTAATAGGGATGAAAGTCATAGCATAGAGAGAATAGTGTTATTATAACATCATATGGAGACAGATGGTAGCTACAGGTATAGTGAACACAGCATCATGTACTGACTAACCCAATCATCACTGTGCTGTACACCTGAAAATAATGGAACACTATATATCAAATGTACTTCAATTTTAAAAAGTCGCCCTTAAAGACTGAGTTGCAAAAGAAAAGTAATGTCAACTACATCAATCTTAATTTGAAGCACTGGGAAAAATTAAAAAAACATTTTCAAACCACCAGATAAGAGTCTATTCCTTAAACAAACAAAAAGAACAAATAAACAAAACAAAACAAAACTAAAGAACACTTCTCTATTTTATACAAAGTGTCTGAAGTCTAAAGAGGCTTATACAAATGAACAGACTAGCATTTTAGCACATCCTTTCCAGAATGTTAATTTCAACCCTAGAAAAAAATAATGATTTTTTAAGTCAGTAAAACAAACAAATAAATAAATAAAGTTAAAAAAAAAATAAAGTATCACTTCAGCCTACAGTAAATTAGAACAGAGTATGAACATTTTCACTTTTTTACCAGATTTTTAAGCTCTGAGTTCTACAACAAACCACCAATGCTATTAGTTACATTTCAGCAGAGGGCACAACTGTTTGCCACAGAAGACTTTAACCAGACTCCAGTCACGGGGGGCAAAGAGAGCAAAGGAAGGAGATGGAACCTCCTTTAGATATATTGTTGTTTAATCGGGACTGACCTAAAAAGTATTTTTCAGGACCAAAAGAAAAGGTTACATATATAAAGTTTCCTTCATCGGCTACTTTTTCTGGGAGAATATGTATAATTTCAAAAGGAAAAAATCTTAAAATCCCCCATGTACATTCTTTTGATGAACTAAGCAGTTTTAAACCCCAATTTTTGATGTCTCACTTGGTTCCCTACAAATGTATTTTAGTTTTGCTCTGTGTCCATGGCTGCAGTCAAAATGGCTGCTATTGCACATATTTTAGGAAAATTATTTCCTTATTCAAATTCTTACTTGAAAAGAGGTCTCTAAGGGCGCCTGGGGATCTCAGTTGGTAAGTATCTTCCATTCTGCTAGGGTCATGATCCCAGCGTCCTGGGATGGAACTTTGCATAGTTGGGTTCCTTATCTCAGCAGGGAGCCTATTTTTCCCTCTCCTGCTCCCTGTGCTTGTGCTCTCTTTCTGGCTCTCATAAATAGCTAGCTAGCTAAATAAATAAATAAGGGGAGGGAAGGGGAAGAGAGGGAAGGAAGGGAAGGGAGGGGAGGGAAGAGTAGGGGAGGGAAGGGGGAGGGGTCTCTACATCACTTAGCAATGACCTACTTTTCCAATATGGAAAGTGATAGATTCAACTTCTACTTCTCTGTGAAGTTTTAACTTGATTAACAAGGAAGGTAATTGTGGTTCTGGTACCTGTCTCTCCTCTGTACCTTGCTCTTATTTCTGAACCCTGGCAGCCATCTGTATGTCCTGGCTGATGTTTCCGAAATTTATAATTCCTTCCCAATTTATAGTTTCTGCTTGAAGATACTAGAGAAAGGTAACAGCCAATCGTTAACCTTTGTTGTTCTATAGCAACTGGCAATTTAAGGAATACAGGTAAGTGCAACCTCAGGGCAGCTCACTTGGACAGCTGGATTAGGAAAGGAGCATCAGCTATCTCAGCATGAAAATGCACAAGGGTCCCCTCACTGTGTAGGGAGGGGGTGGCCTTTCTGTTTCTGTGGAAACCCTCTACAGTGGAGATGAAGGCGTGGGCATTCTAGAAGTTGGTCCACCAAGTTGGGGGAGGCAGTCATCCAAACCACAACAGAGAGGAGACTATAGACTTGCATAGAGGTTGTTCCCTTTCCTGCTTCTCCTCTCTACCTCCTTTCCAGTCACCTTCACCACCTACTACTAGATCTGAAGCAGACTTTGGGCCTGTCATAGTTTATCCCCTCAGGGGAAAACCCACTTCTCTCCCCTTAGGCCTCTCACTGAGCAGAGTAGAGCAACATGATGTTTAGCAACCTTGATGATAAAGAACCTGAGCTCCAAGTCAGATACCCAGCTCTGACCCACTGCAGGGCCTTATGCTGGTTCCTTAACCTCTCTCAGCAAGGCTGGATTCAGCACTTTATTTTTATTTGTTTTTGTTTGTTTTTACTTTAATATTAATTTATTGTGCAATTTCATACTTGAACACAATTACATTTTATTTTTAAATCCTTAGATCACTGTTATCAATAAAATGTAAACTATGTTAACACATTATGTAAAAATCTCAATTACAACAATTTAGAATATGAGGAATGAAGAAAATGAAGAAAAGAAATGATAAAGTTAATATTATACAGTAAATAGGTGGAATTATGAATCATGTATGTATTTATAACATTATTGACCCATCAACAGACCCAAGATATATGAAAAGGAAATAAATTTCAGTTTTTTAATCAATTTGTTAACATTAAGTTATATTATCATAGCTTGGCCTAACATAAAAAAATAAAACAATCCCCTAGACTGGGTGACTTAAACAAGACATTTACTTATCAAAATTCTAGAGGCTGGAAGTCTGAGATTGGGATGCTAGCTGGGTTGGGTTTTGGTTAGGATTCTTTTCCTGGCTTGCAGGCAGCCACCTTCTTGCTGGGTCCTCACATAACAGAGAATGAGCTCTGTTGTCTGTTCTTATTGGGCACTACTCCCAACATGAGGGCTCCACCCTCTTGATTTAATGTAAGGATTCAACTTTTTAGAGATAGGTTGCCAGATAAAATACAGGAGATAATATTACATATTTAAGTTGCAATTATCATTAAAAAATGAGTGGTGAAAAAAATCTGCATAACAGCATAATGATTTTAACTTTGTTTTGCAGATAGGTATGTCCTAAAGTATGGTATGTGGTATGATTTTAAGTGATACACTGATGTAATTTTTAATTTTAACTGCTTTATATGTATTTTATGAGTATGGAAAAATATTACTAGCACATAAAATCTGTTATATCACTGACAGTATTGCTTAAGATAAGAGTGAATTCTTTTCAATTAAAACAGAGTGAATTGAATCAAATTCACAGACAGTCCTGTGTAGACAAAGAGTCTTCAGGTTTTACTGCTAAGGCAGTACATAGTGTGCTGGCTAAAATCATCAAATACCAGCCTTAACACAGTGTCACTATGTGCATATTACTTCTTCCTGTGTTTCCGTTTCCTCTTCTGAAGAAAGATATTAAGAATGGGGACATTAAGAGTATCTGTGTTGCAATATTTGTGTAAGAGATCATTGAAAAACATTTAAAGAAGTGGCCTAGCAAGCAGTAAGCACTTAATAAGTTTTTGCTATTAATACTATTAATGGTGAAATTTGCAACATTAGATTTGTGTTTTAGTAAAGTTAATCCATCTGCCAACTGCAACATGGATGAGAGAAGACGACAATGCATCTGGAAATAACAGAATACAGTCAATCATTCAAAGGCCAAAGGAAGTGTGCCTACACAGAGTAGTACCAATGAAAATGTAGAGAAGGGAGAAGTTTATAGATCTAACATAGCTAGAATAAACAGGACTTGATAGTTTAACAGGAGAAAACCCAGTTAAATTGAATTTCTGATGAACAATGAACCACATTTAGTAAGAGTATGTCCTATTGTATGACATCCTATATTTTTTATTTGTTAAATTTGGCAACCCCACTAACAGGCCCCAAGGACCTAAAAAGATTAATATCCCTTCCCTAATATCAAATGATTAAAAAAAATTTTTTTTAAATCTATAGCTTAAAAGAAATGCAACAAAGTTCACTGAAGACCATATTTTTCCCCACAATACTTTTATTGAAACATCAGATTTTTTTTCAAAACCTATTTTTGGGGACCCAAATGTTTGCTTAATCTGCCTATTAATACACCACAGATATTTCCTTAATTGTAGTAAAATATTGCTCATGTAACAATTTATCATTTCAACCATTTTTAAGTGTATAGGTCTGTGGTATTAAGTACAGTCACACTGTTGTGCAACAATCACCACCATCTGGCTCCAGGACTCATTTCATCTTGTAAAACAAACTCTGTATCCATAAACATTAACTCCCCATTCTCTCTTTCCCCAGCCCCTGGCAACCACCATCTTACTTACCATCTGTATGAGTCTGACTACTCTAGTTACCTTATATAACTGGAATCATTCAGTATTTGCCATTCTGTGACTGGCTTATTTCACTTTAACATCACATCCTACAGGTACATCTATGTTGTGGCATGGATCAGAACTTCTTTCATTTTAATGCTGAGTAGTATTCTACTGTGTATATACCATATTTTATTTATCCATTCATCCATTAATGGGTGCTACAGTTGCTTCCCCCTTTTGGCTCTTGTAAATAATGCTACTATGAACATGAGTGTATAAATTTTATTTAAGCCCTCCCTGTCAGTTCTTTTGGTTATATTTTCAGAAGTGGAATTACTGGATCATATGGCAAATCTACTTTCAATTTTTTGAGGAACCACCATACTTTTTCCCACAGCATTCAGTGCTATTTTTAAGCCTCAATTTTTTCATCTGTAAAGTAGGGTTAGGTACCAATATCAAAAAAGTACATATTTAGGAAATATTAAAACTGGCTCAGAAGGAAAGAGAACATCTTGGCAAATAACACTGACCTTGGTGAAACTTAATTCTCAGTCACACCTCCACACAAAGAAGTCTAAAAGCCAGTTGGTTTAAAGGCAGTTTTATAAAAAACAAGAAAAAGGAAACTAACCAACTCATTTAATACAGCTGGTATAACCTCAGAAGGCTCATTCATATAATATTCTATTGATTTCCTTATAGTATCCATCTCTACAACCATCTCTATAATGATGCATTACAATTAGGGATTATACACACACAGCTGAATATGGAACAACGATTTATCAGCACAGGTTTATGAATTAAGTAATAATTTAGTGTTCAGATCAGAAATTGAGAGGAAAATAGATAAAATCTCTGTTAGAATCACTGTGCCGAGAAGGCATATTTATTTTCACCTTAGAATCAAAGGCTAAACTGTGGTACTATAGGATAGATGGGAAGTACCATAGGTCATCTGGGAAGGTTTAAAGGGAAAGATGTTAGAAGGCTTCACAGAGTGTACAATATGGGCATTTGTTTGCACCACAAACAATAAGATACCTAGGAATAAAACTAACCAAAGAGGTAAGAGATTTGTACTCTGAAAAGTATAGAATATTTATGAAAGAAACCAAAGAGGACACAAAGACACAGGAAAAAACTACATGTTCATGGATTGGAAGAACGTACATTGTTAAACATTTAACATTGTTAAAATGTTAAATCCAAAGTAATCTAAACATTTAATGCAATCCCTCTCAAAATACCACCAGCATATTTCACAGAGCTTGAACAAAAATCCTAAAATGAATATGGAACCACCGAAGACCATGGAGAGCCAAAGCAATCCTGAAAAAGAAAAGCAAAGTGGGAGACATCACAATTCTGGACTTTGAGCTGTATTACAAACATGTAATCCTCAAGACAGTATGGTACTGGCACAAAAACAGACACATACATCAACAGAACAGGAGAACCCAGAAATGGACCCACAACCGTATGACCAACTAATTTTCGACAAAGCAGGAAAGAGTATCCAATGGAAAGAGACAGTCTCTTTAACACATCGTATTAGGAAAACTGGACAGCAACATGCAGAAGAATGAAACTGTACCAGTTTCTTATACTACATACAAAAATAGACTCAAAATGGATGAAAGACCTAAATGTGAGACAGGAAACCACCAAAATCCTAGAGGCGAACACAGGCTGCCTCTTTGGCTTTGGCCACAGCAACTTCTTACTAGACACATCTCCAGAAGCAAGGGAAACAAAAGCAAAAATGAACTCTTGGGACTTCATCAAGATAAAAAGCTTCTGCACAGCAAAGGAAACCATGGACAAAACTAAAATACAGTCTATGGAACAGAAGATATTTGCAAATGACATAACTGATAAAGGGTTAGTACACAAAATCTATAAAGAACTTACCAAACTCAACACCCAATAAACTCCAAATAATCCAGTTAAGAAATCGACAAAAAGGGACACCTGGGTGGCTCAGTTGGTTAAGCAGCTGCCTTCGGCTCAGGTCATGATCCCAGCGTCCTGGGATTGAGTCCCACATCGGGCTCCTTGCTCAGCGGGGAGCCTGCTTCTCCCTCTGCCTCTGCCTGCCATTCTGTCTGCCTGTGCTCTCTCTCTCTGATAAATAAATAAAATCTTTAAAAAAAAAAAAAAAAAGAAAAGAAATCGACAAAAAAACATGAACAGATATTTTTCCAACGAAGACATCCAGATAGCTAAAAGATGTTCAACATTACTCATCATCAAGGAAAAACAAATCAAAACCATGATGAGATACCACCTCTCACCATTCAGAATGGCTAAAATTAACAACACAGGAAACAAAAGATGTTGGTGAGGATATGGAAAATGGGGAACCCTCTTATGCTGTTGGTGGGAATGTAAACTGGTGCAGCCACTATGGAAAACAGTACGAAGGTTCCTCAAAAAGTTAAAAACAGAGCTACCCTATGCAATTGCACTAGTAAGTGTTTACCCAAAGGATACAAAAATATAGATTCAAAGGAGTACAAGCACCTTGATGTTTATAGCAGCATTATCAACAACAGCTAAACTGTGTAAAGAGCCCAAGTGTGCACTGACTGATGAGTGTATAAAAAAGAGGTGATATATGTATATGTGTAATATGTATATCTATGTTGTGTGTGTATATGTACGTGTGTGTACACACACACACACACACACAGAGGAATATTACTCTGCCATCAAAAACAATGAAATTTTGCCATTTGCAGCAAGATGGATTGAGTTAGAGTGTATTATACTAAGCAAAATAAGTCAGTTAAAGACAAATATCATTATATTTCACTCATATGTACAATTTAGCAAACATGTAAGAACATGTAAGAAGGGGAAAATAAGAGAGGGGGAGGCCAACCATAAGAAACTCTTAATGATAGAGAACAAACTGAGGGCTGGTGGAAGGGTACAGGTGGGGGGATGGGCTAAATGGGGGATGAGTATTAAGGAGGGCATTTGTAAATGGTGAGCACTAGGTGTTATATATAAGTGATGAATCACTGAATTCTACTTAAAAACCAATAGTACTTGTATGTTATTTAACTAAAATTTAAATAAAAATTTGGAAGAAAAAAATAGGCACATTTGTGGGCTGAATCCCAATTTATGAAGTGCTTTCATATAAATAATGGTGGGTGGGTGTGTAGCAGCGTGTATGGGAGCTTGATACATACTTTTAGTGAAGAAATGGCACTGCTGGGAGCAATGGGAGGGGGCATGGAGAGAGAACAGAGAGGATGAGGCCTGATAGTGGCCAGCCCACACGTCAAGCAGGTAAGGAAGGAGATGCCAGGATGCCTTGTGAAGTAACAAGGTTTTCCCTCAGGGGAATGCTGTAACAAGATGGGGCATCTGAAATCAGTGTGGCTAGAGAGTGTAGCCTTTGCAATGTGAGCAAGACTAAATGGTGGCTGACAACTAGGACAGTGACAACAGACAAGGGAACCATATAGGATTGTTAAGGGCTCCAAGAACATTTTAGTTTTAGGCAGTAAGAGATTATGAAGTTCAGCAGGGGGCTTGGAGCACTGAGAAAAGTGGTTCCATGAATAGGGGATAAAGTGAGAAAAATCACGAGTTTAAACTTTGAATGTATTGAGTTTGAGAAGATGGTGAGAACATGTGACATACAATGTCTTAGCTGGTTGGATGAAGAGAAATAAGGACAAGATGAGAAAAGAGCTGGCCAATGAGCAGAGGATTTAGTCTCTGTTGCCTCCAAGGGATGCCAAGATCACCACTGAATCCTGGTTGAGAAAACATCAAGATAGACCTTAGAACTGCAATGAGGAAAACCAGCTAAGAAACTCTCATTGGGCATATGAACAGTAATGTTCATATGCATCTTTCTAAGTTCTGGGTTTTAATGGGGTTTCTTCCATAAAATAGCTATTTGGAGACTTTTCTGGATTCTGCAAATGGTGTCTCCTACCACGTGTTTTATTTTCTAAAGGTAACAATTTTTTTTTTTCAAATATAAGGGAATTAGTAAGCAGAAATAAGGAAGTCTTGCTAGATTTTTTAATAATGATAATGTTAATTCGTGACTCTCCTTTCTTCACCGGTAGCAGAAACTCTTTAATGGCCGATTACATATTTTTAAGTTCCACAAAAGTACAGGTTTCCTCCTCAGCCATAATAAACTCCCTCTTCACACTGTTTTCTCTTTTCTAGTACCATTTTTTAATTTAAATAAAATTAATTAACATATAGTATATTATTAGTTTCAGAGGTAGAGTTCAGTGATTCATCAGTCTAACATAACACCCATTGCTCATTACATCAGGTGTCCTCCTTAATGTCCATCACCCAGTTACCTCATCCCCCAAACCCTCCCCTCCAGTAACCTTGTTTGTTTCCTATGATTTAAGAGTCTTTTATGGTCTGTCTCCCTCTCTGATTTTGTCTTGTTTTATTTTTCCTCCCCTGCCCCTGTAATCCTGTTTTGTTTCTTAAACTCCACATATGAATGAGATCATATCACTGTCTTTCTCTGACTGACCTTCACTTAGCATAATATCCTCTGGTTCCATCCACACTGCAAATGGCAAGATTTTATTTTTTTTGGTGGCTGAGTGGTATTCCACTGTACATATATACCACATCTTCTTTATTCATTCATCTGTCGATTGACATCTGGGCTATTTCCATAGTTTGGCTATTGTGGACGTTGCTGCTATAAACACTGGAGTATGGGTGCCCCTTTGGATCACTACATTCCTATCTTTGGGGTAAATACCTAATAGTGCAATTGTTAGATCATTGGACAGCTCTCTTTTCAGCTTTCTGAGGAACTTCCATACTGTTTTCCAGAGTGGCTGCACTGTTGGTTGCATTCCCACCAACAGTGTAAGAGGGTTCCCCCTTCTCTGCATCCTCACCAATATTTGTTATTTCCTAACTTGTGAGTTTTAGCCATTCTGACTGTTGTGAGGTGGTATCTCATTGTGGTTTTGATTTGTATTTCCCTGATGCCAAGGAATGTGGAGAATTTTTTTCATGTGTCTGTTACATCATTTGGAGGTCTTTGGAGAAATGTCTGTTCAGGCATTCTGCCTACTTTTTGATTGGATTAGTGTTCTTTGGGTGTTGAGTTTGATAAGTTCTTTATAGATCTTGGATACTAGCTCTTTATCTGGTAAGACATTTCCGAATATCTTCTTCCAATCTGTTGGCTGTCTTTCAGTTTTGTTGATGGCTTCCTTTGCTGTGCAAACCTTTTTACCTTGATGAAGTCTCAATAGTTCACTTTTGACTTTGTTTTCCTTGCCTTTGTAGACATGTCTAGCAAGAAGTTGCTGTGGCTGAGATCACAGATGTAGCTGCCTGTGTTCTCCTCTAAGATTTTTATGGTTTCAGGTCTCATATTTAGGTCCTTATAAATTTATTTTTGTATGTGGTGTAAGAAAGTGGTCCACTTTCATTCTTTTGCATGTCACTGTCTAGTTTTTCCAACACCACCTGTTGAAAAGGTTTTTCCATCGGATATGCTTTCCTGCTTTGTCAAAGACCGGTTGATTAGAAAGTGCTTTTCTGGGTTCTCTATCCTGTTCCATTGATCTATGTCTGTTTTTGTGCCAGTACCATACTATCTTGATGATTATAGGTTTGTAACTTATAGCTTGAAGTCCAGCATTGTGATGCCACCAGCTTTGGTTTTCTTTTTCAATATTCCTCTGGTTATTTGGGGTCTTTTCTGGTTCCATACAAATTTTAGGATTATTTGTTCCAGTTCTGCAAAAAAAGTTGATGGTATTTTGATAGCAATTGCACTGAAAATATAGATAGCCTTAAGTAGCACAGACATTTTAACAATATTTGTTCTTCTAGTACATAAGCATAGAACGTTTTTCCATTCCTTTTAGTCTTCCTCAATTTCTTTCATGAGTGTTCTATATTTTTCTGACTACAGATCCTTTGCCTCTTTGTTTAGTTTTATTCCTAGGTATCTTACCGTCTTGGGTATAACTATAAATGGTACTGACTCCTTAATTTCTCTTTCTTCTAATTGTTAGAAATGCAACTGATTTCTGAGCATTGATTTTATATCCTGCTACACTGTTGAATTCCTGTATGAATTCTAGCAATTTTGGGGTGCAGTCTTTTGGGTTTTCCACATAGAGTATCATGTCATCTGTCAAAAATCAAACTTTGTAACATAGTCTAGAAAGGAGCAGAGATAATCTACAGAAACAATGATTTTACAGGCAATACAATGGCATTAAACTCCTATCTTTCGGATAAAAATATATGTTTATAAAAAATAAAAAATTAATTAAAAAAAATAAACTCCTATCTTTCAATAGTTATGGTGAATGTAAATGTGCTAATGCCCCAATCAAAAAACACAGGGTATTAGATTGGATAAAAAAGCAAGACCCATTGATATGCTTTCTGCACAAGACTCATTTTTGACCCAAAGACCCCTCCAGATTGAAAGTGAGGGGTGGAAAACCATTTATCATGCTAACAGACATTAAAAGAAAGCTCAGGTAGCAATCCTTGTATCAGACAAATTAGATTTTAAATCAAAGAGATGAGGAGGAATACTATACTGTAATTAAAGGGTCTATCCAACAAGAATATCTAACAATTGTAAATATTTATACTCAACATGGGAGCAGCCAATTATATAAACCAACTAATAACAAAATTAAAGAAACACTGTTAATAATAAAATAATAGTAGGGGACTTTAATACCACTCTCACTGCAATGGACAGATCATCTAAGAGGATCAACAAGGAAACAAGGGCTTTGAATGACACACTGGACCAGATAGACTTCACAGATATATATTCCAGTATTCCATCCTACAGAAACAGAACACACATTCTTATTGATTGTACATGGATCACTCTCCAGAACAGATTGTATACTGGGTCACAAATCAGGTTTCATCCAGTACCAAAAGACTGGGATTACTCCCTGCATATTTTCAGACCACAGTGTTTCCATACTTGAACTCAATGACAAGATGAAATCTGGAAGGAGCTCAAATAGTTGGAGATTAAAGAACACCCTACTAAAAAATGAATGGGTCAACCAGGAAATTCTAGAAGAATTTTAAAAATCCATGGAAACAAATTAAAATGAAAACAAAACTGTTCAAAATCTTTGGGATTCAGCAAAGGCAGTCCTAAGTAGCAAGTATATATCAATACAAGCCTTTCTCAAGAAACATGAAAGGTCTCAAATATACAACTTAACCTTACACCTAGAAGAGCTGAGGAAAGAACAGCAAATAAAGTGTAAACCAAGCATTAGAAAAGAATTAATACTAAGCAGGGTCGGGCCTGGTTAGTACTTGGATGGGAGAAAAGAATTAATAAAGATTAGAGCAGAAATCAATGAAACAGAAACCAGAAGAACAGAACAGATCAACGAAACTAGGAGCTGATTCTTTGAATTAATAGGATCGATCAACCACCAACACCGAAGAAATACAATTATAAGAACATATTATTAACAACTATATGCCAACAAATGAGACAATCTTGAAGAAATGGATGCATTCCTGGAAACATATAAACTACCAAAACTGCAACAGGAAGAAACAGAAAGGCCCACAATCAGAAAGGAAATTGAATTAGTAACCCAGAATTTCCCAACAAACAAGAGTCCAGGGCCAGATGGCTTCCCAGGGGAATTCTACCAAATGTTTAAAGAATTAATATCTATTCTTCTGAAGATGTTTCAAAAAACAGAAATGGAAGGAAAACTTCCAAACTCTATGAGGCCAGTATTAACTTGATCCCCAAACCAGACAAAGACTCCATCCACCAAAAAGGAGAATTACAGACCAATATCCCTGATGAACATGGATGCAAAAATTCTCACCAAGATACTAGCAAACAGGATCCAACAGTACATTAAAAGGATTATTAACCATGACCAGGTAAGATTTATTCCTGGACTGCAAGGGTGGTTCAACATTCACAAGTCAATCAATGTGATACACTACATTAACAGAAAGGACAAGAACCACATGATCTCTCGATAGATGCAGAAAAAGCATTTGACAAAGTACAGCATCCTTTCTTAAAGTTCTTCACAGTGTAGGCATAGAGAGAACATACCTCAATATCATAAAAGCCATATAAGAAAAGCCCACAGTGAATATCATTCTCAAAGGGGAAAAACTGAGAGCTTTCCCCTTAAAGTAAGGAACACAGCAGGGATGTCCACTCACCACTGTTGTTCAACATAGTACTAGAAGTCCTACCCTCAGGATTCAAACAACAACAATAAATAAATAAATAAAAGGCATCTGAACCCCCACATGGTTATCTACTTTTCTCTCTTCCTTGGAACTGTGACTGGAAGCATTTCTGTCCTGCCCCCAACCCAGGACTGTTTCACAACTACAACCTTCAGCCTCAGAATCACTTGTTCCTAATGACACAGTATCTCTAGTGCAGTTCCAAATGTCTAATTGCAGCAACAGCCCGAGTGGGAAAGCATCAGGACTTTTTCTTTTGGACAGCACTGAAAAGCAAAGTGAATGTGGTCAAACCTAACATCTTCTGGTAGCCACTTTTAGTTAAGTGTATTCTGAAGCCTCAAAGTTTCTCTATCAAGTTAGTATTTCAAATAATTTCCAAAATTCCAAAAATGCCACATGAATTTCTGTGTAGTTCATGACTCTATTTTATTGTGTAAAGTTACATATTTATCTTTCAATGTCGCTGATGTCTTCACACAGCAGCCATGTGCAGCACTAACTGCTCTGGTTAGGGACCTGTCATTGTTCTTAATGGCTCTTAGTTAAAATCCATTTTGTCCTCAGCCCCTATGTGCTCCTCTGTGATCCTCTAAGTTGTTTCACAGCTCCTGGAAGGTCTATATTGTGTTGGATATTTCTTAGGCCTTTCTCCCAGAGCTAACATAATTGGGACTTGTGTAAGATTATTAGTAAGTAATTACCAAACATTAGTTTATCATTCTTTCTAAAAGTACCTCACCAGTGTAGTTCTTCCTATAAATATCAAAACTTCTTTACAAATTCCTCTGAACCCTCTAATAAGCATAAAACAAAGAGGCAGATATGCCTCTTTAACAAGGTATTATCAAAAGAAGTTCTAGAAGCTTACCAGTTTTCATAATTAGTGAAATTTTCAGCTTAATATATCCTGAAATGTCAAAACTATCAGGATTTTTCAAAGGGCAACAAAGAAATAGCCCATGTTCCTTTCAAATTTTTTCAGTGTTGAGCAATGGAACCCAGAGCAGTTGTCTGAAGCAAAGACTTGGATGAGAATATAATGGAAATCATTTTTTTCTAACACAATTTAGAAATATTTTCTTCTCATAGTGTATGTTGTATGTAATACTTAGTTATAAAGTTTGAAAGCACAACCTCCAGTTTGAATATTGAAGAGCTGTGGTCTCTGTTTGCATAATTAGAAGAATTTCATAGCTATGTAAGAAGGTTTTTAGCAGCTGGTTTTAGCCAGAACCATTATAAGCATCAAGCATTTCATGAATAATTTAATTTTTAGCATGTGTTCAAAATCCAAATGTGATTGTCTTTTATAAACAAAAAGCAGCAAAAGCTTTGATAAAAATTGAAGAATGCATAGCTAATAGATTTGTGTCTCTATTAGGTGGTCAGAAAAGAACAATTATGGAAAGAACATCAGTTGAGGGAGTGGGGGGGGAGCTAGTGAGAAGCCGATACACCAGATGTTAGATGTAAGGCTCTACAACTGGAGTAGAAAGGTAGTCAGGATTAGGTGGAGGCAGGATGGCAGTGTGATTAGTACTGTATGATTTCAATGTAGTTCTGTACCCCTGAAGTCTGATTGAAGTGAAGGCGGAATCTAAGAAGCAATATGAGTGAAAAGGGCAAAAGAAAAGTAGGAATAATCTGGCAGGAGAAATTCATTAAGACTGGCTGAGGGAAAAATCTCCAAAATTGAAGACTCTCTTGATTCTTCTAGGTGAGATCAGAAGTGAATTGAAGAAAGCACTTCTTAGTGGACTAACCTAAAAGAGAACATCTCCCCCCCTTTTTATTAAGTGTTATACTAGAAGTGAAATAGATCAGGGAGAATAAAGAAAAAGAGGAATCCTAAAGTAATAAAGTGACTAGGTGAATAAATGAATTATTGCTCTTAGAGCAATATCCAATAACAAGTGGAAAGATATGCATGTATGTATTTTTTTTAATTGATTTAACAAAAATGAGATAGAACTTAGGGTCTGAATACAACCTAGTTATTTTCAACATCAAGAATTCTTCAGAGGCTTACAACAGGACCCAGGGGCTACAATATATAACATTTGCAATATCCAGGATACAATTCAAAATCTCTCAACATACACACAACTAGGAAAATAGGATGAACTCTCAAGGGAAAATAACAGTCAACAAATGCCAATCTCAAGAGAGAATTATCAAAGATATTAAGGTAGCTATTATATCTATGTTTCATAAGGTCAGGGAAAACACATTTGATATAAATGAAAGGATACAAATTCTCAACAGAGAAATGGAAAATAGAAAATGGAATCAACTGAAAATTATTGAACTGAGAAATACAATATCTGAAGTGGAAAAAAATGACTGGATGTACTCAATATCAGAAGAGAGATGATAAAAGGGTCAGTACACTTGAATATACAATATAAATTATCCAACCTGCCAAACAGAGATAAAAGATTGAAAACAAAAAGTCAGAGTGACCAGTGTCTATAGATAGTATCTAAAGATTTAATATAGTATAATTAGAGTCCCACAGAGAGAAGACAGATTGAAACAGATAAAATATTTAGCAAGAATGGCAAAATACTTCCCCAATTTAGTGAAAGGCATACATTTAAAAATTCAAGACACTTAGCAAGTTGCATATAGAATAAACTCAAACCAATACCTCAACACAATAACCAAATTTCTAAAATCCAAAGATCACTAAGGAATTCTTGAAAGCAGCTGGAGAAAAAATGAAAACACATATTACATATAGGGGAACAATGATTCAAATCCATGAATTTCTCAAGAGAAACCATGAAGGCCAGAAGACAGCAGAACAACATATTTAATACACTACAAGAGCTGATCAACCCAGACTTCTACATCCATGAAAGTATGAAAATGTCTTTCAAGGATAAAAGTGGGGGAAAAAAAAGATTCTCAGATGAAAGAAAATGAAAAGAGTTAATTAAGAGCAGTCCTGTTCATACATTCAGAATATATATAAAAGACACTTAGGACTCAATAATAATATAAATAACCTTATTAAAAATAAGCAAAATATTTGGACAGATAATTTCACACAAAAAAATATGAATGGCCAACATGCAGAAGAAAAGATGCTCAACGTCATTCGTCATTAGGATTATGCAAATTAAAACCAAAATGGATCTGAGTTCTAGTCCAAGATGGCAACACAGGAAGAACCTGAACTTAACCTCCTCCACAGACACACTAAATCGACACCTATTTATAGAGCAATTCCCCCTGAAGAAGAACTGAAGGCTGACTTAACAACTCCTACACAACAAAAGATAAGACAAGGGCAAGAGAGACAAAGATAAGGAAACAAAGGGAACCCCCACCCCTAACAAAGATGTGAACTACAGTGGGGAAGAAGAGCATTGAGGGACCCTGAGCAGACAGATTCATGTTCCCTGGGGCACAGGGGAAAAAAAAAAAAAAAGCCGCAGTTTAAAAGAGTAACTAATACATAAAAGATCCACCCCTGGAAATCTGCCAAATGGCAGGGAAGCTGCTGAAGTTGAAGGAGTTGGCAAGAGCCATGGTTTACATTTCCCCTCTACCTTGAGAGGGTAGACTCCAGCAAGGTCTGGAAGCCATAGCTGGCCTGCTGCCTCAGTGAGCACCAGGTCCTTACCCCACACCAGTCCCACCCATCCCACCAAGGCAGCTCCAGAACAGTGCACATAGGGAAGTCCTTGGGGGTTAGCACTCACTACAGCTCCAGCTGTCATGACAATGTGACACAGGTGCAAAGCACCCTGGAACACTACAGACCCACACCACTCTGGCTTCAGACAGCTTGCTAGGGCAGCGCATCCCTGGTGGAGAGTGCTCTGGAACCTCCCAGCTGATGTGTGCTTTGGCTCCAGCCACCCCACCAAGGTGCCCCTGTGCCTAATGCCCTGGGAACCTCCAGCCTGTGCCCTCTCAGTTCCAACTGTCCTGCCAGGGCACCTTCTGCACTGAGTACCCCAGGACACCCTGGCTTGCACCCACCTCAGCTATAATTATGCTGCTAGGGCACCCTCTACTCACAGAGCCCAGCCACAATATCAATGCACACCTGCTTAGCTGCAACTATCTAGTCAGGTCTGCCCCTAGGCTGCATACAGCAGTATCCCCTGGCCCACACTCAGCCTTGGCTCCAGCTGGTCTCCCACAAGATCCTGTGTAGAGAGTCCTGGACCATCCCAAATTTAGTTCTGCTATCCTGCCAAGGTGCCCTCTGAACATCCCAGGTCCTTCCCAGGCCACACTTGCACCTACCTCAGCTGTAGCTATCCTGCCAGGGTCCCCTCTGCATGGAGAGTCCTAGTACTTCCCAGTCCACAACCTGCCTCCCCTCCCGCCACCCTGCCAGGGCAACTTTAGTGTGAAGAGCCACAGAACATCCTGGCTTACACCTATGTCAGCTTCAGCTATCCTGCCAAGATGCCCTCTGTGTCTAGAGCCTAAGGACAGTCCAACTTTCAGATTCAGAACACTTTCTTCACAGAGAGTCCAGGGACCGCATCAACCCATAAGCCATCCTGGTAAGGTGCCCTCTGCATGTAGAGCTATGCAACCTCTCGGCTTAAAATCCACTTCAGCTTTAGCTCCCCTGCCAGGGTGCCTCTTCATATAAACCTCAGGATTCCCCTGGCTTCAATCCCCCCACTTCAACTATACCTGTCCTACCAGGTGCTTTCTGCACATAGACACCCAGAACCCTTAGACCTGTACCCACTTTAGTTATAGCTGCCCTTCCAGGGTGCCCCCCACATAGAGATCCTCAGGAGCCCTGCAGCCTGCACCACTTCAGTGCTGGCCTTACTGCAAAGACAGCCCCAGCACAGACTGCCACATGACTCCTAGCACATACCAGCCATAGCTCTAGCCAGACAGCCAAAGTCACCAGGCACACACAGTCTACATAAGGGACAACCATACATAAGATGACTTAGGTTTAGAAGTAGCTCTTCAGCCTAATTCATAAAAACAAATGCAGAAAGTCAAACAAAATGGGGAGCCAGAGGAATATGCTCCTAATGAAAGAATTTAAAACAAAACTTTAGAAAAAGAATTAAATGAAACAGAGATAAACAATATGCCTAATAGAGTTTAAAATAATGATCTTAAAGATTTTCATTGGACTGGAGAGAAGAGTGGAAACAATATAAAAAAGAACGAATCAGGGGCACCTGGGTGGCTCAGTGGGTTAAAGCCTCTGCCTTCAACTCAGGTCATGATCACAGGGTCCTGGGATCGAGAGCCCCACATCAGGCTCTCTGCTCAGCAGGGAGCCTGCTTCCTCCTCTCTCTCTGTGCCTGCCTCTCCACCTACTTATGATCTCTGTCTGTCAAATAAATAAAATAAAAGTCTTTAAAAAAAAAAAGAACAAATCAGAATTGAAATTAATAACTGAAATTAAAAATACATTAGAGGGAATCAACAGTAGATTAGCAGATGCAGAAGAACAGATCAGTGATCTGGAAAACAGGGTAAAGGAAAGCATCCTGGCTGAACAATAAAAATAAAATGGCATTCAAAAAGTTGAGAACATTTTAAGGACTCTCTGGAACAACATCAAGTGAACATTTACATTAAAGAAGTCCTAGAAGAAGACACAGAAAAAAAGGAGTAGAAAACTTATTTGTAAAAATAACAGCTGAAAACTACCCTAACCTAGTCAAGGAAATAAATTTCCAGGGTCAGGAAGCACAGAGAGTTCCAAACAAAATGAAACCAAGGAGGTCCACACCATGATGAATAATAATTAAAACATCAAAGGTTAAAGATAAAGGGAGAATTTTACAAGTAGCAAGAGAGAAGCAACATGCAAAAGAACGAAACCAGATCACTTCTTTACACACTATACAAAAATAAATATAAAAATAAATGGATTAAAGACCTAAATGTGAGACCTGAAAATACAAAACTCCCCGAAGGGAGTACAGGCAGTGAGTCCTTTGACATCAGCCACAGAAACAGGCAACAGAAACAAGCAAAATTAAAGTATTGGGAATGTATCAAAAAAGCTTTTGCACAGCAAAGGAAGCCATCAACAAAACAAAAAGGCTACCTACTGAGTGGGAAAAGATATTTGTTGAATGATACATCCAATAAGGGGGTTAGTATCCAAAACAGATAAAGAACTTATACAAGCCAACACTAACCCCGCCCCCCAAAAATAATCCAATTAAAATGAGCAGAAGACCTGAATAGGCATTTTTCCAAAGAAGGCATACAGATGGCCAACATCTCTATGCCTGCTTGACACTGCTAATCATCAGGGAAAGCAATTCAAAACCACAATGAGATATCACTTTATACTTGTCAGAGTAGCTATAATCAAAAAACACAAGAAATAACATGTGTTGGCAAGGCTGTGGAGGAAAAGGAACCCTCAAGCACCACTAGTAGGAATGTAAACTGGTGTAACCACTGTGGAAAACAGTATGGCATTTCCTCAAAAAATTAAAAATAGAATTAATTATATGATCTAGTAATTCCATTACTGTGTATTTACCCAAAGAAAACAAAAAAATTAATTCATAAGATATGTGCACCCATATGTTTATTATAGCATCATTTACAACAGCCAAGACATGGACGCAACCTTAGTGTCCGCTGATAAAAGAATGATCAGAAAGATGTGAGATATATATAATGGAATATTACTCTTCCTTAAAAAAGAATGGCATATGCCATTTGTTACAACATGGATGGAGCTAGAGAGTATTGTGCTAAGTGAAATAAGTAAAACAGAAAAAGATACCTTAGGTTTTTCACTTAAATGTGAAATCTAAGGGGAAAAAAATGAAGAAACAAAAAGCAAAATAAGACCTATAGATACAGAGAACAAACTGATGGTTGTCAGAGGAAAGGGGAGATGAGCAAAATGGATGAAGGGGAGGGAGTGAGAAACACAGGCTTCAGATTAGGGAATGAACATGTCATGGAAATAAAAGGTATGGAACAGGGAATACATACCTTGATGGTACTGGAATAGAGTTGTATAGTGACAGATGGTAGCTACATTTGTAGTGAGCATAGCAGGACATATAAACTTGTTGAATCACTATGTTGTACACCTCAACTGTGTACGAACTATACTCAACAAAAAGAACACCACAAATTGTCTCATGAGTGTTGTTAACCTAATATATGTATATATCCAGCAAGTATTTCTTCAGCATAAAATATTAGAATTAAGAAGAATTTTAGAAGTCATTTAGCTTGACCTCTCCTCCAACATAGGCATTTTTCCATAATTTTTCTGACAAACGTTTGCCAGTTAAGATTTAGTTATATGTAATAATGAGGAACACCTCACGGTGTTGGGCAGTCCATTCCCTTACTGGATAGCTCATCATAATTCCTGCTTACTGCTATGGTTCTTTTCAGCCTCATAGAGTATATTTACCCTTCTTCCATATGACAACTGCTAACACAGCAGGTGGCAGCTAATCTGTCCCAACTAAATACCACCAGGTCTCATAGTGATTTTTCAGATCACATTGACTAATGCATAAACATCCAAAAGTTATCAGTATTCAACTCTGGAAGGTAAGATATAGACATGTTTTAATATTCTTGCTTATATGTAAATTCTAATTTTCACAATAAATATTTTACTTTAATAATAATAAGAAAAACACAAGATCCAACCACATACCCTCTAGAATGCTAAAAGCATTGGCAAGAATGTTGAGTATTTTTGCTCAACAATGTTGAGCATTCTTGCTCAAAACAGTACAACTTCTATGGAAAACAGTTTATTAATTAAATATACTATAAAAATTTATTTAAAAAATTAGATATACATACAATACATACCATCTATTCTATTCTTGTTATTTATCAAATAGAAAGAAAAACATATATCTAATAAAGACTTATAGAAAAATGCTTTTAGGATCTTTATTTGCAGTAGCCCAAAACTGGAAACATTCCAGATGTCCATCTGTAGAATAAACTATACCATACTCATATAATGGCCTACGTAGAAATAACAAGGTTATTTATAAACTACTGATAAATCAACATGGGTGAATCTCAGAAATATGCTGAAAAAGCCTTACACAAAATACATACTGTATGATATCAAGTACATAAAATCCTAGAAAATGCCTGGGGTCAGGGTAGAGAGAAGAATGGATTGTATGTAGGCATAAGGAAACTCAGGGGAGACAGAATTACTGTCTCTCTTGTTGGTAGTGATGGCTTGATATACAGATCAAAACTAATCATCTTAGCTACCTGGTGTTAAGTTTTACTTAATATATCTCAATACAGCAGTAAAAAATAATTAAGAAATGAATTTCTTAATTGATTATTTGGGGTCTGGGTGCTGTTGATGAGGAATGAATAGGAAAACAACCAGAAGCCTGGTGACACAGCTGTCCCTTCGAGGTCCTAGAGAAGCCCAGGAGCTGGACAGCTGCCCTTCTGCTTTGCTCTTTCTGAAGATTCTGCAATCAGCACAGAGCCATATTTATAGTGGGGGTGGGGGCAGCTCCAATGACTCCATCCTTTTCCCATGATTATACGTTTTCTTCCTGAGGTTCTCCAGTTTTAAAATGAGTTCTCGGAGGTTCTGGGAAGATGGGGAGAGGAGGAGGACCCTGAGCTCACGTAGTCGCATGGACACACCAAGATAAGAAACACAGCAGCGTTTTGATCAGGAAGGGATGCTGTACTTTGTCAAATGCTTTTTCAGCATCTATTGAGAGTATCATATGGTTCTTGTTCTTTCTTTTATTGATGTGTTGTATCACATTGACTGATTTGCGGATGTTGAACCAACCTTGCAGCCCTGGAATAAATCCCACTTGGTCGTGGTGAATAATCTTTTTAATGTACTGTTGAATCCTATTGGCTAGTATTTTGTTGAGTATTTTCGCATCTGTGTTCATCAAGGATATTGGTCTATAGCTCTCTTTTTTGGTGGGATCCTTGTCTGGTTTTGGGATCCAGGTGATGCTGGCCTCATAAAATGAGTTTGGAAGTTTTCCTTCCATTTCTATTGTTTGGAACAGTTTCAGGAGAATAGGAATTAGTTCTTCTTTAAATGTTTGGTAGAATTCCCCCGGGAAGCCGTCTGGCCCTGGGCTTTTGTTTGTTTGGAGATTTTTAATGACTGTTTTAATCTCCTTACTGGTTATGGGTCTGTTCAGGCTTTCTATTTCTTCCTGGTTCAGTTGTGGTAGTTTATATGTTTCTAGGAATGCATCCATTTCTTCCAGATTGTCAAATTTATTGCCGTAGAGTTGCTCATAGTATGTTCTTATAATAGTTTGTATTTCTTTGGTGTTAGTTGTGATCTCTCCTCTTTCATTCATGATTTTATTTATTTGGGTCCTTTCTCTTTTCTTTTTGATAAGTCGGGCCAGGGGTTTATCAATTTTATTAATTCTTTCAAAGAACCAGCTCCTACTTTCGTTGATTTGCTCTATTGTTTTTTTGGTTTCTATTTCATTGATTTCTGCTCTGATCTTTATGATTTCTCTTCTCCTGCTGGGCTTAGGGTTTCTTTCTTGTTCTTTCTCCAGCTCCTTTAGGTGTAGGGTTAGGTTGTGTACCTGAGACCTTTCTTGTTTCTTGAGAAAGGCTTGCACCGCTATATATTTTCCTCTCAGGACTGCCTTTGTTGTGTCCCACAGATTTTGAACCGTTGTATTTTCATTATCATTTGTTTCCATGATTTTTTTTCAATTCTTCTTTAATTTCCCGGTTGACCCATTCATTCTTTAGAAGGATGCTGTTTAGTCTCCATGTATTGCTGGGGGGAGGGGGTTTGGGAGAAGGGGGTGGGATTATGGACATTGGGGAGGGTATGTGCTTTGGTGAGTGCTGTGAAGTGTGTAAACCTGGTGATTCACAGACCTGTACCCCTGGGGATAAAAATATATGTAATATATGTTTATAAAAAATAAAAAATTATATAAAAAAAAAAAAAAGAAAGAAAGACAGCAGCACAACTAACTCTGAAAGTGACCCAAAAGTTGGCAGAACAAACTTTCCAGAGTTAATCAGAGACAGGAGATCACATTGCAAAGGGTAGAAGGGCAAAGACACAGCTGGGAATCAAACCTGAGTTTAGACTAACCATGAACAAGAGGGACACCACAAATGCGGAGAAGCGAGAGGATCAGTCTCCATACCAGGTACCCCAGGCATGGGGGACTGACACTGGGAAGATGAATCCACAAAACATGTGGCTTTGAAAATCGCGGGGCTTAACTTTGAGAGTTTTTACAATCATCAGGGCTTAACTCTCAATACTTTAAAAATCAATGGGCTTAGGGGCTTAACTCTCAATACTTTAAAAATCAATGGGCTTAGCTCTGGGAGAGCTGGAAGGCTTTAAGGAACTGAGGCCTGCCCTTAAAGAGACAGCCTAACACATAACTCCACTGAAACACAGTACAGAAATGCAGTTTGAAAAGCACCAGGGACGTACAGGGAGGAGATTGTATTACTAATCTCAGAATGTGCACTGGGGGTGCAGCGATATTTAGAAAACTACTCCAAGAACAAAAGTGTTGGTGGGCACCATTTCTCTCCTGGCCTAGATAGCAGATATTTGTGCGAATTAGCACAAACCCTCTCCACCTATCTTGCTAGGTAGGACCCAGGGCACTACCCCTGCATTTACCTGCACATCCAACCCACCCCACTTGGCAGCCATTCCTCCAAAGCTGCTACTGCCTTAACTGGCCCAGCAGGGGTCAGTGCCACTCCAAAGCAACTCCTGCCCTGAAGAGAGGGACAGACACACCAATGCACTCACAGTCCTAGCAGCAAAACCTTATAGTTGGCAGCACAGAAAGAGTGCCCTGGTCATTAGTCCCAAACTGGAAGACAGGAATCTGGTCTGACTGCCATCCTGCCTACCAAGGAAAGCCTGTCAGGGAACAACACAGGGGGAGCTCCCTGTACATCTGCCCAACTGCAGCCCTGGCAAATAGGCTGTGTGGGCAGGCATCTGGTCTGACTGCTCTTAATGCCGGCCGACAAGCCCAGGCTGGCCCTGGAGACCAAACATTAACAGCACAAAGACCAAACCCTGCTCAGGGTGCCCCCAACAGGCAAAGTAGGCCACTGGAACCAATTGGACTAAGGGCACACATGGATTAACCAAAACAGTAGGGCACAGCAGCCCACACAGGGGACAACCCTAATGCACATGGTTCAAGTAAACAAGGGGCACTGCACCGTACGGCACCACAGGACCTCTTCGTCACAAGATCAGAAGACATAACTGACTTTCCTAATACTTAGAAACAAACACAGAGAGTTAGCAAATAAGGAGACATAAGAATAAGTCCCAAATAAAAGAAGAGGGCAAAAGCTCAGAAAAAGAGCTAAGGGAAATGGAAATAAGCAACATGACTAATTTAAAAAATTCAAGATAATGGTCATTAAGATAGTCACTGAACTTGAGTAAAAGATTCCCATGAGATCTTCAACAAAGAAATAGAAAATACAAAAAATAACCAGTCAGAGATGAAGAATTCAATAAGGGAAAGAAAAAATACACTAGAGGGAATAAATAGCAGATTAGAGTAGGCAAATAAATGGATCAGAGATCTGGAGACAGAGTAATAGAAAATAATCAAACTCAACAGAAAAAAATAAAAAGAAAAAAACGAGAATAGCTTAAGTGAACTCAGAGACATTATCAAGAATAATAACAGTCACATATAGGAATAATAGGAGAAGGGAGAGAGAAGGGGGCAGAACATTTATTTCAAGAAATAATAACTAAAAAAATCCTATCTGGGGAAATAATTCAGATATCTAGACCCTGAGTTCACAGAGCTCCCCCAACAAAATTAACCCAAGGAGGTATACACCAAGATACATAATAATTAAAATGGCAAAAAGTGGTGATAAAGAGAGAGCTATAAAAGCAGCAAGAAAAAGGAAAACAGTTACATACAAGAAAGGCCCCAAAGCTGATTTTTTGGCAGAAATTTTGCTGCAAGCCAGAAGGGAGTGGCATGATACACTCAAAGGGCTGAAAGGAAAAAAACCTGCAACCCAAAATATTCTATATTCTTCTAGGCTATCATTATCAAGTAGAGATAATTTCCCAGACAAACAAAAGTTAAAGGAGTTCATCATCACTAAGCCAGGCTTACAAAAGAAGTTCAAGGGAATTCCTGAAGTGGAAAGAAAAGGCCATTATCAATAAGGAAGAAAATTATGGGGTGACTGCGTGACTCATTCAGTTAAGCATCTGACTCTTGATTTCTCCACAGGTCATGATCTCAGAGTTCTAGGATGGAGCCCCACAACTGGTTCTCTTCTCAGCGGGGAGCCTGCTTCCCCCCCCCCCCCGCCTACTTGTGATATCTGCCAGTCAAGTAAATAAATAAAATCTTAAAAAAAAAAGAAAAAGAAAAAAAGAGAGAAGAAAACTATGAAAGGAAAAAAATTCACAGATAAGTGTAAATATATAATAAAAATAATAATCACTTATAAAACCAGTATGGAGGTTAAAGCACAAAATCAGTAAAATCAATTATATCTACAAAAATTGGTCAGGGAATTCACCAAGTAAAAGCATGTAAAGTATTACATCATATACATAAAGTGGGGAGGAAGCAAAAATTTAGTCCTTTTATGGTTTCATACATAAGCAATTACCAACCTATTATAGAGTGCTATACACATTAGATTTTACATATGAACCTAATGGTAATGACAATTCAAAAATCTTTTATTAGACATACAAAAATAAGAGAAAAAAATCCAAGCATAACACTAAAGAAAGTCAGGAAACCACAAGGGAAAAGAGCAAGGGAAGAAGAAAGAAACAGGAAAAAGTACAAAAACAATTGTAAAACAACTAACAAAAAGGCAGTAAGTGCATAGCTATCTTTCTTTAAATGGAGTAAATGCTCCAATCTAGACACAGGTAACTGAATGTATAAAAAAGGAATATCCATCTATCTGCTGCCTATAAGAGACTTATTTCAGACCTAAAGACACATATAGATTAAAAGCAAAGGGATGGAATAACATTTACCATGCAAATGAAAGTGAAAAGAAAGGTGGGGTAGTACTACTTATCAGACAAAACAGACTCTCAAAGACTAACAAGAGAGAAAAGAATATTACATAGTAATAAAGGGAACAATCCAACAAGAGAACATAACAATTATAAGTACCTATGTATTGAACATGGGAGAACCTAAATACATAAAGCAACTATTAAGACACATAAAGGAAGAAGCAGACAGTGTTAACAATTGTAGGGTAATTTAACTAGCTACTTATCTCAATGGATAGATCATCCAGACAAAAAAATCAACAAGGAAACAGTGGCTTTGAATAATACATGAGATCAAATAGACCTAAAAGATATATTCAGAACATTCTATGCAAAACCAACAAAATACACATTATTTTCTAGTTCATATGGAATATTTTCCAGAATAGATCATATGTTCAGCCACAAAACAGGACTCAATATTGAAAAGGACTGAAATCATGCATGTTTTCCTACCACAATAGTATGAAACTAGAAATCAGTCACAAGAAAAAAACTGCAAGGATCATAAACACATAGAAGCTAAACAACATGCCACTAAACAGCAAATTAGTCACAAAAAAAAAAAGATGAAATAAAAAATTAATGGAGACAAATTAAAATCCAAATCTTTGAAATGCAGCAAAATGTCATAAGAGGGAAAATGATAGCATACAGGCCTACTTCAAGAAGCCAGAAAAATCCCATATAAAAACCTAACCTTATACTTAGAAGAGCTAGAAAAAGAACAAATGAAACCTAAAGCCAGTACAAGAAAGGAAATAATAAATTTTGGATACAAATAAGTTAGACTACAAAAACAATAAAAAAGAATAATGAAACCAGGAACTGGTTCTCGGAAAAGATCAACAAAATTGGTAAACCAGACTCCTTTACAAAAAAAAAAAAAAAAAAAAAAAAAAAGGAGAGAGAGAGAAAGGACTCAAAATCAGAAATGGAGGAGAAATACCTGATATCACAGAAATAACAAAGAACTGTAAGAGAATATTATGAAAAATTATATGCCAACAAATTGGATAGCCTAAAAGAAATGAATGAGTTTCTAGAAACATATCTTCCAAAACTGAATAAGGAATAGAAAATTTGAAAAGACTGATTACTAGCAATGAAATTGAATCAGTAATAAAAAAAACTCCCAATAAACAAAAGTCCAAAATCAGATTCACAGGCAGATTCTACAAAATATTTAAAAGAGTTAATACTTATTCCCCTCAAACTATTCTACAAAATGGAAGAGAAAGAACACTTCCAAGTTAATCCCACAAGACCAGCACCCTGATACTAAAACCAGACAAAGATACTACCAAAAAAAAAAAAAAAAAGGGAAAATACAGGCCAATATTTCTGATGAAAATAGATGCAAAAAATCCTCAACAAAATATTAGCAAAAAAATCCAACAATACATTAAAAAAATCATTCACCACAATCAATATCTGCATATCCATCACATCAACAAGAGAAAGCATAAAAATCATACTATCATCTTAACAGATGCAGAAAAAATATTTGATAACATATAACATATCTTTATGATAAAAACTCTCCACAAAGTGGGTTTAGAAGGAACATATTGTAATGTAATAAAGGCCATATATGAGAAACCCATAGCTAACATCATAAGCAAAGGCAAAAAACTGAAAGCTTTTCCCCTAAGATCAAGAACAAGACAAGGATGTCCACTGTCACCACTTGTATTCAACAAAGTACTGGAAACTCTCACCACAGCAATTAGACAAGAAAAAGAAATAAAAGGCTTCCAAACTCACAAAGAAGAAATTAAACTGTCACTATTTGCAGATGTCATAATACTATATCTAGAAAACCCTAAAGGCTCCCCCTGCAAAAATACTAGAACTAAGAAATGAATTCAGTAAAATGATAGGATACAAAATCAATATATAAAAATCTATTGCAGGAGGGGGAGTCAAGATGGCGGAGAAGTAGCAAGCTGAGACTGCTTCAGCTAGCCGGAGATCAGCTAGATAGCTTATCTAAAGATTGCAAACACCTGAAAATCCATCGGCAGATCGAAGAGAAGAAGAACAGCAATTCTGGAAACAGAAAATCAACCACTTTCTGAAAGGTAGGACCGGCGGAGAAGTGAATCCAAAGCGACGGGAAGAGAGACCCCGGGGGGAGGGGCCGGCTCCCGGGAAGCGCCGGAGCAACCGCGCACAAAATCAGGACTTTTAAAAGTTTGTTCCGCTGAGGGACATCGCTCCAGAGGATAAACCGGGGCGAAGCCCACGCGGGGTCAGTGTGGCCTCAGGTCCCGCAGGGTCACAGAAGGATCGGGGGTGTCTGAGTGTCGCAGAGCTTGCGGGTACTGGAACGGGAAAGCCGGCTGCAGAGACAGAGCCGACAGTAAGCTCGCAGCTCGGTGTTACCTTGAACCGGTCGCAGGCTCGGTGAGCTCGGAGTGCGGCCAGAGGTCAGGCAGACGGGAGTAACTGGGCGCTGTTCTCGGAGGGCGCACTGAGGAGTGGGGCCCGGGGCTCTCGGCTCCTCGGCCGGAGACCAGGAGACCGCCATTTGTATTCCCGTCCTCCGGAACTCTACGAAAAGCGCTCAGGGAACGAAAGCTCCTGAAAGCAAACCCGAGCGGATTACTCACCCCGGCCCCGGGTAAGGGCGGTGTAATTCCGCCTGGGGCAAAGACACTTGAGAATCACTACAACAGGCCCCTCCCCCAGAAGATCAACAAGAAATCCAGCCAAGACCAAGTTCACCTACCAAGGAGTGCGGTTTCAATACCAAGGAGAGCAGCAGAATTCCAGAGGAGGAGAAAGCCAAGCACGGAACTCATGGCTTTTTTCCTGTGATTTTTTTTTAGTCTTGCAGTTAATTTAATTTTTTCTTTTTCATTTTTTGTTTTTGTGTGTGTGTGTGTGTGTGTGTGTGTGTGTGTTTTCTTTTTTTCTTCTCGCCTTCGGGTAAAATTTTTTTTTTAACTGTTACCTTTTTCTTTTTTAAAGATTTTTTACTAGTTTATCTAATATATATATATTTTCTTTTTTACATTTTTCTTAGGTATTTTCTTTTTTAAAAAATTCTTTTCTTTTCTTTTCTTTTTTTTCTTTTTTCTTTTTTTTTCTTTCTTCCTTTTTTAACCTCTTTTTATCCCCTTTCTCCCCACTCACGATTTTGGATCTCTTCTAATTTGGTTAAAGCATATTTTCCTGGGGTTGTTGCCACCCTTTTAGTATTTTACTTGCCCCTTCATTTACTCTTATCTGGACAAAATGACAAGACGTAAAAATTCAACACAAAAAAAAGAACAAGAGGCAGTACCGAAGGCTAGGGACCTAATCAATACAGACATTGGTAATACGTCAGATCTAGAGTTCAGCATGACAATTCTCAAGGTTCTAGCCGGGCTCGAAAAAGGCATGGAAGATATTAGAGAAACCCTCTCGAGAGATATAAAAGCCCTTTCTGGAGAAATAAAAGAACTAAAATCTAACCAAGTTGAAATCAAAAAAGCTATTAATGAGGTGCAACCAAAAATGGAGGCTCTCACTGCTAGGATAAATGAGGCAGAAGAAAGAATTAGTGATATAGAAGACCAAATGACAGAGAATAAAGAAGCTGAGCAAAAGAGGGACAAACAGCTACTGGACCACGAGGGGAGAATTCGAGAGATAAGTGACACCATAAGACGAAACAACATTAGAATAATTGGGATTCCAGAAGAAGAAGAAAGAGAGAGGGGAGCAGAAGGAATACTGGAGAGAATTATTGGGGAGAATTTCCCCAATATGGCAAAGGGAACGAGCATCAAAATTCAGGAGGTTCAGAGAACGCCCCTCAAAATCAATAAGAATAGGCCCACACCCCGTCACCTAATAGTAAAATTGACAAGTCTCAGTGACAAAGAGAAAATCCTGAAAGCAGCCCGGGAAAAGAAGTCTGTAACATACAATGGTAAAAATATTAGATTGGCAGCTGACTTATCCACAGAGACGTGGCAGGCCAGAAAGAGCTGGCATGATATTTTCAGAGCACTAAACGAGAAAAACATGCAGCCAAGAATACTATATCCAGCTAGGCTATCATTGAAAATAGAAGGAGAGATTAAAAGCTTCCAGGACAAACAAAAACTGAAAGAATTTGCAAATACCAAACCAGCTCTACAGGAAATATTGAAAGGGGTCCTCTAAGCAAAGAGAGAGCCAAAAGTGGTAGATCAGAAAGGAACAGAGACCATATACAGTAACAGTCACCTTACAGGCAATACAATGGCACTAAATTCATATCTCTCAATAGTTACCCTGAATGTGAATGGGCTAAATGCCCCTGTCAAAAGACGCAGCCTATCAGAATGGATAAAAAAACAAAACCCATCTATATGTTGCCTCCAAGAAACTCATTTTAAGCCCGAAGACACCTCCAGATTTAAAGTGAGGGGGTGGAAAAGAATTTACCATGCTAATGGACATCAGAAGAAAGCAGGAGTGGCAATCCTTATATCAGATCAATTAGATTTTAAGCCAAAGAATATAATAAGAGATGAGGAAGGACACTATATCATACTCAAAGGGTCTGTCCAACAAGAAGATTCAACAATTTTAAATATCTATGCCCCCAACGTGGGAGCAGCCAACTATATAAACCAATTAATAACAAAATCAAAGAAACACATCAACAATAATACAATAATAGTAGGGGACTTTAACACTCCCCTCACTAAAATGGACAGGTCATCCAAGCAAAAGATCAGCAAGGAAATAAAGGCCTTAAACGACACACTGGACCAGATGGACATCACGGATATATTCAGAATATTTCATCCCAAAGCAACAGAATACACATTGTTCTCTAGTGCACATGGAACATTCTCCAGAATAGATCACATCCTCGGTCCTAAATCAGGACTCAACTGGTATCAAAAGATTGGGATCATTCCCTGCATATTTTCACCACAATGCTCTAAAGCTAGAACTCAACCACAAAAGGAAGTTTGAAAAGAACCCAAATACATGGAGACTAAACAGCATCCTTCTAAAGAATGAATGGGTCAACCGGGAAATTAAAGAAGAATTGAAAAAAATCATGGAAACAAATGATAATGAAAATACAACGGTTCAAAATCTGTGGGACACAACAAAGGCAGTCCTGAGAGGAAAATATATAGTGGTACAAGCCTTTCTCAAGAAACAAGAAAGGTCTCAGGTACACAACCTAACCCTACACCTAAAGGAGCTGGAGAAAGAACAAGAAAGAAACCCTAAGCCCAGCAGGAGAAGAGAAATCATAAAGATCAGAGCAGAAATCAATGAAATAGAAACCAAAAAAACAATAGAGCAAATCAACGAAAGTAGGAGCTGGTTCTTTGAAAGAATTAATAAAATTGATAAACCCCTGGCCCGACTTATCAAAAAGAAAAGAGAAAGGACCCAAATAAATAAAATCATGAATGAAAGAGGAGAGATCACAACTAACACCAAAGAAATACAAACTATTATAAGAACATACTATGAGCAACTCTACGGCAATAAATTTGACAATCTGGAAGAAATGGATGCATTCCTAGAAACATATAAACTACCACAACTGAACCAGGAAGAAATAGAAAGCCTGAACAGACCCATAACCAGTAAGGAGATTGAAACAGTCATTAAAAATCTCCAAACAAACAAAAGCCCAGGGCCAGACGGCTTCCCGGGGGAATTCTACCAAACATTTAAAGAAGAACTAATTCCTATTCTCCTGAAACTGTTCCAAACAATAGAAATGGAAGGAAAACTTCCAAACTCATTTTATGAGGCCAGCATCACCTGGATCCCAAAACCAGACAAGGATCCCACCAAAAAAGAGAGCTATAGACCGATATCCTTGATGAACACAGATGCGAAAATACTCAACAAAATACTAGCCAATAGGATTCAACAGTACATTAAAAAGATTATTCACCACGACCAAGTGGGATTTATTCCAGGGCTGCAAGGTTGGTTCAACATCTGCAAATCAGTCAATGTGATACAACACATCAATAAAAGAAAGAACAAGAACCATATGATACTCTCAATAGATGCTGAAAAAGCATTTGACAAAGTACAGCATCCCTTCCTGATCAAAACTCTTCAAAGTGTAGGGATAGAGGGCACATACCTCAATATCATCAAAGCCATCTATGAAAAACCCACCGCAAATATTATTCTCAATGGAGAAAAACTGAAAGCTTTTCCACTAAGGTCAGGAACACGGCAGGGATGTCCAGTATCACCACTGCTATTCAACATTGTACTAGAGGTCCTAGCCTCAGCAATCAGACAACAAAAGGAAATTAAAGGCATCCAAATCGGCAAAGAAGAAGTCAAATTATCACTCTTCGCAGATGATATGATACTCTATGTGGAAAACCCAAAAGACTCCACTCCAAAACTGCTAGAACTTATACAGGAATTCAGTAAAGTGTCAGGATATAAAATCAATGCACAGAAATCAGTTGCATTTCTCTACACCAACAGCAAGACAGAAGAAAGAGATATTAAGGAGTCAATCCCATTTACAATTGCATCCAAAACCATAAGATACCTAGGAATAAACCTAACCAAAGAGACACAGAATCTATACTCAGAAAACTATAAAGTACTCATGAAAGAAATTGAGGAAGACACAAAGAAATGGAAAAATGTTCCATGCTCCTGGATTGGAAGAATAAATATTGTGAAAATGTCTATGCTACCTAAAGCAATCTACACATTTAATGCAATTCCTATCAAAGTACCATCCATCTTTTTCAAAGAAATGGAACAAATAATGCTAAAATTTATATGGAACCAGAAAAGACCTCGAATAGCCAAAGGGATATTGAAAAAGAAAGCCAACGTTGGTGGCATCACAATTCCGGATTTCAAGCTCTATTACAAAGCTGTCATCATAAAGACAGCATGGTACTGGCACAAAAACAGACCCATAGAACAATGGAACAGAATAGAGAGCCCAGAAATAGACCCTCAACTCTATGGTCAACTAATCTTTGACAAAGCAGGAAAGAATGTCCAATGGAAAAAAGACAGCCTCTTCAATAAATGGTGCTGGGAAAATTGGACAGCCACATGCAGAAAAATGAAATTGGACCATTTCCTTACACCACACACAAAAATAGACTCAAAATGGATGAAGGACCTCAATGTGCTAAAGGAATCTATCAAAATCCTTGAGGAGAACAGGGGCAGCAACCTCTTCGACCTCTGCCGCAGCAACATCTTCCTAGGAACAACGCAAAAGGCAAGGGAAGCAAGGGAAAAAATGAACTATTGGGATTTCATCAAGATCAAAAGCTTTTGCACAGCAAAGGAAACAGTTAACAAAATCAAAAGGCAACTGACAGAATGGGAGAAGATATTTGCAAACGACATATCAGATAAAGGACTAGTGTCCAGAATCTATAAAGAACTTAGCAAACTCAACACCCAAAGAACAAATAATCCAATCAAGAAATGGGCAGAGGGGGGCGCCTGGGTGGCTCAGTGGGTTAAGCCGCTGCCTTCGGCTCAGGTCATGATCTCGGGGTCCTGGGATCGAGTCCCGCATCGGGCTCTCTGCTCGGAAGGGAGCCTGCTTCCTCCTCTCTCTCTGTCTGCCTCTCTGCCTTCTTGTGATCTCTGTCAAATAAATAAATAAAATCTTAAAAAAAAAAAAAAAAAAGAAATGGGCAGAGGACATGAACAGACATTTCTGCAAAGAAGACATCCAGATGGCCAACAGACACATGAAAAAGTGCTCCATATCACTCGGCATCAGGGAAATACAAATCAAAACCACAATGAGATATCACCTCACACCAGTCAGAATGGCTAAAATCAACAAGTCAGGAAATGACAGATGCTGGCGAGGATGCGGAGAAAGGGGAACCCTCCTACACTGTTGGTGGGAATGCAAGCTGGTGCAGCCACTCTGGAAAACAGCATGGAGGTTCCCCAAAATGTTGAAAATAGAACTGCCCTATGACCCAGCAATTGCACTATTGGGCATTTACCCTAAAGATACAAACGTAGTGATCCAAAGGGGCACATGCACCCGAATGTTTATAGCAGCAATGTATACAATAGCCAAACTATGGAAAGAACCTAGATGTCCATCAACAGATGAATAGATCAAGAAGATGTGGTATATATACACAATGGAATACTATGCAGCCATCAAAAGAAATGAAATCTTGCCATTTGCGACAACATGGATGGAACTAGAGCGTATCATGCTTAGCGAAATAAGTCAAGCAGAGAAAGACAACTATCATATGATCTCCCTGATATGAGGAAATGGTGATGCAACATGGAGGCTTAAGTGGGTAGGAGAAGAATAAATGAAAAAAGATGGGATTGGGAGGGAGACAAACCATAAGTGACTCTTAATCTCACAAAACAAACTGAGGGTTGCTGGGGGGAGGGGGTTTGGGAGAAGGGGGTGGGATTATGGACATTGGAGAGGGTATGTGCTTTGGTGAGTGCTGTGAAGTGTGTAAACCTGGTGATTCACAGACCTGTACCCCTGGGGATAAAAATATATGTTTATAAAAAATAAAAAATTAAAAAAAAATCTATTGCATTTTACACTAATGAGGAAGCAGTAGAAAATGAAATTAAGAAAATAATCTCATTTACAGTTGTGCCAAAAAGAATAAAATATCTAGGAATGAACTTAACCAAGGTGGTGAAAAATTTATACTCTGAAAAGTATAAAACATTGATAAAATTGAAGATAACACAAAACAAACGGAAATATATTCCATGGTTATGGATTAGAAGGACCAATACAATTATAAAGCCTATATTGCCCAAAATAATCTACAGATTTACTGTAATCTCTATAAAAATTCCCACATTTTTCAGAGAACTAGAACAAATAATCCCAAAATTTGTAAGGTACCACAAAAGACCCTGAATAGCTAAAGCAATCTCGATAAATTAGAATGAAGCTGGAGACACTACAATCCCAGATTTCAAGATATACTACAAAGCTGTAGAAATAAAAACAGGAAGGTACTGGCACAAAAACAGACACATAGATCGGTGAAACAGATAAGACCCAGAAATAAATCCATGTTTATATGATCAAGTAATCCACTACAAAGAAGGCAAGAACATACAGTGGGGGAAATACATCTCTTCAACAAATGGTGTTGAGAAAACTGGACAGCTACATGAAAAAGAATGACCACATATAAAAATAAGCTCAACATGGATTAAGGACTAAATGTGAGACCTAAAACCATAAAACTAGAAGAGAATATAGGCAATAATTACTTTGATATTGGCCATAGAAACATTTTTCTAGATACGTCTTCTCAGGCAAGGGAAACATAAGCAAAATTAAACAACTGGGACTACCCCCAAATTAAAAGCTTTTGCATAGTGAAGGAAACCATCAATAAAATGAAAAGACAACCTTCTGTGTTAGAAAGAAAGCAAATGAAGAAAAATAGAAACAAACCAAAGAATGACTCTTAAATATAGAAAACAAACTGATGACCAGAGGGGAGGTGCATGGGGGGTGGGTGAAATAAAGTATATTCTTAAGAGTACACTTATCTTGAGGGGCACTGGTTAATGTATAGAATTGCTGAATCATTATAGTGCACACCTGGAACTTACATAACACTATATGTTAATTACATTTCAATAAAAATTTAAAAAGTGTAATAAAAGAAAAAAAAACATAAAAATGCAACATCCCTAAATCCTCTCTCTTTATTCCCATAGCTATTAATAACAGGCCCAGTTTAAATTGTACATGGGCATTTGAAATTGATGCTCCAAAGCATGATGATATCACTGTGCACAGCAGTGTGAACATTCTTCCAAGGAATGCTTAATTCTTCTTGGAATGGTCTAATAGGCCCATGCAGAAATGAGGCAAATATGCCAGGGAATGAATCCTGAGAATTTTGGAAGGAGTGGAATTGGGACAGAGGTGAATACAAGGCTGGGTAAGAGAATATTTACTGCTATGTGGGTACTTCCCCAAAATAAAATAAAATATGATTCTTGCCAAAATCAAGAGTTGGACACTTAATTGACTGAACTACGCAGGCACTCCTAAAATTTGGTTCTTGATTTTAGCTATATTTTTCTCTTACCAGTCTAATCTTCAATCATTGGGAACTCATTTCAGATCATTCATGATAACTCTTAACACTAAAAATTCTATTTTTGCTGTAGCTTAACACTCTTCAGTCATTCAGTATGTGTTTTTAATAGATAAATTTCAATATATTTCACTTACAATCACCTGAATGTGGATGCTCTTCAAATTTCCAAAACTTTGTTTTTCTGTTTTCCTGCTTTTAAATTAGATCTGACCTATGCCTAAGGTTTAAAATATAACCTAAATGTAAGGATTCTGAAAGATTCAAAAAATCAATATTCACAATCCTCACTTCTTCAAAATCCAATTCCTGTTGTCTACTACGCATTGCCACTTAGATGTTTCATCCAGCACCTCAAACTCAACTTTATTTAAACAAGCCTATATTCTCCCCAACTCTCTTCCACTTAATTGGCTTCACCTTTAAATTTCCCAGTAATAACTGGTGCCACCATCATTCCCTCAATAGGTTATAAACTCTCCCATTGTTACAAATGTTAATTAAGATAATCTTGATACTCATATCTAACCACTCCCTCAGTACTACTGCTCTTTTCTTCAAAACATTCTTTGCATTTTCTTCTTTATTTCCATTTGCCAGTTTATGTCTTTTTCATTCATTCATTCAATAAATATAGAACACCAGCTGTATGAAATGCCCAGGCACTAGGGCAGTAAACAAAACAGACCAAATCATGCCCTCCTGACTTCATTTGTCCTACGACCTTGATGTCAGTCTCATTCAGCTCAAGGACTCTGCTCATGCAGCCTCCTTGCACTGATAAAATACTTACTCACTGATAAAACAGACCATATCACAAACCTCCTCTAGCCTCTCAAGCAGCCCTTTAAGATAAATTCCACCCTCTTAAAAGTTCCAGCCCCCTAATGTACCAGTCTGTAGAGGACCATTTCAAACTCTTCACCTTCCTAAACCTTTTGTCCCAGTCCAAATGGGGTCTTCGCTGCCCATGAATATGTCCTGGCTCATTCCAACTTCATTGTTCTTGTCTGTTCTACTTTTCCATCTATGATTTATTATGCCTGCCATCTCTCTTTATATGAAGTCTAAGTTCTTCCTCTTCTGTGATTCTTTCCAGCCCACTTCTTTCCTTTTAATCTACGTCAGAATTATTGCAACTGACGATCAATCACAGTTTACCTGAGGGTATCTCTTACATTGCAAAAAGCTCCTTACCAACTGCATTATTTATCTTTAAATGTTGGTCTTCTCCCCAGTCTTAAGCAGTGATTCTTTTTTTTTTTTTTTTAAGATTTTATTTATCTATTTGAGAGTAAGAGAGTGAGGAAGAAAGAGCACAAACCCAGGGAAGAGACAGAAGGAGAAGCAGACTCCCCAATGAGCAGGGAGCTTGATGCAGGCCTCCATCCCAGGACCTTGGGATCATGACCCGAGCAGAGGGAAGATGCTTAACTGACTGAGTCTCCCAGGTGCCCCTTAATCAGTGATTCTTAATTAACAGCAGTTGATACAATATATCTGATTGCAAAAATTTGAAATGACACTTTCTTCAAGAAATCGTTAGTTCTGGCACAGTGCCTATTGTGTTTTTACCATTCCTTTAACCAACCACACAGTTAAACAACAGAAGAGGAGGGAACACTTCTTAATTCACTCTAAGAGGCCAGCATTACACTAATATAAAAGCCAGTATTACACTAATACAAAAGCCAAACAAAGATACTACATGAAAACTACAGACCAATAGCCTTTACCAATATTGATGCAATAATCCTCAACAGAATAGTAACAAACTGGATTCAACAACATAGTAAAGGTTTATACAACATGACCAAATAGCCTTTATTCCTGGAATGCAAGGAGGGATGAACATGTGAAAATCAACCACTATATCACATCATATTAACTGAATGAAGGGGAAAAAGTAACACACGGTCCTCTCATTTGATGCAGAAAAATATTTGACAACATTCAAGAGCTTTCATGGTTAATTTTATATGCCAATTTGGGCTACAGTGTACCCAAATATTTGGCCAATCATTATTCTGGGTGTTTCTGTGAGGGTGTTCTAGGATGAGATTAACATTTAAATCAGGGAGTTTCTGGACTGGTGAACACATGGATAGTTGAGGAAAGGGCATGGAAGCTCTAAGCCCCTTCACATACCTTAATCTATGCATCTCTTCCACATGGCTAGTCTTCGGTTATATCCCTACATGGAAAAAACAGTGATTCAGACTGTGAGCCTCTGATGGCTTCTCCACATTCATTAATTCTTACTTGAATTCTCTCACGGATGATATAATTTCTCAGCCCACATAAGAAAAGTCTTATGAAAATAAAAACATGGAAGGGGAAGCTTTAGAAGTATAAGAAAATTCTGGGTATGTAAAGAAGAAAACTATAATAAAATCATTAAGTGAATGCTCAAAAGAAATAGATGCTCAAGGCAACTATATGGCAGGAGCATTATTAGTACAAGGACAAGGGAGAAGATGACAGACACCACGGGACAGGAAAGACCATTTCCTTAAACCTACCCCAGTGATCATTCCCATACTGTAGCTATGGTAAATATGATAATTTCTTCAACTACAAATTATAAATATTTAGTAATACTATCCACATGAATTCCTTTGTACTTGTCCACAAGTTATCTCTGTTAGGAAAATACTGTCATTATTTTTTACCCAGGTCTTATCCTGATTCCTACTGGTTCCACTTTCTCCTACCTGCTGAATGGTAAGTCAAAAAAGACTTTTTTTTTTAAAAACTTTTTCTCTTACTCCTATTCATTCTTTTCCATGCTAGTGCAAACAAACCCTAGTCCTAACTTCTTTAGGCCATATAGATCCCAAACCCCCAACCCTCCCTTTTTTGGGGATATCAGCACTTTCCACCTGGCCATCCTTCACCCTCACAGCCTTAGATGGAGACATTTTATAGAAGTTCACTAATTTGCTCCTACTTATACAGTTGGTAGGTGGCAGAGTGAAACTTGAATAGAGATTTTTTATATCTGTACACTTCTCTATGTTTCCTTGCTCTTAAGTATAACACTAAGTATGACATTGTATATTTGTATATAAGTATACATATATTCATTTAAAAGGTAGATTATAAAGTAATGAAATGGACCTTTCTATGTTGCTTGTGAAAATTTATAAACACTGTATATATCGTGTAAATGAGAAAATACATAACACACCAGATTAGAATGGTTTTATATTAGTTTTATCAAGTCAACATTAGTCAGCAGTCTACAGAAACATTTTAAGTTGCAATTGCTTTTAAATATTATGCTTCAATTAGTCAAAAATGGCATGTTTTATATCTAAATATTCCAATCCATAAGCAAATTTTTGTTTGTTTGTTTTGGGTGTTGTTTGATTTTGTTTTTTTGCCTTGAAGAGGTAACTAGACAAAGGAAATGTGTATTACATTACATCTAATATGACACAAATAAAGCATTAAGAGCTCAGCCCCTGCACAGACAATAAAAGGATTGATTCCATCTGCAGGTACCTTTAAGAAGAAAGGAAAGTTTAAAAGGAAGGAGAGCAAAAAGAAGGTATTTTCATGTCTGTATGGCTAATGTGACCTGTAAGTAAACCATAACATAGAGAAGTGGGCCTAGATCAATTACTGAACATGAATAATAACAAAAATATTTCTTTACATTTCTAGAGTTTAGAGTTCTAGAATTTTCAAAATGCTCTTACATGTATAATCTCATTTTACCATAATGGTTTCATGCAGCAAGCAGGAAAGTGTAGGAAGGCTCAGAATGTCAAAATCCTTCATGAAATCTTTCACACCTAATAAATACCAGGGAGCATGAGAAATCTGAACGTTGTCCTAAGACCTGTGGAATGAGCAACCTAGTTCCTCAATGACAGCTGACAAAGTTTCCTCTAGATGGTTCAGAAGAAAAGTTATCTATAGGGGAGTTTTCTTTATGCCATACTAATCAAGATAATCCCGAGAGATTTTTATTACACAGCTCTCAGGAATCACAGGTAGATAATGAACAGAAAAAAAAAAAAAAAGAAAACAGTCACAAAACTATTATTTTTTTTAAAGATTTTATTTATTCATTTGACAGACAGAGATCAAAAGTAGGCAGAGAGGAAGGGAAGCAGGCTCCCTGCCAAGCAGAGAGCCCAATGCGGGTCTCGATCCCAGGATCCCGGGATCATGACCTGAGCTGAAGGCAGAGGCTTTAACCCACTGAGCCACCCAGGCGCCCCACAAAACTATTATTATACTTCCAAGGTGTTAAAGAAAACATTCACTCATTCGATAAATATTTACAGAGCAACTACCACATGCCTGACACTGTGTTAGACGTTAGGGACTCTATCGCAAGCAAAACAGGTTGTTTGCCCCATCCTCAAGAAGTTTTCCAGTGTGTAGGGAGTGAAGTAAGTGAGACATCAAGTTTTAAAAAGAAATCTCGAAACGTGAGTATGAACTTTGAAGAGCACTAAGAAACAGTGCTATGGTCTGAATTTGTCCCTCCAAAATTCATACTCTTCTTCTTTTTTTTTTTTTTTTTTAAAGATTTTATGTATTTATTTGACAGAAAGAGATCACAAGTAAGCAGAGAGGCAGGCAGAGAGAGAGGAAGGGAAGCAGGCTCCTTGCCAAGCAGAGAGCCCGATGCGGGACTCGATCCCAGGACCCTGAGATCATGACCTGAGCCGAAGGGAGCGGCATAACCCACTGAGGCACCCCAAAATTCATACTCTTAAAGCTAACCTCCAGCGCCATGGTACTGGGAGGTGGAGCCTTTGGGAGGTGATTAAGTCCTGATGCTGGAGCCCTCATCACTGAGACTAGTGTCCTTATAAAATAGGCCCCAGAGAGGGCCTCAGGCCCTTGCCCTCTTCTACCATGTGAGGACATAAGAAGTCTGCCATCTAGAGCAGGGATACCACTAGTCACCTGGCACCTCATCTTGGACTTCCAGCCTCTAGAATTGTGAGAAATAAATTTCTGTTGTTGGCAAGACACCCAGTCTATGGCATTTAAAAAAAAATTTTTTTTTCTAAATTTGACAGAGAGTGAGTGAGATAACACAAGTGGGGGTGGGGGGGGGTAGGAAGAGGGAGAAGCGGACTTTTTGTTGAGCAGGGAGCCAGATAGGGGCTTGATCCCAGGACCCTGGGATCATAACGTGAGCCGAAGGCAGACGTTTAAACCACTGAGCCCCACAGGCACCCCCCAGCTTATCGCATTTTTGCCACAGGAGGCCAAGGGACTAAGATTGGTGCTATACAAGCCTATGGAAGTTACTAGTAACGGGCACTGGAGGGCAGGGAGTAGAAGAGGAGACTAAAAGGTTGTCGGGCAGATTGCTCTAATGAGGGGAGGGCGGGAAAGCATCACACAGCCCCCAAAACGTGAAAGTTCTTGCAGGCAGCTGTCTCCAATTCCCAGCTCCTTTACTTCCATTGAGTTTCCATGTCTACAGGTCCCAGGTTGCCTGCATAAACCATAGCACCCATCTAATGGGTACTGCTCCACGATTACACAACCACTCAGAAGCGGTCAGCTGTGAACTCTGGGGCAGATGCTGTGGGTGGCTCACCCATGTCCCCTGGACACCCGCCGACACACACTTCTATTGCAAGCCCGCGGCTCCTGCTAACCCCCTCCCTCTTGCCCCACTAGGACCTTAGTGGCCCTCACACAGCCAGTGAAGCACCTCTGTCTCGGTGCGGGTTTCAGTCCGGGACTCCCAGTCTACCCCCAAGTCCCCGCTCCCTTGGGGCCCGGCCTGGCCCTCACACCTCCAGCCGCCACCCAGCCAGCATCTTCACACCAGGTCCGGGCCTTGGGAGGCCCTGAATTGTCCTTGGCGGGAACGGTACCCACGGGTGGGAAACACCACATGCATCTCCCCAGGCTGGCAGGGAGGGGAACCCCGCCTCGGCCTGGGCCTCCTACTCACCTACTCGTGGGTTTCAGGAGTCACATGATCCAGTGGGATGCGTGACAGCAGGGGCCACGTCACGGCCAGCCCTTCGCCCGTCCCCGGGGACAGCTTCCTTGGACTCTTTAAGGAATATTCAGCCCTGCAGGGTTGAGCAGTTTTGTGTTCTCTTGGCCTGTTCCTGCTCCTCAAGCACACAGAGAGGGAAAACATGGCGCGGAGTTCTTCAAAGCCACCCCATGTGGGCCACTATGGTGAGAGAGAGCTAGGACGCGCCCAGGCGCAGGAAGCGTCGACGTTCAGGCCCAAACGGCTTTTATTGGCGGCTTTTAATGGCGCAGGCAGGCCTACACCGGACGGGCGCGAAAAGGCAAAGCCCACTGGGAGCTGAGGGCTGGGGCGGGGCTATAGAGGCGTGGGGGCGTGGCCTGGAGACCAAAGGGCTTGGTGGGGCGGGGGCGGGGCCAGCCCAACCATGCGCGTGGCGGTTGGGGAGTGGGCGGAGTCGACCTGCAGCGGTAGGTGGGAGTTGTCTTGGCGGTTGGAAAGGGTTGCACGGTGTGGTCTGGTACCTGGAGACGGTGGCATTCATATCAGTTCTGTAGAAAGCAGGGAATGGTGGCTGCCCCTTGCCCGTAAAGAGCGCGGTCAGTCCACTGCAAGGCCTGAGAGTTGGGGGAGAGAAACTGTGAACAGTGGGTTTTCACAGAGGGATGTTGAAAGTGATTGCTGAGAAGCTAGAGGGATTTCTAGTGAAGCTAGGTGTCATCCTTTCATAATCTCCTGCAGTAAATTGGAGAGCGGAGTAAAATAATTCTATTTACCCAGAGTGGCCTCAGGACGATAAAGCAATCAGGAGGGGACTGGAGTGTGTGCTGTTAGTGAAGGCAGCACTGGAAGGAGCCGAGCTCACTTGGCCCTCTGATCTCCTCTTGGGAGTTTCTGGGAGACTAAGGAATTTGGGGAGAGGTTGTGGGAAGCAAAAGGAAGCCCAGATCTCCAGATGAGGGCAGCTAGGGGTGGGGTTGGAGGTCTGGGCTGTGGCCCCTTGCGGGGGAGGCTCAGCCCTTTAGTGTGGAGTTGGGGAAATATGCACTCTCTTTCGGTTTCTAGGTTCCCTGTACCTTTTTTATTCCCTGGCGTCAGAGGGCATGGCCAGACCAAGAGATGGAAACTACAGGGAGGCCAGCTGAGACTTGATTGAAGAAGGTAAGGATTGGGCTGTATGAACATCCCATTCCTGAGATCCGGCAATCATTTGCCAGGAAGGCTGACCCCTTGGTGGAAAGAGCTTGGCTTCGTAAATGAGAAGTCTGTCTGCTTCTGATTTTGAGTTGGTGATTTAATTCCCCAGGCCTGTATGTCCTCATTTCTGATATGTTGTTAAGAACATTCTCCCTTCTACCTCATAAACTGTGGCAGAGGTCGACTTTGATAGCTGCCAGTGAAAATGCTTTGCACAGTAACTATGACAAGAGCTAACAATTACTGACTCCCAGCCCAGGACTATTAAGGGATTGTCCACATGCAGTCTCGTTTAATCCTTACATGAACTCTTTATGGTAGGTATTATGATCCTCCCTGTACAAATGAAGAGACTATGGCTACTGTCTATCAGAGAATTTAAGTAATTTGTCCAAGGTCGTACAGCACGTTGGAGCAAAATGAAGGCTTGAATTTATTCAGACTGACTCCAGAGCCTACTCTGCAACACTGCAACTATTAAAACCTAAATCCAGTGGGGTTTTTGTTGTTGTTGTTGTTCTCAGGATTTTACAGAACCAACTCCCAAATTTGGGCAGGATACTGAACTATATTTCTTCTAAATCCAACAGTGAGATTCGCTGATTTCAATAATCAACTCTTTCATTATTATATAAGCTTAATTTCTCTGAGCCTTAAATAACATTTTTACCTATAATTAAGGGAAGGTGCCCAGTAACAGAAATGAAAATTTGACCCAGATTAAAAGAGCATAGAAAGAGAGTTATGGGAAGAGGTAATATTAAGTAATTTGTCTCACAAATTGTTGATAATGAAAGGCAAGTTTTATTTTATTTTTTTTAAGATTTTATTTATTTGACAGACAGAGATCACAAGTAGGCAGAGAGGCAGGCAGAGAGAGGGGGGGAAGCAGGCTGCCCGCTGAGCAGAGTCCTATGTGGGGCTCCATCCCAGGACCCTGGGATCATGACCTGAGCCGAAGGCAGAGGCTTAACCCACTGAACCATCCAGGCGCTCAACAAAAAATAATTTTAAAACCCGTACACATTCATTGAAAGTATGCATATAGGTGATTAATATGAAGAATCCCTATTACACTTGTAGTATTTTGTTGTTCTACAAATATGCTCACTTCTTGTTAATTTATCTAAAATAATTTAGGTTCATGACATTACTTGCTAAGGTATATCTAAGTGACTTCTTACATTTCGTTTTAAAACCTCATTAGAGAAGGCACCTGGGTGACCCAGCTGGTTGAGCATTCAAGTCTGGATTTCAGCTCAGGTCATGATCTTCGGGTCCTGAGACTGAGCTCCATGTCCGACTCTGCACTCAACAGGGAGTCTCCCTCTCCTTCTCTCTCTCACTCCTCTCACTGAAATAAAGTAATTAAAAAACTCTTTAGAGAAACTAACCTCACAGAGGTGTGTTGATTGCAGTATAAGAGGAGATTAATTTCAGCAAGTTCATTTTTAACTTTGATCGGAAATGACCCAACTGATGCTGCATTTTCAAAATTCATTTTCAGTCCATCAGCTAGTTCCACAATTTATTTCATGAAGTTATAGTTTTATGTCAACTCCCTTTTATTGAAATTACGTGTCAGAGCCATGATTTTCCTACATAGGCTATTCTAGTAATGAAAAACAAGATTTAAAGCATTTGGTCAAATTCATAGGATGTTTGTAACTTTTCAGATTGGCAATACAAAGATCATCACCTACTTCATTGACAGTCTTTATCGACAGTCATTTTTTAATTATGGAACATGTCAAAAGTCTGTAAAATTGTGTTCTTCCAAGCTTCTTTTATTTCTCCCTTACAATCATATATTCACTGGTAAAACATGTTGCTATGCTTCCTCCCACAGAAGTATAAAAATCATTAAAATATTGAAGAGGGGCACCTGGCTGGCTCAGTCCTTAAGAGTTTGCCTTCGGCTCAGGTTGTGATCCCAGCAGATCTCCTCTGCTCGGTGGAGAGTCTGCTTCTCCCTCTCCATGTGCATGCTCTCTCTCTCAAATAAATAAATAAAATCTTTTTTAAAAAATCAAAGATAACAACAAATAAGCAAGACTATCTAGTTTACACTTTAAAAAATTAGAATAAAAAAAATAAAAAATTAGAACCAAATTAACTTATTTTGTAGAAACATAAGGCAAGAATTTGACACAATGTCGTTCTTGACACAACTTCTTCCCCATAAAGATCCTAATTCAGCATGCAGTACCAGTTATGACTCAACTTCCATATTATGACATTATAAAAAGAATAATCTTCAATTTACCATGTTAGTTTTTGCTGCATCGTTAAGCATAGGTTTTAGGTTAGCTGACATATTTCATAGCAAGACTTTTCTCCATGACAGGAGCTGTGAACCAATTACAGTCAGTTGCAAGCTCTCCATCCAGGGAACTCTCACAAAATGCTTTACTCTCATTGCAGAGGTGCCATCAGAACACATTCCTACTCAAAACTTAAATTCCAAGCACATTTGTTAGCAAGAAAGCTGGGGCGAGGGCGGGGCGGAGAATCCTGTTTTTTTACTATCATGTTCAAATTAGTTCATTTTAGCAAGATCTTTGTAGTTGTCAAGTTGCAGTGAAAAATAGGCAACATTATATGTTTTATGAGTTGGTCTTAAATCATAATAGCTAGTTTCTGAACACATCTGATTGGAAAGTGTTTCTTGAGCCCCATTTTTTCCTGTTTCACCTACTGCTTCTAAGCAAGCATCACCAAAGCAATCTTTTGCTAATCGTTCAGTAATTATTCAGTTTTAGCAACCTAAGAAGCAATTCCTTGTGAAGCTCCCAAAAGCTTTAATGTTTATAGTGTAATACCAAACATCTGCTTCTGTCAGCCTTTTAATTCAAAACTCTCTTTCTCAAAGAATTTTTTTGTTTTGAATTTGTTTGGCAAGTAAATGTCACTTCAGTATCAGTTTCATTCATGACTCATTAGTAACTTTCCCATAAATCACGCTCCGGTTTTAGTACTTCGTCAAATTTACTTGCCTAATAGAGCTACGAATATATGTATGTTTACATTAAAAAATCGTAATTAAAAGTCAAAATGATTTAAAGACATTATAAATGAATAATGTGTATAGATTGGAGGATGTTGGATTACAGCTGACAGATCTTAAAGTGATAGGCCGCATGAGGAGGAGGTCCTCCTGTGCATAGCAAGTATACAGCTCGAGTCACATGTCGTTCACCATTCAAGTCCCACCCAAACTGCTCTGTACTCTATTCAATGAGACGAGTTCACCAATCCTGTCCTGGGGCTTTGAGGAATTATCCCGATATTACATATATGTTTCTCAGAGCTTGCTCCTGTTCTTTCTGCCTACCTTATCTTGGACCAGAAACAGTTTGCCAACTGGTGCCAGATCCCAGACCACACTTTGAATAGTATTATCCTAGAATTTAAGATTGGCACTTGCCAAAAATGCAAATCTGCTGGGTGCCCAATGCTTACCTGGCAATGGATGAGAAAGGATTAGCCATTTCGTGCTCTGGTTTGGCTCAGCCCCAATGATGGGGTGTGTCTTCTTCCAAAGCTACACTTGGGTCATCTTACAGCTGAGGAAGCAGGGAGTCAGAGGGTGGAAGTGACCTGGTGGGGATGGAACTGGATCAGAAAAGAAACTAGGGCCAGGTCTACCCATACCTCATCCTCAACCAGCAGCCAAACTGTATAGGCAGCAAGCCCAGCCCAGCCCTTGGCCTCTCTGAGTCTGAGCTTGAGCCTTCTTGGGGGACGGCAGGCTGGGCTGAGCTCAGCCCATACTCAGGGTTATCTTTGCTAAGTGTCAGTCAAGAAAGGCAACAACGTCTGATGGGATATAAATATCACCCTGGATTTTCATACTTCCTCAAAGAACAGCCTCATCCTGGGGATCAGCAACGGCAGACTGGATGCCATTGGATTAGAGATTTATAATTGGCAAGGTAGGTGTGTAATATCCAGGATTTTTTTTCTCCCCCATCAGTGATAGAGTAGTTAGGAAACATTAGATATGCCTAGCACCAAATCCCAATGACCTATACTAATGGAATGGGGAAAGTCTCTTCACTCATGTAGAGCTGATGGCAAGAGACCTTTTAGTGACTTTGACGGTACAGAAGCTGTGTCCTTGCCCTGCTCCTCCTCAGCAGCTCAGATCCCGACCTGGTGGAGGCAGAAGAATAATTCTCAATTGCCCTCCTCAGGCAGAATGGACCAACTAGAGTGAATGAACGAATCAGGAGTCAGCAAAGGATGAGCATGGGGTATGGAAAGGCCACATGTGCATGACATCGGCTCCTGTATGGGACTCCAAGCTTCCAGACGAAAGGCATAAGGTTGTTTGTTGTTTTATACAGTGGCCTGCATGGTAGTCACTAAATCTATGAGGTCTCCAGACGCTTAAGTTACCTTTCTTTTGCTAAAATAGCATTGCATCTCTTCTTTCGAGTTTCATGGATTGATCTGTAAGTCCTGCCCTTCCTCTAATAGCATTTGGGACTTGTATAGTTACAGCTGCTCACAAAGCCTCTTGTGAAAAATACTTTGCAAATGTCCTTTTCCTCCTTAGTGTTTCCAGAGGCACAGGGTAGAATGACCTGCTTTTAGGTTTTCTAGCCTAATGATAGAGACTCTGAACTCAGGCAGACCTCTAAGTTTCTTTTTTTCTCCCCCAAATCTTCCAAACCTTAAAAAAAAAAAAAAAGATAAAACATACCATCAAGGATAGTAATTTATATGGCTATTTGCTGTCTGGAAACAAAGAGAACATGAATGGAATATTATACCATGAGATAAGTGTAATATTCGCGCAAGAGAAGTAGTTCAGTGGTTCTCAGCAAGGGGACATTTGTCTGAACCTAATTTTGGTTGTCACAACTAAGGGAGAAGGGAAAGTGTGATTGGCATTTATCTAATGGGTAGAGACCAGGGATACTGCTAAACATCCTACTGCACCCAGAACAGTGCCCCCCCCCCCCGCCGCCTCAAAGAATTATCTGGCACCAAATGGCAATATTGTCAGATAAGGAACCCATGATTTAGTTATTTCTTGAAATTTCTTCTAAGTTAACACTTTAGTGACTTATTTCTAGAAATAATTAATCTCTGATATTTGATTCTTTGGGGTTTTGGTCTATGTGTAAGTACTTACCAAATAGAGTATATTTGTAAAACACACAATTCAAAATACTAAAAAATATTAAAAGATACAAAGAATTACCAGTTTGAGGACACTGGTCTTCATGCTTCTGATAGTTTGTAGAGAAGGAGATTCTAATTTAGTCTTACCATTTTCAGGGGAATCTTCTGATAAAGGAAGACTGCCTAGGGCATCAAACACACTTTTCAACTGAGAAGGCATCAGCACACCAGAGAAATGCATGCAGTCTGAACAGGCACAAAGTTCTTGTTGATGGTCAAGTCCTCTGATGTGAAGGCCTGGGTTTAATGCTGGCCTTAACATCAGTCTCCTGTATTTCATCACCATACCGTCCCCTTGGTCACAGCAGAACCTTCATGTCTACTGAGGAGCTTTCTGAGGTGTGCCAAAGTGTGAGGAGCTGCCTCTTTCACAAATTGGATTCCACCCCTCGCAGACCATGGTGACAGAAATCCTTCGAGTAACACTGAGATCAGGTCCAGGAGTCGACCTGGGACTTCAGTTCTGTGGTGTGTGGTTTTTTCTGACTTCAGATAATTGTCCTTGGTAGACCCCAATGACAGTTGGTTCAGAACTGGTGATAAGTTCAATGGAGCTGACACAGGCTGACAAAAATTCCTATAGTAAAGAGTTTGTGGAATTTCCCCAGATGGGGCTTGGAGAGTTTGTCACATTAGTGGGTTTTTAAGAATGCCTTTGCTCTTCATGCATGCAACTGTGTCTTCTTCTTCTTCTTTTTTTAAAAATAGATTTTATTTGAGAGACTGAGTGTGAGAGACCACAGAAGTGGGGCAGAGGGAGAGGGAGAAGCAGACTCTGCTGAGCAGGGAGCCTGATGTGGAGATCAATCCCAGGACCCTGGGATCATGACCTGAGCCGAAGGTAGACGGCTTAAGCGACTGAGCCACCCAGGTGTCCCCCCTCATTTCCTCTTATGACAAAACTTCTACATGTGGTTCATGTTGCTCCATTGTGGGTTGCTTAGGGGAGAGCGTGATGGCTTTAAGTATAGGCTTCTAGCATGTCATTTGGCACTTCTGTGTCCTGATATGTCTTCTTTTGCTGATTTATTTTGATCAGTTTATCTTAAGCAAATGTTCCTCACCCAAGGAGATGGATAGAGTATTTTCCCCCGCAAGAGGAGGCAGCAGCCACATCTCCTCCGGGGAGGAATCCGTGATTGGCCTAGTTTGGAGGGCACCATCTGGCACACTCCCCCAGGGGCTGGCCGGCAAGTGCAGGAATCTGCAGGGCTCTCTTCTGATCCAGGTGAGCACTGGAGTTTCTGTTTGTTTCCAGAGTCACAGGCAGCAGATATCCCTGCAGTGGCTCGAGCGATATGATCCTTTGCCACATGGAGGGCCAGGGGCTCTGTCTAGCAACTTAGCACGAGCTGAGATCCAGAACACAAAATGGGAACACTTTCTAAAATCCCCCTTTCCCTAATTTTAGACCTTTTAAAAAGTATGCTGCTTTTTGTTAAGGAAACATTTTTAGGAAACCTATCCTTCTTGGGGGCTGACGTCTGCACAGGTGCTCAAAACTATCCTCTTCTCTTGACCCTGGTGGTTGGGAGTTTTCTTCATGGTCTGCATCAAACACCCAGTCACTCTGGAAGGAACCTGTACTTCTGTTGCAGTTTTTGTAATAGCAACATCATTTCCCGATTGCCGTCAGACATCTGTCCAGGGATGTTACCCAACTGGGAAAATATCTCAAGAATTGTACCGTAGCAATAAGCAAAAGCTGCTCTCTATTTGTCAAAGACAATATAAACTTCATCTCTTCCAGAACCTACAGTAGCTGCAGGACAGATCAGATGTGATTCTGTATAATGCTTCAAGTTTCATTCCCACTTTAAATTATTTAAGGCTGGCTTGGGTAATTCCTTCTTAAGAATGTCAAAGTTGTGATTTCAAATCCATTTGAAATTCATAAAAGGAACATGGGCTGAGAGGACACATTCATCTGGAGCTCCAGAGAAGGTTAAGTGAAGCCCTCTTTTTTTCCTACATATGCCCCAATCGGTTGTGGGTCCAAGGAACCTACAAGCCTCCTCAGGTCCTTTCCATTGTCACAACAATGCTCACTATAAGCTGGCACCTGTAATTCCAGCAACTGTAGCAGTACACACTGGAGAAACAGTGTGAAGTAACATGCCTCCCTTTCAAACCAGCTTTGAAGTTGTTAGCCTGAGGAATCTTGGACTCTCTCAAATACTGAGAAGGAGGAAAGATCCAGCCTCTTTCCAGAAACTGTTCCATTGGAAATTATCATTTTTCACAGGAGATATTCTTGGTTGTCCTTCTTGACAGCAGAATGATCTGAATGCTTTCCCTATGGTAAGCCTTTCTAGTGTTTTCTCAGGCAATGGCAGTGGGCAGAGCATGGTTTTCTCCCATGGTCCAGCTGGCATGGAAATTCAGTACACCGCCACCATGTTTCAGAGCCCAAGCACAGAGCCTGGACCTGGCTTTCTTTTTACAGCTTTATTGAGGCATAACTGACATATAATAAACTTCACATATTTAAAGTATACAGTTTAATGCATTTTAGCATATGTATACATCCCCGCAACCACTGCATGATGAGATAATGAACATATCACCCTCAAAACTTTCCTCAAGCCCGTTAGCCATCCCTCCCTTTTACCCTCCTTTAAATATTTAACATAATGTTTCAGAGTTGAAGACAAAAAGTGGGAAAGCTACTCTACCCATTTAGTGAGTCTGGGTATAATCCCAGCTCTAAAACAAAGTAAGAAAATGATGACAATTTTAGACCAACATTACTTCTGGACCTAGATGTGAAAGTCCTTGATGAAATACTGGTTAACAGAATTAATCAGTTAAGGAAAAAATTACAATTGCACAATTACAATTGCTTTTCATAGAATCCCCTTTTTATTCTCCAATGTATTTTTTCACTAAATCTTTGTTCATTTTTTCCCCTACTTTTCCCTCCCAATTTCCTCACAGTTATAGCTTTAGCTGATATTCTCATTTTATCCTGACATTATAAAACAAGCTGGCTGTTTTCTCATAAGTTCCTACAGAGGAAATGTGTCCTAGATGAGGAAAAGATTCTAGAAGGTGGCAATCACCCACATTTCAAAATGAAAGGAGCAAAACAATGAGAGAAGTCATATTCAGTTACAATTTTCTTAGGCCCTTCTATTATTCACCAACCCCCTGAGTCCCCCTCAATACCACTGGAGTTGCCAGATAGTCACTTGTCAGGTTTAATTTGTGTCAAAGCTCCTGAAAACAAAGACTGCTTCTTTGACCTTGGAGGGTAGGACCCAACAAATAGGTCTTCTTTGATATTAATGATTCATTTGATCTGTCTTTGCAGGTGTCTCTAATGTTTCTGGTATTTAGGAATGAATGTTGAACTTTCTCAACAAATATTTACCAGTTAAGTGCTAACTTTGCACTTGAACTGCATGCTGAGATGAAAATGGAGATAAAGCTCTATTAAAATTGCTAGGACCAAAAAGCATAGTTGCACCTTAAAACAGGATAAATTCAAGAGCTAAATTATGGTATAGTGGGATAGAAAGGAATGGGAAGGCTCTAAAAAGGTAGCTGAACTTAGGCTTTGCAGGGTATATGGTGGGAGCCCCTGAAACAGCCCAGCTGCCAAAGTGCTTTCACTGTAATAACGGGACTGTTGGGTATGGGGTTGGTGGTATGGGGACGTGAAAGATCTAAGTTCCCTAGTTGAAACAGGTACCCTGGTGTAATGGGAGAGAAAAGAGTACAAGGTGGATGAGGCCTGATCATGGAGGACCCAACAAAATTACCTTGTGCCCATTTCCAGTCAGCCCCTTCTGTAAGAGGCAACCACTTTTCAGGTATCCACCACCATAGACTGCTTCCTCCTGCTGTTGAATTTCATATAAATGGAATTATGTAGTACAGACCATTTCATGTTTGGTTTCTTTCACCCAACATTGGTTTTGAAATTCATATTTTTGCATGTATTTAAAATTCCTTTTGGGGGCACCCGCATGTCTCAATCCACTAAGCAGATGACTCTTGATCTCTGCTCTGGTCTTGATCTCAGGGTCTTAAGTTCAAGCCTGGCGTTGGGCTCCACGTGGGGTGTGGAGCCTACTTTAAAATAATTCCTTTTTATTGTTGAATCCCACTCTGTTGAATGAATTAACCACATTTCTCTCTTCTCCAGGTTTTGTCTACCATGAATAAAAGTGCTATGAACAATTTTGTAGACATATTTGCATGGATATATGCTTTAATTTCTCTTGGGTAAATAGGAGTTGAACTTAATAGGTTATAGGGTAGACGTCTGATTAACTTCATTCCATTCTGCTAGTTTTCCCAAATGGTTCTCCCATTTTGCATCCCCACCAGCAATGGATGAGAATGTGTTACTCAATATCCTTGCTAACATTTGGTATTGTTTCTCTTTTTAATTTGATCTATTTTGGGTATTCTTGTGATTATGAAGTACTATCACATTGCGGTTTAATCAGTATTTTACTGATATCTGATGATGAGTACCTTTTCATGTATAGTGACCATTTCTATACTTTGATGGGTATTGGTTCAAATCTCTTGCCCTTTAAAAAAAAATAAAAGGTGTCTTTTGTATTATTGAGTTGTTAAGAGTTCTTTACATGTTCTGGGTAGAATACACCATGTGCACACATACACATATTTACTCCCAATCTGTGATTTGCCTTTTCATTTTTTTAATGGTATATTACTGAGCAGAAATCTTAGATTTTAGGAATCCAGTTAATCAATCATTCCCTATGGCAAAGTGTCTGTTGTCCTGTAGTAATACAATATAAGTGAGAGGCCTGATCCCAATCTGTCTTCTAAGGACATAGAGTTCAGGACTACAGCAAAATCGACTGCTGTGTAGTGATAAAAAGGTTATAAACTTGCAGAGCAACTATGCAAATGAGCTGTTACAATATAAAAGTTCATAAATAAGATGACAATCCAATCTGAATGCCGTGTATGTTAGTTATATGTATGTTAGTTAATAAAACTCTGATGAGCCTTTAAAAGAGTGCCCTTTCTATCCCTTGCCAACTTTGGTCTGGACTGTCAGAAAACATGTAACTTACCACCAGGAAGGTAAGAGAAACATGAGAGGCCCCAGCATCCCTGCAACTCCCGATTCTTTTCAATCTGCTTGTATACTTTTTGCTGTTGAACTGCATTTTGCAGAGATCTTTGGAACTGAGATAATGCCCTCTATCACCTGGCACAGCCGACAGGATTCCAAATTGATTTAGTGGAGATTGTAGCTGGGCTCTGGGAAAGAATATTCTGGGATGGCCATTAGAGAACAGCATGCACTCCCTAGTCAAGAATGACAAGGGATTGATAATCTAAGTGAGACTTTGAAGTGATTAACTGGATGCCTAGGAATGATGATTTCATTAGCCATGGAACAGAAAACATGCCTCCCTGGAACAGGGCAAGAAACTGTACCATGGGAGGGCAAAGCCACTACCCTTCCAAATGGATTAACCTGTTACCCCCCCCAAAAAGAAAGAGTAGGGAAAGCACATTCCTTTGGTTTTCAGTGTCCATTCTCTGAGCCAAAGGCCAAGAGCTACATCCAAGGAAATTAGCAAAACATCTGGAATGAAGCTGTGTTTGCGTAGGGTGCAGGAGAGAGACTCAAAAAGAGACAGTCTAGTCTGCTTACCTTGAAAGAGGCCGGTACAGATAAAGAGGCCCTCTGAGGTGCAAGGACAGATGCAGTGCTTCTAGAAGTGTGCAGTCCCCATGTTTGGGACTTGAATCTAGCAGTGAGCAGCAGAGATGGTGCATGCCTCATTTGGGCTCCTATCCCCACTGGAGGGCCCAGAGCCTCTGTTCACCCGGGGGGAGGCCAAAAAAGCAGATGGAGTGCCATATGTCTGCTTAGGACACAAGCACTCAAGTTGCAGGGGAAGGATCACCAGGAAGTGCTCCCGGGCCACCTCTCTTCCCAGTTACCCTAAGGCCCCACAGTGTGGTGCTGGGTGTGGGGCTACAAGGTGCCTGACTTTAACTACAGCTGTGGACAAAGCTTTAAAGGCCCTTCATCTCCCAATCCCCATGTAAAGAGATGATCTGAAGAAAGTTCTGTCTTACTGAAGGGTTCTAACACAAGAGGATGACAACAGAAGCCCAAAAGCAACCACTCTGCAGCTCATCCTGCACCAAATACTGGAGCAGAACCCAAATCCTCCACTGCTGTCTATTGATAGATACCCAGAAAGCTGAATGTTCTCTAGGATGATGACAGACTTTTTCAGAGGTAAAATTTACAGAACATAAATGTTTACAAGTTCAAGCCAGAAGGACCTGGGCCTACCTGTGTTCTTTTATGACTAGGATATGACAGTACTTTTAAACTTGGTCCCCCCAATGGTTTGCCACTGGGTTGATGTGGGCTGTGACAAGAAAGGATCCAAGGGACTCCAATAAGAGTTTTGACTTGAAATAAAAAGTTGCTCTAAACTGAGGTTTTAAAAAACCAACATATGGTTAGAATGGATTTTGGCATAAAGATTTAAAAATTCACTTTGAGACATGCTAACTATGGAATGTTTAAATGGGGACATTTTTGCTAAACTGGATAAAAATGATGCAGCACCATGATTTGATGTGTTAAACTACCATGTACTATTATTTGATGTTAGCATGCCCTTAATCTCCAGGATAAAGATAATTGGAGCCCCATTAAGATTAATTGGACATATACTAAATGATTGGTCAAGAGATAAAAGGAAGATTACTGTTTCATGGAAAAAGTCAAATCCTAATGATCATATATTACTTTGTATATTTGTTAAGTGTCTTAAACATATGCTATGGATGGAAGGACTGTATAAAAGAAAAGAAAAGAAAAGGGTCAACATGACCTTTTCTGTATCTCTATGGAATCTGACCTTTAAAGATATTTATTTATTTCTTGGGTTGGGGGGCGGAGCATGAGCCGGAAGGGGGGCGGTGCAGGGGGAGAGGAAGAAGCAGGCTTCACTGGGCAGGTACTCTGAGACGGGGCTCAATGTCAGGACCCTGTGAACATAACCTGAACTGAAGGCAGACTCTTAACCCACTGAGCCACTGAGGTGCTGCTGGAATCCTGACTTTAAATCAACATCCTTGCTGTTCTCTTCTAGGACCCTGGTAGGAGAACATATTAGCTGTACTGCTGGGGAGCACTGCTTTTAGTAAAAAGGTTGATCTCACGATGCACACCTATTATTTTAAATCATGATTTCTGTAACCTTTTCCTCCATGTAATGGGTGGTGCAGTGAATTGACATGTGCTGCTGGCTCTAGTGGGTGCAGAAAGACCAAAGATAATTCCTCAGACTCATCCCTCTGTATGAATTGTGGAGGAAGACCTAAACCTCAGAGAAATACCTGAGACTGTCTCGCTCTGTGGCAACTTCTTTGGCACTTTTGCATAATAATTTCACACAGTATCCAAAAGATAAGCAAGTTACTGTTATTTGTTGCTGTTAAGTGATCTTTTGAAATCTGTAAATTCTTACAGTCCTTCGAATAGGGGTTGCTAATGGCACGTAGGCATCCTGAAATTATTTTGTGAACCTTTTGCTTGTAACAATGCCTAAAATGGCATGTGGTAATGCTAACTTGCTTAACTGACATGGAGGGTGTTAAGTTTTTATGTTCAGTATATTGTGTGTTTATTATCTGCATCACTATATAATACTTCTGGAACTATTGCATTGCTGAATCAAGAGTTGTAGGTTTAGAGATTATGTAACTGGATAGTATAATTGAGAAAAGAATAACCCTGGATTGCTTGTTAGAACTGGATCACTTTGCAACTCCTTCTAAAACATCTGTTGTTTGAACCGATAAGTCACTGCTTTAAAATAAGTTGTTGCAGCACTGGAAGGTTTAAGAAACCAGAGGAGCTCCCACTACCCTATTTGGCAATAGATTATCAGATTGGTGAATTCACTGATCATTAATGATGGGTATGTTCTTATTTTGGTACTTACCTGTCCAGACTGTTATGTCATTGGGTTGGAGCCCTGGGGTGCCATGGATTGAGAAGTACTGAGTAAGGGTCACTGATGGGAGAGAAGACCCTGTCATCTAAGGACACAAGCTACACTCCAACACTGGCCCACACCTGCACAGTGAGGAATAACGTGGTAAGGCTGCAAAGCAAACACTCAGATTGAATTACTGTTAGCTAGAAGCTCATAGACAAACTGTAAGGATATACATGCTTGCTAGTTGAAATAGCTCAGGTAAAATTTCGAAAGCATACCTCTCCATTCTCTCTGCTTCTCACCCCCACTCAACTTCTGTCTGAAGATATTTGGAGAGAGTATAATTTACTGTGGGGAAGATAAAAAGAAACATCTAAAGGGAACTCCAACATTGCCCAAACTCCTGATTCTCTTTTATCTGCTTCTGTGTTTTCATGTTAAGAATTCTTTTTTCAGGGGCACCTGGGTGGTTTAGTCAGTTAAGCATCTGGCTCTTGATTTCCACTCAGGTCATGATCCCAGGACCCTGGGATCAAGCCCCACATCAGGCCCCCTGCTCAGCAAGGTGTCTGCTTAAGGACTCTCTCTCTCTCTCTTTGCTCCTCTCTCTGTCCCTTCCCCTACTCATGCATGCCTGATCTCTCTCTAAAACAAATGAATCTTAAATTTTTTTTAAAAGAAAAACATTTAAAAACACAAATTTTTTTTCAAAATTCTATGAAAAATTTCAAGCACGGAGAATATTACATTGAATATTGCTATGCCCACTACCATTTATATCATAAATATTTTGCTATACTTGGCCTCCAGCATATCTGTCCACCTATCCACCCTTCTATTCATTCATCAAACTGTCTTACTTTTATACATTTCAAAAGAAGTTTCAGACACTAATATACTTCCCCTGAACGACTCCAGTATGCATACCATTACCTAACGTTCAATATTTGTTATTAGCAGATTCTTTTTTTTTTTTTAGATTTTTTTTGAGGTAATATTTACATATAATGAAATGCAGAAATCTTAAGTAAACATTCACTAAGTTTTGACAAATACATCTTTATAACCCAAACACTTATCAAAATATCAAACAATACCGTTCCACAGAAATATAATGTAAGCGACAATATATAGCTTATACTTTTCTAATAGCTACATTAAGTAAAAAGAAACTGCTAAGATTTATTTTATAATTTATCACTTTAAGTTAAATATTTAAAACATTAGAATCGAACTTGGAATAGTAAAATATTACTGAGATGTTTTATATTCTTTCCTACCCAGTCTTCAAAATCTGGTGTGTATTTTACACTTGGAACACATCTCAGTTCAGACTAGTCATATATCAAGTGCTCAACAGGACCATGCAGCCAGGGGACCTGGCATGCGATGGCACATAGAGAATGTTTCAATTTCCCAGGAAGGCCCCATGCCCCTTCCACCCAGTCTCCATCCCTATCCTCACAGAGGCAACCATCGTTCTGGGTTTTCTCCCCCATGGTTGTTGAGCTCTGCCTGTCCTAGCATTTCATGTAAAAGGAATTGTACAGTATGTAGTCTTACTACATACTGTAGTATCTTACTCAGCATAATAACTATCTTACTCAGCATAATGCTTCTGAGATTCATTTATGCTATTATCTGTACTCAGATAGCAGGTGGTAGTTGTATGGTTAGTCTGATAAGAAACTGCTCAGCCCTTGTCCAAAATGGCTATCCCATATTCGATCAGCAGTTATTAGAGTTCTGATTCTTCCACACTCAGAATAGTCAATCTTCTCGATGTTAATTATTTGGTGGGTAGATAGTGGTTTCTCCTTGTGGTTTATTTTGCATCTTCCTAATAGCACATGATGTTGAACGTGTATATATGTGCTTATTTGCCATTTGTGGTTTTTTTTTTTTTCATCTAGTATCCAAGTCTTATGTTCTTTTCAAATATGTGCTTTTCTTTTCACTAGTGAATTCTTTATATATCCTGAATGTCACTCTTTTATCAAATATATGCTTTATATCTATGTTTTTTTTCCCCTAATCTGTGGTTTGTTTGTTGGACTTCTTAGTGATCTCTTTGGATAAGCAGCAGTTTTAAATTTTGTTGAGGATTATTTTCTTTTAAAAGGGCTCTTTTCTGTTCCTCAGAAAGCTCTGCTTATCCTCAAGTCACAAATCTACTCTGTTTTCTTATGAAGATGTCATTGTTTCAGGTTTTAATTAACAATATGATCCCTTTTGGATGAATTTTTGTATGCCTCGTGATATGTATATACAGTTGTTCTAGTACCTTCTGTAGAAAGCTTCCTTTCTCAACAGGGTTCCTTTGACACCTGTTGAAAATCAAATGACCATGTAAGCAAGCACCTCTTTCTGTGCTATTGATATAGGTGTTGGCCTTCACTCTGCAATGTCTTGTCTTAACACTGTAGCTTTAGATCAGTCTTTAAATCCCTGATTCTAATCCAACTTTGTTCTCTTTTTGGGGGTATTATTACTTCAGATGTTTTAGATTCTTTGCATTTCCATATAAATTTGATAATAAGTTTGCCAATTTGTACCTAAAAAGCCTACTGGTGTTCTTACCAGGATTGCATCAAATCTATGGGTCTGTTTGTAGAGAACTGACATCTTGCCAACGCTCTTCTATTCATCTGTTCCCATGCAGAAATGTGGTATATGTGTACATTTATTTTGCTATTCTCTAATTTCCACCAAAAATAGTTTTTAGCATACTTGTTTTGAATATATTTTGGTAAATGTTTACACAACTATTTTATGTTTTTTGATGCTATAGAAAATGGAAATTAAAACATTTACTTTCCAACTGTTTGCTGCTAATATAAAAAATACAATTAATTTGGTTGACTGGGTGGCTTAGTCAGTTAAGCATTTACCTTCAGCTAAGGTCATGATCCCAGGGTTGTGGGATTGAGCCACACATTGGGCTCCCTGTTCATTGGAGGGTCTGCTTCTCAACCTCTCCATCTGCCTAACACTCCCTCTGCTTGTGTGCTCTCTCTCTCAAATAAATAAATACAAAATTTAAAATTACAATTAATTTATATATAATCATCTTATATACCATGACCTTGGTAAATTATTTTACTAGTCCTAATAGCTGAAGATACTCTAGTCTTTCCCACATATTCTTATCATTTATAAATAGAGACTATTTTATTTCTTTTCTCATCTTTATGTCTTTTCTTTCTGGCCTTTTGCACAGGATACACAGTAAGATGTTGAATTTTTTAAAAAGACTATGAACTGGTATTGAATTTGTCAAATGTTCTTTTTCTGTATCTATTAAGAAAGTTTTTCTTTTAAAGATACATATTAAAAACTTGTCCCAAACATCAACTCAAATAAATTTAGGAAATTGTTTGTTCAATCTATCCCTTACCTACAGCTGTCCATTACTATCGTGCTATTTGGCTTTTGTACAAGACCACAACCTGGTGGGTCAGTGACAGAGAGTGGGCTCAGACACATACCTTCTGACTTTAAAGCTCCTACTCTTACACCAGCATCATGGTGCCCTTAGACTAGCAGAAGTACCATAAGAATTCTTGTGACAATGCTTTTAGTATTTTTCTCTTTATTTTTATGGATAAAATGCAACATACATATTATACTTAACAATGAAAGTTGGGACAAAAGAATCAATACTAACTTTTGAGATGGGAGACAACATAAGACAACATTGGGATTTCTTGTGACATTAAATAATTTTCTAATCAGAGCACATAGTTTTAGAAAATACTCAGGAAAATGACAAAGAAAAGATGTTGTTTTTAAATAAAGGTGTGTGTATGTGGAAAACTATTTAAAATGTTTGAGAGAAACATTTTAATCCATGTCATATTATTTTTTATTAAATGACATATTGATGGAAAACAGTTGAAAATACCTGTCAGAAACTAGGAACTATTTAATCCCATAATATATATTCTTTTCAGGCATGTAAAACATTTGTGAAAAACATTTGAAATATGCTTCAAAGAAAGAAGGGACATTTTAATCTCATGCTACTTTTCAGTCAAGTGCAGTATGGGGAAAGCAGCTGAAAAAATGCCTGAAAGAAGAGAGGACTATTAATTCCCACACTTGAAGACCTGCATTGCAACATGGTGAGACACACATGACAATGACTCCATGACAATGACTAAGGGACATGAATTCTCTCAGAGTATAACACAGGTCACAGGTACAGAGTATTTTTGGCTTTAAAGCTTGCACTAAAAAATATTTTACATCATTGAATGTATATTATTAAATGTACACTGAAAGCTAACTGAAGTGACTTAAATAAGATGACTCAGGGACAGTTTGTAACAAAAACTGTTAAAGTCCATTAACTTTTTTCCTAAGAAAGACACGTGAGGTAGTTTATACTGTGTATACATTGTAACAAAATTAATATTCCAGTTTATTTGAAGATCTTACTGGCTCTAAGAATCATATCCCCCAGTGACCTGCTTAACAAAGGGATCCTCTTTTGCAAAATGGAGAAAACAATGAGCCAGCTCTAGGGTTTTTTCTAAGTGTCACTAAAATGTTAACTTTCTCTAATGCCTTCCTTGATATTATTCTCCTAACTGTACACCAAGAGCACTTGGGAGGAGGTGGGTGGGAAGCTAGTGAGAACTGAATCTAGGAGCTCAGGATCTGACTCTTGTTTGCATACATACTACTCATTTTTACAGACTACCATAACTATTTTAAAACAACTTTTGATAAAGCAAAGATAGTTTCAATAATTATTTGACAGAAATTTTTAAATTGTAATTGTAGGGGTTTGTTTATTCTTTAAGAATAAAATCAATAAAAAGAACCTCTACTCATACAAAAATTTGTGTGTCTACTGAAATTCTATAATTACTTAGTTTATCCTATGACTAAGAATAAAAGTTATATTCAGAGATACTGGTATTGACATGGCCTTCCATATTACATAGTTATTTGAAAGTTGTCACACATACTTAAATACATTCAAGTGATTAATTTAAAGCTATTGGGTTAGCTAAGTCTTTAACATCTGACACCACACAAAAGTAAGATATTCAGAAACAGTTGTCTCCTGTCATCTGTCACTTATTTAAAAGTAATGATAAGTGGAGTAAATCTTAAAACCTTTGGAACTTATACACAGGTTTAACATGTTTTCAGCCCAAACATGGGAAAATTCTCAAATAAAAAATTAGATCTGCAAATTTTTGATTTAAAAAGTCTTCTACAATAGTATTAACTATATGAAACTATAGGAAGCACGATGAGAAAAACCAGTCCCTGTTTTCATGTATAAACAGAAGTATGAGAGCTAATTTAAAGAATTTCTTCTGTGTGTGGGTATAAATTACTGCCATCTTATGCTCTGGAAGTTAGCAGCTGCATTAAATAAAATGTTTACTCCTATTGTTCTGAATTTCAAAAACAATAAAAGCATTTTTTCAGACTCTTGAAAACCATTATGTAAACTAACATACCATCAATTAGTGAAACATTGAAAAGTGATGAAATGTAGGAATATATAAAAACCTACATGACACATGTTTATCTTCTAATGGGTTTTCAGGCACAGGAAATAAAAATTCTCAAACAAATAAAATGAATGGATATTTGAGTTTTTTATAAAAATTAAAAAACCCTAATGGCCAGAAACATAATTATCTACATGTTGAATATAAATAATGTTTTCAGAGCTATCAAGGCATAATAATGCTGCATATAAAAGATTTCTTCTAGGGGTACCTAGGTGGCTCAGTCGGTTAAGCATCTGACACTTGATTTTGTTTGGCTCAGGTCTTGATCTCAGGATGGTGAGTTCAAGCCCAGGGTTGGGCTCCACCCAGGGTGTGGAGCCTACTTAAAAAAAAAAAAAAAAAAAAAAAAGATTTCTTCTATATGTGGGCTTAAATTATTATGTCATGTTTTAAGAATTGGTAAGTAGGAACATTGGTAAAAACACTTTTTTACCAAAACATTGGTAAAATGTTTTCTGTATTTATAACGTTACTGTTTGAACTGCAAAAGAGAGTCATTTGGACATTAAATCTCATTAAAATTGTTATAAATTCAATGAAATCTCAATCTGTGGATTCTAATCCAAAGCATGCATGTAGGATAAATGAGACCTCTGTCCCCATTTCTAGCTAACCTTAGACCTATATCTGTAGTCTTAAGATGAAAGGCAGAGCTGTCTGACCCTTCAGCACATTGTGGATTTGCTCTCCATTAGATTGTGGATGTGTGTTCTCACTGATTGTAGGTCTAAAAAACGGCTCTGCAGGATCTTCATAGTAAGACAGTTTCCAGCCTACCAAATACGCATCTGACTTTAAAGTCTGAGGCTAATCCACAGTGCTTGGCCAATCTATGAATGATGAACAGAAACAATTTGCTTTTACAGCATATAAAACCTGGATATAAGAGTATTTTTCAGTACTTTGGGATGAAGAGCAGTTGGATAAAGACAATTCTCTATTTTTAAACTGGGGCTACAGAAGTGACAATCTACAGTTGTAAAATATTAAAAAAATGATATGTTTGATCAGGAAAGGAAATCTGTGCCTGGCACAGAGAAAGCTTTTCATTGAGCACCATAATCATGATGAAAAGATAGAGGTCTGTGACTGGTAACTACACAGAAGGTTATGAAAGCATTAGAACAACCTCTGTCAAACTAACCTTTGCTATGGGAACCTGTGCTCATAAGAGAACAAGCTTTAAAAATATAAATTTTCAAGAACCCACAATAGAGAAATGTTTACTTGCACCAGAATGCGGATAGTCATAATACAGTACAACATACGTAACAATACAGTGTTCTTTCAACAGAAGTTCATCCTCCTCCAATTTGGGAGCAAGTCAGGGCATCGATATTGGATGCATAACTTTAGAAACTGATTCCTTTTGAAAAGAAAATCTGAATTATTTTGCAGAGCAGAAATTATTGATACTTCTGGCATTCTTGTTCAAAAAGGTCAACATATATATAACGTAAGTAAAACAAAGACTCTTCCATGTCTGTGGTGGAAATTATTGATACTTCTGGCATTCTTGTTCAAAAAGGTCAAAATATATATAACGTAAGTAAAACACTTTTCCATGTCTGTGTAGCATCTGCTACATAAAGAAGTATTTTTTATCTCTAGGTACAAGACGAAGTTCATTTCTGTTGTGAAGTCAAAGTACCAGAAATGATTACAGAGTTCCATATACTAGCTTGGCCTTTCCTCTGGAAGAATCACAGCGTCTTTCCTTCACCATTATTAAGGAACCATAGGAGAAAGCCTCAGCTCAGTCAACCAGCTCCTCCTCCTCCACAGTTCATGTTGACAATGCTGGGAGATGCCACTTGGGCTGAGAAACACCAAGAGGGTTATTGAAACAAACATGTCAAAACAGTCTTGTTATTTTCCCTACCAAATGTAGAATCTTCTTGGCATATAAAACATGATAGGTGCCATCTTGGGGGTTATTTCAAAAACTTGGCTGGGGTTTAATCACCCACTCTGCTTGAGGATTTACATGATATATATCCAATATATAAGCATCTGGATCCAAGCAATGCTGCCCTAAAGGAAAGAGAAAATCAGAGAATGTTTTCGAGAGTGCACACTTCTATGTGTGCATGTGCGTGTGTGTGTTGAGAAGGTTCAAATAAGGCCAAGACAGTTCTCTTAACCAAAGGTTAAGTAGATACATGTTCAAGGTTCTTTAGCAAAACCAGTCTGCCTGCCTGCCTTATTCCTTCCCTTCTTTGTTTCTTTCTGACTGTGAAATGCTTCAAATAAATTCCATGCAAAATTGTGGGGAAAAACAGTTGTACCAGCTATAGGCAAATTGTTCCCTAGACTCACCACATAAATTAGGAAAATACGGCAAGAACCTGTCTAAGGTATAAACTGGTCATTTATATAATAAAACATGTCTTCTAATGGTTTTACAGACAGTAACTTGACCAGGGCTAGAAAAGATTAAAATCATGTTCACTTCAAGAATGGTCATTTTGTTTCTTTACTACAGGTGCAATTCCCACAGACAGGAAATCTAGAAATGATAACAACAAAAAGATCATTCCATGAAGCAAATACATTTGAAAATTTTTATGTACAGTGTGTTTGGAATGTATATCAAAGTCTCAAAGGAAACCACCAATATCTGACTCCTTGCTTGATTCATTTATCAAATATTTTTTGGAAGTTATTATATTCCAGGCACTATTCCAGGGGCTAGGGTCATAGAGAGGCATCAGATAGTGAAAAATATTTGCCCTGAGGGCAAATAAAGACAAAGAGCAAATAAGCAAGTATAATATAAAGTAAGTGTTGTGGTGATAAGAACATGAGAGAACAACAAAGCTGGGAAGGCACACGTAGAGAAGGTGAGATCCTGGAAGGTCTCTTTGAGACGGTGAAACAGTGGCAAACACCTGTGAGAGGTGAGGCAGTGAGAAATGAACACTCAAAAGGAGAGCATTCTGGGAAAAAGTCAGAGTAAATGCAAAGGCTCCAAGGCAAAATGTGCCTGGTGAATGGATCTGCAAAGCTGGTGCTGAGAGGAAGGCTGTGTATAACTTGAGAGGCAACTGCCCGCAGGTGCATTTAAAACAATGAGAAGGACTGAGCTCGCCAAGAAGTTACGTATAGGTAGAAAAGTTCCGAGGCCTGACCCCACAGTTTTCCACATTGAAGGTTGAGAGGATGAGAAGTAGCAGGCAAAAGAGACTCAGGAGCTGCTAGTGAAGTGGGACAAAACCCAGAAGCTTAGGTTGTCCTTGAACCAGGTGAAGAACGTGTGTTTTCAAAGAAGGGAAAGATCAACTCCGGCAGTTATCAAGACAGAACGAATGACTGGATTTCACAACGTAAGAGTTCTCTGGTGGCCTCAACAAGAGCAATTTTGGTGAAGTGCTGCGGGGTAATGCTTGACTGGAGTGGTTTCGAGAGAGAACAAGAGGAAGAAATTGGAGAACAGAAAATGGATTCAAGGAGTTCTTGCTGTAAAGCAGAACACTGGAATGGAAGTAGGTTTGAGAGAGAGTTTTGTGAAGATGAATATTACAAAAAATGTTTATGTAGTTGGAAATGATGCAGTTGGGAGGGAAAAGCTGATGGTGCTGGGGAGAATGGGGGGCTGAAGCAAGGACCCCAGTGGCAGGCGGGAACACAAAATGAGGCACACTTGGAGGTGCTGGCCATCAGTGGGAGCTGGCGTGGTTCATCCATACTGCGCAGAGGGCAAGCAGAAGACCTGAACAAAGGGGAAGGCAGACACAGATGCAAGCAGAGGCAATTTCTGTTGGATTCCTTTTTGTTCCCCCTCAGGGAAATAGGAAGAATGAACCTGGGCTGAGGATGAAACCAGGGAAGTTAAAGAAGAAAGGTGTCACAGTGGCAACGTTCCATGATGTTCTCTGTTTTGCAGGGATCTCCAGGAAGCGACTTTCCAACTTTGAGGCACACTTAAAAGACTCCAAAGTCTGCTCCGTATCAATTAAAATATCCACATTTAAATTTTGAAAATATTTTAGAAAATTCATACAACTGTTCTCATATGAAATTAAAAATTCAGAAACTTACTGATGTTGAATTTATGTTTAAGAAACTCATAAAATATGCTTTTACAATAATAGCATCATATTTCTTTTAGAGTAATCAGAAAATTTAGGAGTAAAAACCGTTAGAGAATGCATACCTATATTTCCTCCAATTTCATATAACCGTTGGTTCTGAATCTTAAAGCATTCTGATGAACCATGACTGGAAAAAAAAAAAAAAGCAATGTAATTTAACCTTCTTCCATGATTTGAGGTAAATCTGTGCTTTAAATATCATGGCAACAATTCCTTCTGCCTTGAATGAAATACACTCACAAATCATTATTATGATCAAAGTTATGATAAATAATTCTATTTGTTTGACATGGCCAAGCATCCAAGGCACAGGGAGGGTGGGACGATTCCAAACCAAGATGGACACTGCTGTGCCCAACAGCAACCTGGAGCCCATTCTACCCACAACTGTCAGCTTCATTTAAGAGAGGACTGTTACAGACACAGCAAGGCTGGTGAAGGAGCAGCTGCATGTTTAATACTGCCTTGTCATTGGTCACATTACTCTCAGTTCAAAAGAAGTCAGATTTCATTTCTCTTCTTGCCAAAAATTGAATGGGATTCTCTCCTCTGTCTGTGCCATGTTTCTAAACTTGCCTAAAGCTTTTCAAACTACTTAATGTTGACTTCATTGCATATTTTTGCTCTATAGTGAAAGCAAGTCAGAGATAATAATTGTCCAATTTAATTTCTCCACCCCAGACTAAAATGCTGTGGTAGAAGAGTTGGCTAATCTTCATCCTACCTGAGCAATGAGTTTCAGTTTTGTTACTTTTAAAAAGATTGACCTCAGCTCTTTGTGAGGAGGAAAGATGTGTGACCTATTTTCTTTAATTAAACATTTTTATTTGAGATCATTTAGATTTGCTCATAGTTTTAAGAAACTCCACAGATAGATCCTATGTACCCTTTCCTCAGTTTTTCCCAGTAGTAAAATCTTGCAAAGCTCTAGTGCATTACCACAACCAGAATGTCAACATTGATTCAGTCAAGATGCAGGACATTTCCATTGCCACCAGACCCCTCTTATTTCACTATAATAAGCCACTCACCTCCCTCTTCATCCTCATTTCCTACCCTCATCCCTTATCTCTGGTAACCTCCACTCTATTCCACATTTTCTAGAAGTTTGTCACTTCAAAAATGTTAAGTAAGTGGACACATAGAGTTTAGAACACTTTGTATTGGCTTTTTTTTTTTTTTTCAATCACCATAAATTGGTGGAGATTCATCCAAGGTGTGGCATTTTATTTGCTCAGTAGCACACAATGGCATGGATGTGCCAGTTTGTTATTTACCTGCTGAATAAAGTCTGGGTTTCTTTTTCAGGCTTTACTATTATAAATGAAGTTGCTATAAGCATTTGCATACAGGTTTTTGTGTGAATATTATCTTCATTTCTTTGGGATATATGTCCATGGGGCACCTATCTGGTTCAGTCCATAGAGCATGTGACTTTTTTTTTTTTTTAAATAATATTTATTCAGTTAAGAGAGAGAGAGGGACCAAGAAGGCACAAGCAGGGAGAGAGGCAGAGGGAGAAGCAGGCTTCCCACTGAGCTGGGAGCCCGATGCAAGACTCGGTCTTTTCATCCTTTTCATTGAATCTTTCAGTATGTTTTCAATCTTGAACCACCTAGACATGCCTGGATCATGCTTTTGATGTCAACTTTGAGAACTCTTTACAAGCCTGACAACACAGAGGTTTTCTCCTTTTCTGTTTTCTAAGAGTTTTATAGTTTTACATTTTACATTTAAGTCTGTGATCCATTGTGGGTTTTTTGTTTTTTGTCTATAGATGTTCAACTACTAGAGTACCATTTATCATTTGTTAAAAAGGCTACCTTTCATCCACTGAATTGCTTTTGTACTTCTCGCCTGGGTGGCTCAGTTCATTAGCTCTCCAACTCTTGGTTTTGGCTCAGGTCATGATCTCAGGGTTGTGAGATCGAGCCCTGCATCTGTCTCCATGATCAGCAGGGAGTCTGCTTGGGTTTCTTTCCCTCTCCCCCTGCCCCTCCCCTCTGTTCTCTCTAAAATAAATAAAATAAATCTTTAAAATTTTTAGTTATTAGAATTCAAATTCATAGAGACAGAAAGTAGAAGAGCAGTTACCAGTGGCTGGGGGAGGGGGGAATGAGGAGTTACTGTTTACTGGGGACAGAGTCTGAGTATGCAATGATAACATCTTTCTGGAGATGGAAGGTGGTAATGATTATATAATAATGTGAATGTACTTAATACCAGTGAGCTGTAAATTTAAAATGAACTTTGTTTTTTGGGTTTTTTTTTAAAGATTTTATTTATTTATTTGACAGAGAGAGATCACAAGTAGACGGAGAGGTAGGCAGAGAGAGAGAGGAAGGGAAGCAGGCTCCCTGCTGAGCAGAGAGCCCGACGTGGGACTCGATCCCAGGACCCTGAGATCATGACCTGAGCCAAAGACAGCGGCTTAACCCGCTGAGCCACCCAGGCACCCTAAAATGAACTTTGTTATGGGCAGTTTTTTCCTCTCCTACAATCAATCTATCTTTCCTTCTTTTTTCTTTCTTTCACTCTTTCTCCCACCCTCCCTCCCTCCCTTTCTTCCTCCTTTTCCTTTTCTCCTTCCTCCCTTCCCTTCCTTCCTTTTCTTTTCTGTTTTTGTCTTATTGCAGTGGCTTAATCTTCTAATACTATTTGAATAAAAGTAGTGTTCTTGATCTAGTGTTAATCTTTCATCATTAAGTATAATACTAGCTGTAGATTTTTGTAGATGGTCTTGATCAAGTTGAGGAAGTTCTTCCCTTTTCCTAGTTAACTGAGGGTTTTTATCATGAATGGGTATTGGATTTTGTCAAATGTTTCTTCTGTATCATTTAACATGATCATATGCTTTTTCTCCATTCCAATGGTGGATTCTACATTAATTTCTAAATATTGAGCCAAAGTTGCATACCTGAAATGAATCCCACTTGATCACTGTAATTCCTTTAATATACGCTGGATTAGCTTTGCTGATGTTTTGTTGAGGACTTTTGTCTCTAAGTTCATGAGAGAGATTAGTCTTCAGTGTTTGTTTATTGTCTTTGGTGTCTGGTCAATACTAATTTCATAAAATGAGTTAGGTAGTGTCCATTCCTCTTCTACTTTCTGGTAAAAGAATGTGGTAAATTGGTGTTCATTTTTTAAACATTTGCTAGAATTCTCTAGTGAAACCATCTGGACTTGAAGATTTCTCTTTTGGAAAACTTTTAAAGATTCAATTCCTTTAAAGGCTACAAAACTATGTCATCTTTGTTGTCTTTCGGTAACTTGTGGGTTTTGAGGATCTGGTCCATTTCTTCTAAATTTGTGATTTTGAATATATAGTCTACTCACAATATTTCATTATCCTTTTAAGAAGGGGAGAAAATACAGAGAAACACAAAGAGGATGTGAAGATGGAGAGACTGAAGTGATAATCTATAAACCATAGAATGCCAAGGATGTTGTCAACCACTAGAAGCTAGGAGAGAGGGATGGGAGAGCTTCTCCCTCCCAGCTTCCAGAAGGAACCAACGCTGCTGACACATTTCTTTCAGATTTCTGGCCTCCTGAACTGAAAGAATACATTTCTGTTGCTTAGTTAGTTGCTAGTTTGAGGTAATTTGTTATGGAAATACTGGGAAACTAATGTATAATCATATCTCATCAGGCTCCTCTGTTTCTCACACTTGCCTTGTTTTTTGATGTCTTTGAGGAGGACTCATCAGGTATTTTGCAGAATGTTTCCAAACTGGGATTTGTCTGATGTTTTTCTTGCAGTTGTCAGGAGTTATGTGTTCTTGGGAGGAAAGCGACAGAAGGGCCATTTTCATCTTTTTTTTTTTTTTTTTAAAAATCAGGGCTACATACTATCAGTGTGACTTTATCATTGTTGATGTTAACCTTAGTCACCTGCTGAGGTCAGATTTCATAACTATGAAGTTATTCTTTTTCTCTCTTTACATACTACAGTCTTTGGAGAGAAGTCACTATGCAGACAATAAAGAATGCTGAGCCTCAACCCTTTTAAAATATAATTGTATTGGGCACTTGGGTGGCTCAGTAGGTTGAGTGTCCAACTCCTGATTTCAGCTCACATCGTGTTCTTGGGGTCTTGGGATGAAGCCCTGCTTCTTGCTCCTCACTGAGCGGGGAGTTTGCTTGAGATTCTCGCTCTCCCTCTCCTTCTGTCCCTACCCTCTCCTCTGCCCTTGCTTTCATATATAAATAAAACTTTTAAAATAAATAAATAAGTAAAGTCTTAAATCTGTCCTCAACATACACATACACATATCCAGTGGTGCAATTTTTGCTTCAACCATCAAATATGATTTAAGAAATGCATAAGGAGTAGGATAATCTATTACAGTTACTATTTTTAACCCATGCTGATGTTCTCCTTTCCTTCCTGATGTTTCAAGTCTTCATTATCATTTTATTTCTATTTCGAGAACTTCCTTTATCCACTTATGGGTAAATTTGCTAGCAACAAAATCCTTTAGTTTTGCCTCACCCAAGAATGTCTTTGTTTCCCCTTCATTCTGAAAGATATTTTTTGGAGGACATAGAATTCGAGGTTGTCAGTTCCTTTCTTTCAGTAGTTGGAAAGATGCTATGCCATTTCCATCTGGCCTCCAGGGTTTCAAATGAAAAAGGAGAAATCTGCAGTAATTAGAATTGGTGTTCCCTATAAGAAAGGCATTGCTTCTCTCTGGATGATGTCAAGATTTCTTTCTTTGTCTTTAATTTTTACAAGTTTGATTATGTTGTTTTTGGAAGGAATTTCTTTGGTTTGTCCTGTTTGGGTTCACTTAGTTTCTTGAGTATATAGGTTTATACCTTTTGCTAATTTGGAAAGTTTTCAGTCATTATTTATTTACAAATACTTTCTTTAGTTCCTGTTTTCTCTACTTTTGGTATGGCAGTGATGCAAATGTTAGCTCTTTTGTTACCGTCCATGGATCCCCGAAGCTCTATTCACTTTTTTTGGGTCTGTCCTCTTCCTGTTGTCCAGAATAAATAATGCTACTGATATTCCTCAAGTTTATGAATTATATTCTCTGTTATCTCCACTCTACTACTGAGCCCAACCAATGAATTTATTTCAGTTATTCTATCTTTCAGTTCTATAATTCTCATTTCATTCTTTTTTTATAACTTCTATTTGTTTGCTGAGATTTTCTATTTTTTCATTTGGTTCAAGATAATTGTTGAAACGTGTGTGTGTGTGTGCGCGCGTGCGCGTGCACGTATGTGATGGCTGCTATAAAATCCTTGTCAGATGGTTCTAACATCTGATTCAATTTAGCACTGGCATTTCTCAATTGTCTTTTCTCATCCCTATTGGGATTTTCCTGGTTTTAGGTATAATGAGTGATTTTTGTATCATACTGCAGATTCTTTGGATATTATGAGACTCTGGATCTTACTTAATCATCGTTTTTTTGGGCAGACATTCCTCCTGTTGAAGTTTAGCATAAGGTCTGGGTGGATGTGTATGTTCAGCTTTTTGCTGGGCCCCGCTGACACCTTCGTAGTGAATGTGGGGCACCAATTGGCACTGCTTTGCTGCCTCAGATTGGGGGTGTAAGATCAGCTCCCTGCTGGCTCTGCTGCCACCAGGGAGAGGAAGCAGAAGTTTGATTCTTGCTGCTTCGTTGCTGTTGGCTGAGGGTAAAGCTCAGCTCTTCACTGGACTTCACTGAGGCTGGGGTGAAGCTGGTGGATAACTGTCTGCCGTGCACTGATTTATTACGTCTCACTGCTGCTGGGGGGAGGAGACTCAGCTAGAGGCAGGACCCTGCTGATGATGTTGTGGTTGGGAACTGGATCACCACCTGATTCTGTTGGGTGGGGCATGTACATCAGTTGTCTGCTTGGTCCCACCAAAAACACAAGCGTAGTGATGTGCTTTTTCTGTTGGTGTTTGGTTGGAGTAGGGCAGGTATTACCAAAATGGTTTTTTGTGGTTAGGCTATCTTCTCACCAGTCCTTTGGCTGTAGGGACAGGGTCTTCTTGGAGCTCCTTTATTGTGCGTTCCTGTGCCAGGCTGAAGGTTCCTGCCTATATGTCTCCCTGCCTGGACATATGGGAGGCAACAAGGAAATCCAGGAATTCACCATCATGTTGTTTCACAGGCCCCATGTCCCTAGGCAGTCAGCACTTGTCTGTCTACCTTTCAGAGAGTGTCCAACTTTCATTGTGTTATGTCTGAGGGTTTTTAGTTATAAGAGGAGATCTGGGAGGAATAGGACTTCTCTCCCCTTTTTTTACTTAAACAGAAGAAGTGGTCAGTCAGAAAATAAGCCTCTAGTGAAAAAGGCAAAAATGGGCCAGTTTACAACTAAACTAAAATTGGCCACAGTTCTAACTAGTGAAGAAAATGGACTGAACAACGTCTTTTGAAGTTCATACAAAGGATTTGCATCTATCCATAGTCACAGATTCTAATCTATTTTTATTAGAACATTTTCATTCTACAAAAGGTCTACATCAGAATACAAAAGCAATTTTATCACGCATGTAACTAGCAATCATTTGGATGGTCACATCTCCCCAGTGGCATTTCAAGTCTCTCTATGACTGCCTAGTGGTAACTACTTACAGTGTTCTAGCAACAGAAAGAAGTAAGTTTTCTGCACTCCTGTTGGCCTCTGTCTACTCTTTTCTTTTTTATGTATGCTTTATATACACATACATAGATATATGGAGAAGGAGAAAGAGAACATACAAAGCATGCACACATCATAAGAATACTTGAAGAATTTTCACAAAGTGGACATACTGTGTAACCAACCCCCATAATACTAAAAAACGAACTTCTCAGAAACCACTGTCATGGGTTCTTAGTTACTATTCCCTTCACGCTCACAGAAAGCCTCTATCCTGGCTTCTAACACCATAGATTACTTTTATTGGTTACTCTTGTTTTTTAAAATTGAAATATTTTTGAGATAGTGGTAGGTTCATATGTAGTTGTAAGAAAAAATACAGAAAAATTCCTCATACTCTCTGCCCACTTCTCCCCAAATTGTAACATTTTATACAAATACAGTAGAATGTCACAGTTAACATACTGACATTGATATGATCCATCTATCCTATTCAAATTTCCCACTTGTACTCATTTCTGTGTGTGTATATTAAGTTCAACATAACATGAAGAGGTTCTTTGATTTACCACCAGAGTCAAGATACTGAGCAACTCCAACACTGTCAGATCTGTGTTGCGCTTCTAACACCATACCCATCTCCCTTCCATGATGTTCTCTCCTCAGCTCCCAGCAACTACTAACATACCCCCCATTTCTAAAATTTTGTTACTTCAAAATGTTGTATGAATGGAGTCTTGTGGTATGTAAGCTTATGCAACTGGCTTTTTTCCCCTCCCCATCAACATGGGTACCCCTTCTTAATAGTACTGTAAAGCTTCTCTTTAGGAATTTCCATCAGTTTTGGGGCACCTGGGTGGCTCAGTTAAGTGTCCAACTCTTGATTTTACCTCAGGTCATGATCTTGTGAGATCGAGTCCCACATTGGGTTCTGCTCAGCACAGAGTCTGCTTAAGATTCTCTCCATCTGCCCTTCCCAACAGCCCCTCCCCTCTTGCTCTCACTCTCTCTCTAACAACAACAAGAACAAGAACAAAAATAATATCCATCAGTTTTACTAGAGACCATCAAGCTGTACTTATTCTCTACTGGATGGATTTAAACTAGTGTCTATCATGTTTCTCATCTTTTAAAACTCTCAGGGCAAATATAAGTTTATCCTTGAATAAGCATGCCTGAAGAAAAATCCTGATTAATGTTACTTCAAGGTGACTTATGGGAGAAACAAAAGGATTTTTTTTTTTTTGTAAATAAAATTCTGATCCCAAGATTTATTAGTAGTTTATTTTAAGGAAAACAACGGCTATGATGTCCATTTAACTACATAAACTATCTGATGTAGGCAAGTTGAAGCTCAATGAAGCCTGAAATGTTATTCCAGGTATCTCTAAAACTAACTTATTATATTTTTTATTTTAATAAATGGTAAAACTCATGTAGTAAATGAAACCACCAAGATAGAGCATGTCTGTTAAGACTCCTGTTTGTAAAACTTTCTTAAACAAACAAACAAAAAAAAAACAAAACAAAAACCCCACTTTTATTACCAACAATTCTATGGTCTACTTAATCTCTTTCTCTACTTTTGATTTACTCTATTGGTAAAGTCCCCAAAGTAAACAGGTTCTAATTTTCCAAAAAGGTCAAGTTTGTAAAAGCCTTGGAAAGTTACTTCATCTGAAAAAAGATCACCTTCCTTGTATAGAGACCTATATTCACTTATACTCACCTGTTCTCATATTGAAATTTTGCCAGTATGTCTTTGGCTTTGGTGTGACTAGTGAGCTGAATGGCCATGGACACCTTAGAGAGAAGCGGAGCATGGACCCTTATGACTCCTTCCGGCACATCAGACTGCCAATGAGGAAAAATTCAATATAATCTGTCAAACTAGGATGAATATCACTTTAATGATTGCACTTAAGAGATATGAAAATCAGTGGCAATGCAAATTAGGAAAACACATGAGTGTGACCAGTATTTAACCAGAATGAAACACTGCTTTCTTTTCAACAGGAGATTCACTAAACTTAACCTGGGATTTTACTTTTGTTTCATGCTTAAGGCCTTGCTATATTGCCTTAAAATGAGAGAAGTAACACTAGGTTATGAAAAAAAAAATCTTGTGTTTCTATCAGTTTATTTCCTTGAACTGTGTCCTAAATAAACTTACTTTCAGCAGAATTCTATATTTCAGTATATTTTAAAATCAAGATCTGAAAAATTTGAGAATCAATTAGAAAATACAGCTTTTTAAATATCCTTTATCTTTAGTTAATAACAATGATTGGGGGGTCCAAGTTGAATTCCAAATGAGTACTTAAAACTTGATCTCTTGGGATGCCTGGGTGGCTCAGTTGGTTAAGCAGCAGCCTTCGGCTCAGGTCATGATCCCAGTGTCTTGGGATCAAGTCCCACATTGGGCTCCTTGCTCTGCAGGGAGCCTGCTTCTCCCTCTGCCTCTGTCTGCCAGTGCTCTCTCTCTCTCTGACAAATAAATAAATAAAATCTTAAAAAAAAAAAAAAGTGACCCCTCAAAGTATGTGATAACACTCTGAAGAGGAGCATATGGACTGCTGAGTATCTGTTTTCATGTGACAAGACTGGCCTGCAGACCTAACTTGGAGCTCTTATTAAATGACATAATCAAAGAATGGTATGGTCTAATTAACAGAAATTTCTGTTTTGTCAGGATTGAGTGGAATATTCCTTTTGTTTCCAAATTTTGAATATTTTAGAAATTAATTATCTACCTAGATATGAATAGAAATAAATTTCTATCTGGGGATCTTGCTAATTCCTCAGGTAATCATTTTAAATTGGAACATTCTCAAAGGATGGCATGGTTGATATAGAAGGTTCAAGTTGAATTGACTTACTATGTGCCCTAAAAGGATATGTTAATGGGTTGAACTGTGTCCCTCCAAAATATATATTGAAGTCCTAACCCCCAGTAGCTGAGACTATAACCATATTTGGAAATACGATCTTTGCAACTGTAATTAGCTCAGAAGAGATCATAATGGAGTAGGGTGGATATATATCCAATATGGCTATTGTTCTTATAAAAGGAGAAGAGACACAAACACACACATAGTGTGTAAAGATGGAGGCAGAGATTAAAGTGATGTGTCTACAAGCTAAGGAATATCAAGAATTGGTGGCATCACCAAACACTAGGAATGATTATCAAGAAAAGATCCTTCTCTCACAGCCTTCGGAAGGAATGAACTAAGCAGACACCTTGATTTCAGACTTTTAGCCTGCAGAATTGTGAGAGAATAAATTTCTAATATTTAAAGCTACCTATTTTACAGTAGGAAACTAATAGAAAATATTTTAAAATAGGGTCAGTTATTATTATGCTTTTATACTATCATCAGTGAGAACCAGGAGAACATGACAGGGAATGGATGTTGAGGGTGCAGGCTGTCAGCTTATTGGAACCAAGACTAAACTCCTAAAACATTGTTTTGGTTATTGTCGTCCTTCCTCTTCCAGCACCCTCCACCTCACCCCAGAAACCTCTGTAAGATAAATTCCACTTTCCTGACGTTACTGAACCTGAGATCATAATAATCACATTTTCCCTATAAATTCCTACACTATTCATACTTAGGTACAGGATACCTAACCATACATTTTGAGTCATCAGTTAGTTTACTCTCTCCCTATACTATTTCTTCATGTGCCACATGAAATGTCAAGTTTGAAGGATAGATCAGGACCAAAATTATACACAGGTATGACAGACATGGCCAGAGAATACCATGTAGGGACTTAATAAGAGAGGAAAGGAAATTATTTGTTTTCTTACCATTCTTCTCGAAGAGGGTGATTTTTGTAGTACCTTTGAAGTCTTGGGACTTATAACCTAAATAAAACACATAATCCTCAGGATTAATGTAGGCAAAACAAATACATGCTGCTATTAGAAGAGTAAACTGTTAAAATCTTTATGGAAAACATTTTGGAAATATTTATCAAAGTATAAAATGAGCCAACAATACTGCATCTGTAAGTTTATCCTACAAATATACTTTACTAGTGAGAAATAATGTATATACAAGTTTGTTCACTGTGCATAAATCTTACTAGCAAAAGACACAGTCTAACTCTTCAACAATATGGGATTGTTCACATAAATTATGATATGTCTATGGAATACCATGCGAAAGAAGCAAAGAAGGCTTTGTAAACTCATAATGGAATCATGATATGGAATAATCACCATGACTTTTTAAGTCAGTGAAGCAAGACACAGGACAGTATTTCATATATGCTACACTCATGCAAAAAAAGGGGGGGGAACACTGTCTAGAGTTCCAGCTGCACTCCATGGTGTTGCTGCCTCAGTATCTATTTTGTTTGGCAAGCATCCTGCAGTGACCTTAAACTGACAGTAGTCCCTCATGCAAGCCCACGTCCTAGACATAAACCCATGCAGTCATGAGAAAATCGTGGAGTCCTGATAGGACTTCCCTGTACTCCTCATGAACAATCGTCTCCCCACATCCCAGGGTCATCCCTGTGTGTGTCCCTTAGATAAGACCCCTGTGGAATGTACAAAAAAACCTACTCTTTTGGTTTGAATTGACTAATCTGGCCTTAGCCTGGGAACCCCAAAGAACTGTACCCATGAACCCCAACAAAGAAACATGCTCCAAGTTCTATGGCTATGTCTGCATCCTGCCTTGACCTACCCATATGGTTCCTTGAGGCATGCTATGTACTTCCTCCAGAACTTGTGAATACTAAACTTTCTTATTTCAGTTTCTGTAATGGTTTGCTGTTGAGCTGTGTGTGATTCACCATCCAGTGCCCTGTGCTCCACTTAACAAATGTTAATCTAACAAAGTCATAATAAAAATACATTCATATTTATTTGCATATGCATAATACCTCTTTGGAAGTATATACATCTGTATGCTTTTGGGCACACCAACCCTATCACTGGTGATTATTACCTGTCTTCAGGAGAGGAAGTCAGAGGTGGCCTTATCCTATAGTATTTTGTACCTTTTGAACTTTGTAACCTATTACTGAACTGTCTATTCTAATCAAAGTTAAGAGGTAAATACATGGTTTAGTACAACAGAACTAAAGAAAGACTATTTCTTTAAGTATATGCTTCCATGGTACTTAAAACTTGAAATTCTACCTTTTTCATATTTCTAATGTTACAAGCAAAAAATAAAAATAGCTGACGTTCATATAGCATTATACAACTCACAAAGTGTTTTTACACATGGTAAGTGAGTTAATGCTAATGACAACCCCATGAATTAGATATCCTTACTTTTCTCCCCCATTTATAATATAGAAAATCGAGGCACAGAGAAAGGTTTTAAATCACTGAGGCTACTAGCCCGAAGGATGCGACCAGGGCACTGTTTAAGTAAGAAAAACAGGGTACCTGGGTGGCTCAGTCAGTTAAGCAGCCAATTCTTGATTTCAGCTCAGGTCATGATCTCCGGGTCCTGGCATCGGGCCCTGTGTTAGGCTTCATGCTCAGGAGGGAGACTATTTGAGGATTCTCTCTCTTCCTCTGCCCCTTGCCTCACTCACATTCCACCCCCACCCTCTTTAAAATAAATCAATCTTTAAACTTACACTTTTCCCATCTCTGGTGCCTAGCTCAGTGCCAGGCTTGAAAATAACAGCCTGCATTCCTGGTTCAGGTACAGGAGGGAGCAGAATGACTCATTCACAAAGAATTCTAATTCTTTGTTCTGACCTAGGTGGTGGCTCCCTAGAATACCGGTTCAGAAGGCTTGCCTCTATCTTGACTAACTTGGAACCTGACCAGCGCTAAAGTGGTAATGGTGAAAACATTTACAGGCAAATGTTTTAGTTATGGCTGCCTGATACAGTGGATAAGAGTTGAAGAAGACGACAGACTAACTAAAAAGCTTGAGAGGCAAAGCTGGAAACTGAGATGCTTTGGGGATTAAGTGCTTTGAAAAGCTCCAAGTATTCCTGAGAATCTAGAAGGTCATTAGCATGTGGCTATGCATGTGTTCAAAAAAGACCTGAAAATAACTGAAGCTGTCATCTTAAGCTGGCTGAACTTCTTCTGGCTCTGTCCAGGCAGGAAGTGAAGGCTCAGGCAGAGTCATAAAGTGTCTAGTTGAATGCTGAAGATACACCCAAACAAACACACAGAATTCATCTGCAAAGAACTGGGATTATTTTGGTACAAGGTGTTTAAGAAAATCTCTGTGCAAACATTAGCTAACCACTAAGCTCATGGAGCAGAGACTTCAGTAGCCACACAAAACAATTCAAACTTTACAAAATTAGCTCAGCAAAAAAGTAATTAAACAAATAAACAATAGCTGAAACAAGCACCCACAAACCCTGGAGAATGGGGAAGAATCTTATTTCCAAAGTTGCCACATTATAATATTTAAAATGTTCATTCTTTAGGGCACCTATGTGGCTCAGTTAAGTATCTGCCTTTGGCTCAGGTCATGATCCCAGGGTTTTGGGAGAGCCCCACATAGGGCTCCCAGCTCACTGGGGCGCCTGCTTCTCCTTTTCCCTCTGCCACTCCCCCTACTTGTGCTCTCTCACTCCCTGTCAAATGAATACATAAACTCTTACGAAATAAAAAAAGAAAACGTCTATTCTTCAACAACAACTAAATTATGGAACAGGCAAAAAAAAAGTCAAGAAAATATGGCCCATACACAGGGCAAAAGTAGGTTCGATAGTTTCAGAAGAAACTCCTGAAGTTTCTAGACATTAAATGTACTAGAAAAAGCCCTCAAATAAGATATTTTAAATATGTTCAAAGAATTAATGGAAACCATGTTTAAAGAACTAAAGAAAACCATAAGAATAAGATCTCACCAAATTGGGAATATCAAAAAAGACACAGAAATTATAAAAAGGAATCTAATGGAAATTCTGAACTGAAAAGTTCAACTGAAATGAAAAATCCACCAGAAGGGCTCAACAGCAGATTTAAGGTGCAGAAGAAAAAATCAGGAAATTTGAAGATAAATTGATTGAGATTATCCAGTCTGAAGAATAGGAAGAAAAAAATAATGAAGAAAAGTAAACAAAACCTTAAAAAACAAACAAAACTTTAAGAACAAAACTTTAAAAAACCTAAGGGGAATTATAGAACAATATCCAATATGAAATGCACCAACACATACATAATTAAGAGTCCCAGAAGAGAAGAGAAAGGGACAGAGAGAATATTTGAAGTAATAATGGCTGAAAACTCCAAATTTGCTGAAAACACTGATCTACCTATTCAAAAAGCTCAACAAACCCAAACAGCATAAATTGAAAGAGATCCACAGCAAGATACGTCATAATCAAATTGTCAAAAGACAAAGTGTTTGAAAGCATCAAGAGAAAAGCAACTCAGCATGCATGAGAGATTTTTAATAAGAATAACAGCTAATTCCCCAGCTGAAACTATGAAAGCCAGAAGACAATGGGATGACATATTCAAAGCGCTGGAAAACAAAACAAAACAAAACCTGTCAAGCAAAATTCTATCTGGCAAAACAATCTTTAAAAAATAAAGAAGAAGCCTTAGATGCCACTCTGCTAGAGTCACCTGTGCCACCCAGTCATGGTGAACCCCTCCATATCTTCAATATTTCTGTTGAGAAGTGAGTCCTTCAGCTATATTTCCTTTGAGCTGCTTAGAGACACAGTTTCAAAGACAGAAAACATTCATGCTCTGAGCACCGGGAAGAAAAGATTAGGTTATAAAAGTTCCTGCTTTCACAGATTATTTTGGGATTTATGTGCCAGGGCAGTGATTTCCCATGCCATAATTACACTGTTAGCAAGTCTCTGGGGAGAAATTTCATGATGAAAATTTCATCCTAAAGCACATGAGGCCTGGTATCTTGTCCATGGCAAATGCTGGACCTAGCACAAATGGTTCCCAGTTTTTCATCTGCACTGCTAAGACTGAGTGGTTGGATGGCAAGCATGTAGTCTTTGGCAAGGTGAAAGAGGGCATGAATATTGGGGAAGTCACAGGACACTTTGGGTCCAAGAATGGGAGGACCAGCAAAAAGATCACCACTACTGACTACAGACAAATCTAATAAAATTGACTTATGTTTTCTCTTAACCATTAATATTCCTTTTGTAGCTCAGAAGAGCAACCCCTTATCCTCATCTGCTTAAAACAGCTTATCTTTGTGCTCTTGGAGTTCTTTGGGTTGCATAGTTTCCTTATCCCCTCTAGGTGCAGCTGAATTACAGAGTTAAATTCATGATTATTAAAGAAAAACAAAATAAAAAATGAATAAATTAAGACATCCTAAGATAAATAAAAGCACTCTTAGGAAAACTTCCCTGTAAGAAATATTAAAGAGGGTCCTTTAGGCTGAAATGAAGACAATAACTTGAATCTACATGGAGAAATAACACCAGTAAAGATAACTACATAGATAAATATAAAAGGCAGCATTATGTATTTTTTGTGACTCTACCTTTTTCCCTACCTAACTTAAAAGATAGTGCATAAGTCAGTAATTATAAATCTATATTGACAGGCACATAATTTATAAGGATGCAATTTGTGGCGGGGCACCTGGGTGGCTCAACTGAAAGCATCTGCCTTCAGCTCAGGTCATGACTCCAGGGGCCTTCGATGGAGCCCCACATGAGGCTCCCTGCTCCATGGGAAGCCCTCTTCCCCCTCTCCTACTCCCCCTGCTTGTGTTCCCTCTCTCGTTGTCTTGCTCTGTCAAATAAAAAAATAAAATCTTCAAAAAAAAAAAGATGCAATTTGTGGCAATAACAACATAAAGTAGGAGATATGGGGGGTCTATAAGTAGAGCTTTTACAGGTGAAACTAGTATGAACTAGATTGCAGTATCTTAAGATGGTCCTTGTAGTCCTCAGGGCAACCATTAGGAGAGAATTTTAAAAATGTGTAATAAAAGAAACAATGGTTTCTTTCAACAAAAATATATAGTAAAATAATGAAAAGTGGTATACTAGAAAATGCTCTACACAAATGAAAGCAGTAATGGAGAAATTGTGGAAAAAAATCATACAGCAAAAGACATATCATAAGACATACAGAAAAAAAAATGAATGGAGAAACAGACAGTCCTGCTAAAGCTAGAGATTTCAATATTTCAGCACCTCACTTTCAGTAACAGAAGAATCAGGCAGAAGATCAGAGAGAAAACAAATCTTCATCTAGACATAATAAACATCTACAGAACACTAGTAACAGCAGAGTCCATTTACATGAAGTATACACAGAACATTTTTCAGGATAAACAGTATGTTAAGTCACAAAATGTGTCTGAATTAATTTAAAAATATCAAAATAATATTGGGGCACCTGGGTGACTCAGTTGAGCGTCTGACTCTTGATTTTGGCTGAGGTCATGATCTCAGGGTTGTGAGAGTGGACTTCCTGCTCAGTGGGGACTCTGCTTGAGAGGCTTTCCCTCTGCCCCTCCCCTCTTCTCTGTAAAAATTAATAAATCTTTAAGAAAAATTTAAAATATCAAAATAATATGAAGTATATTGGCCATCCATATTGGAATTAAATGAGAAATCAGCAACAGAAGTGAATCTGGGAAATTCACAAATGTGTGGAAATTGAAACATACTCTTAAATAACGAATGAGTTAAAGAAAAATTAAAAAGTGCTTTGAGATAGATGTGTGAAAATGGAAAACAACATACCAAAACTTATAGGATAGGGCAAAAGTAGATATCAGAGGAAAATTCATAGATGAAAAGGTTTACATTAAAAAAGAATGAACTCATCAATAACCTAAACTTCTACATAAGAAACTAAAGAAAAAGGCCAACTAAACTCAAAACAACCTTAATAAAATACATAATAAAGATTAGAATTTTACTAAGATTAGAAAAACAAAAGAATCAATGAAACAAAAGTTGGCTTATCAAAAAATCAAGAAAATTGACAACATTTAGGCTAGACTGACTGTGAAAAAAGAATGAAGATTCAAATTATAAATCCCAAATGTAAGTGGGGACATTACTGCCAATCTTTACAGAAATAAAAATAATTATAAGAGCACACCATGAACAATTTGTACACGAAAACTTAGATAATCAAGATGAAAAAGACAAAATTCTAGAAACACGCAAACTATCAACACTGGCTGGAGAAGAAACAGCAAGTCTGAATACAGTTATAATAAACAAGAAGACTGAATCTAGTGTTTTAAAAAATTTCTACAAAGAAAAGTCTAGATCCAGACATTTTTGCTGCTGAATTCTGCAAATTTAAAGAATTAACACCAATTATGCTTAAACTCTTCTAAAAATTAGAAGAGGAAGGAACACTTCCTAGCTCATTTTATAAGGCCAGTATTTTCAATACCAAAGCCAAACAAGGTATAACAAGAAAACTAGAGACCAATATCCCTTATGAATGTTAATGTAAAAATCTTCAATAAAATATAAGCAACCTGTCTAGCAGCACATTAAAAGGACTGTATACCTTGGCCAAGTAGGATTTATCCCAAGAATGCAGGGTTAGTTTGATATATGAAAACCAATCAGTGTAATATATAATATTAAAAGAATGAAAGGGTAAGAAAAGTGATCATCTTAATAGAGAAAGAAAAAACTTTTGACAAAGTTGAATAGCTTTCCATCATAAAAGCACCCCAAAAATCAAGAATAGAATGTGTTTTCTTGAGGTCCATCCATGCTATTGAAAATGGCAAGATTTGGGGGGCATAATGCCAAGCGAAATAAGTGAGATAGAGAAAGACAAATACAGCATGATCTCTCCTATGTTTGGAATATATATTTGGAATATATATATGTGTACACACACACACACACACACACACACATACACATCCCAGCTTGTAGACACAGAGAACAGATTGGTGGTTGCTGTGGTGGGGAATGGGGTACAGTGGGGAGAAATGGGTAAACTATTTTTTTTCAGTTTATACAAATTGAATTTTAAAATTTTTAAAAATTTTAAAAAGAAAAAAAATGAAATTTTCTCAAACGAATAAAGGTAATCTGTGAAAAACCCAGATTTAACATCATAGTTAATGATGAAAGATTGAGATTTCCCCTTAAGATCAGAAACAGAACAGGATCTCTGGTCTTGTCTTCTTATTTAATATTTTACCAGAGTTCTAGCCAGGAAGAAAAGAAGTAAAAGGCACTCAGACTGGGAAGGAAGAAGGAAAATTATCTCCATTCACTGACAGCATCATGACCTTATATGTAGAAATTCTAAAGAATTAACACAAATAAAATCAAACTATTAGTGTCAGTAAATGAGTTCAGTAAAACTGCAGAATACAAGATCAATACAGAAATAACAGTTGATTTCCATACACAATTAGTGATCAAAAAATGAAATTAAGAAAACAATTCCACTTGCCATAATACCACAATATCAACACGAATAATATTTAGGAATAAATGTTAATCCAGGAAGTATAAGACTTACATACTAAAAACTATAAAACAGTGTTAAAAGAAATTATAAATTATAAAAAACCTACATAAATGGAATGATCATTGGTTTTCATAGACTAGAAAATGTAATATTATTAAGATGGCCATCCTTCAAATTGATCCACATATTTAATGTAATCCCTATCAAAATTCTAACTACTGTTTTTTTTCCCCCCATTTCCCAGAAATGGGAAAACTGGCCCCAAAATTCTCATATGGAAATTAGGGAAGCCTAAATAATCAAAGTTATTTGGAAAAAAGAGTTGAAAGACTCTCATTTTTCAATTTCAAAACTTAAAAAAAAGCTACAGTAATCAAACAGTGTGTTACTAGCATAAGGATAGACATACCAATTAATAGAACAGAATTAAGAGTCTAGGGGTAAAAAATCAACACACATTTATGGTCAATTTTCAACAACAGTGCCAAGATCATTCACTGGGGAAAGAGTAGTTTTTTTCACTAAATGATGCTGAGATACTAGATAGCCACATGCAAAAGTATGATCTTGTATACTCCTACCACATATCATATACTAAAAATAACTCGAAACAGAACAAAGACATAAATATAAGAGCTAAAACTAAAATTCTTAGAACACGTAGGGTTCAAATACTTATTATCTAAGACTTGACAACAAAAGAAATACATAAACTATACATCATAATTAAAAACCTTTGTGTATCTAGGACACATCAGGAAATTGAGAAGACAACCCACAGAAGGGGAAAAAATATTTCTAATCATACATCTGATAAGGGACTTGTATCTAGAATATATGAAGAATTCCTACAACTTAACAGTAAAAAGACAACCCAATCAAAAATTGGCAAAGAATTTGAATAGACACTTCTCCAGTGAAGATACAAATAGCTAAGAGGCTCATGAAAAGATGCTCACCATCATTAGTTCTCAGGGAAATGCAAGTCAAAACCACAATAAGATACCACTTTATACTAAAAGGATGGATAAAATTAGTTGCTGATTATAACAAGTTTTGGTGAGGATATGGAAAAATCTGAATCCTCATACACTACTGGTGAAAATGCAAAAATGGGACAGCTGCTTTGGAAAAATAGTCTAGCAGTTCTTCAGATGATTCATCACAGAGTTGCTTTATTACCCACCATATACCCAAGAGAATTAAAACATGTCTCTATATATAAGTATAAAAGTTTATAGCAGCATTACTCATAACAAGTAAAAGATATAATCAACCCAAATGTCTATCAATAAATGAATGGATAAAAAATATGTGGAAATCCATATAAGGGAATGTTACTTGGCCATAAAAAAACAAGTACTGATACATACTATGACCTGGATGAATCATGAAAATATAACGCTAAATGAAATAAACCAGTCACAGAAGGTCACATAGTATATGATTTAATTCATTAAAAGTCCAAAACAGGGAATTCTATAGAGACAGAAAGTTGATAAATTGTTGCTTAGGACTGGGAGAAGGAAATGTTGGAGGTGTATTTAGGGGGATGATAGCCAAAGAGGATGGTGTTTTTTCAGGTGATGATAATGTTCTAAACTTGACTGCACTGATGATTGCAAACTTCTGGGACTATACTAAAAACCACTGAATTTTACACTTTAAATAAGTGAACCATATGATATGAGGAAAATATCAGCAAAGTTTTTTAAAAATGGACTTTTTTTTTCTCAAAGCAATCTTTTCCAAATTTAAATGTTGATTCTACTTATTCTGAAGTCACTTTGCCTGTAATCAATAAAGGAATACGGCCATTCATCATGATTATGATAGATCAATAAGCAATACTCCCAGTTCACTGCTTTGCCATTTACTATTCCTTTCCCTGGATTAACTTTTGCTCCCTTCTCTCTTCAAAATACCATCTGTCCTTCATGATGTAGCTCAAACATCACACTTCTTTCAGAAGTTGTCCACAATTCCCCACAATGGAGCTCATTCTTTCTCTTCTGCGTTGTCCTGCCACACGGTCCATACAACTGGTCTAACACTTAATGCATATTCATGGTTCTTGTACACATTTCTCTCCCACATTAGGTGGAAATTCCTTTAAGAGAAAAGTAAATTTCTCTACATCCTCCTCAAGGATGAATGTTCGGACACTCATGATCTTCCTCAAATTAAATTAAAGCAATAAAGATAATTCTTCTAAAACCTGTTCCCTTTTCACCTCCATACAAACTATACTTAAGCAAAAATTTACACTAAACAACTCAAAGACTAAAAATTATTTTATTATCTAATCACTAAAGAATTCTTTATTTATTAGATATACTGGATTGCCCTAAATCTAATTTGCAGGAACTAAAAGGTTGACGTCCATCTTTGCGAGAACCATCTTAGACTTAAGTACTTAACAGAATTTCAAATAACTGTCATGATAGAGATATTTCAAAAACTTCAACCAGAAGCACATAATTCAACAAAATGGCAAGACCTTGGTACTCTGTTATGAATACCATTTCAAAAATATTTATAGTCACAAGGGTGAGAATATAAATTTTTTGGTTCTAAATTACAAGCTACTTCGTGTTATACTTTGAGAAATAAAAACCTGGGTAATAGCAACATTTGCATCCTTAGTTCATTGTCATTACCTCTCGCTCTATGGTCTTCCTCCTCAGCAGCTTTTTGACACTTGGGAGCTGCTTCTTTAACAACATGGTAGCTTCATTCATTCTTCTGACTTGCGTGATTAAGAAAGACGGAACCTGGAGAAGAAACACTGCTTGAATCGAAAGGAAAGCATCTGAATTAAATCTCCCTGTTAGACTCCTTCTGGACACTCAGTATCCTGGAACCAGGGACCGTGGCATTTGTCCTTGTAAAGATTAGAGAAAATGGTAAGGATTCTTGTTTAAAAGTGAAAACATGCTTAGGAGCAGCCATTAAAGAATGTACAAAGATGCCACAAGCAACCTGGGATTATTTTCTCACATTTCCTCCCCGTGACTAAGGGCATATAGACTTTATGTTTCCTGGGTGTAGATGGGATTCCAAGGAAAACAACACAGTCATCACACTGTTACTCACCTTCCACAGAATTTTCTGGTATTTAAGCATTAAGCGGATGATGTGCGCTGCAGTGTTTGCTAACTGTAATTCTTCATAATCAGAATGCTTGCTTCGACTGAAGAAAAGGTTTGGTGCCATTATAGTAGAAATATTCCATATACTCATTCGGTTTTTTGATTCGTTGGCAATCACTTTATTGAAGAATGTCATGAGGGCCTAACAAGAAACAGCACTGTGTCACATGATTGTATTTTATCAAAAGGCATCACTGATTGCTATCATTCATTTCTATACCCATTCATGGTGCCCCTGGAAAACTGTAAGAACTATAGAATGCTTAAATATATAATGTTGCCCCTTTTATTCCTTAAAAGTATTAATAAGAAATGTGAATGAATAGTCTATTGAATTCTCTAAATCATAAAAGTACTTCCATTTTTATGGAGTTTATTATATTAGAGATTTAAAAAATGATAGTTTGCATTTTTATTTTCTTTTATCCAAAATAAGGCTGACAAATATTAAAATTATGTAGTAAACCAGAAAGAGGAAACACTGCATTTCAAATAAACACGAAGTGAAGTTTTGTTGCAAAGGAAGAAAAGTAATCCTAAAAAAATCCTTAACTTAAAGCATTACCACTGAAAACTATCTACTGTTTCCTTGGGAAAGGAAAAACCCATTAAAAAAAAACACACACACAAATCCCCGAAAACATGAGTAGCTCATTCCTCGGTCCAAATGTAAACTCAATTGAAAAATTTAAAAATTTTACTTTCTGGGTATCATTTTTCTACTGCTTTTCAATTTTGGAATATTCAGCAGACCAAACGGAAATGCTTACATGCAGCTGTTCTTGGCATTTAAAAAAGAGAGAGAGAGAGATTTGAGAAAGCTTAAAGTTTGGCTGAGCCACCAAAGTACAGATGCTTATGGGAACCTTCTGAAATTCACCAAGAGGGCTGAAATCTTAAAATGAAAAGATACAAAAAAATTCTCTTTAGTTTCTCAAGTTTAAATTCTGCTATAGTATTTTTTTTTTAAGATTTTATTTATTTATTTGACAGAGAGAGAGAGAGAGATCACAAGTAGGCAGAGAGGCAGGCGGGGGTGGGGGGAAGCAGGCTTCCTGCTGAGCAGAGGGCCCCGATATGGGGCTCGATTCCAGGACCCTGAGACCATGACCCGAGCTGAAGGCAGAGGCTTAACCCACTGAGCCACCCACGCGCCCCAACTGCTATAGTATTTTAATGTGAAAATGGTTGGCATCTAACAGTAATAATAATCAACATTTATGTGAGGTTTTCTTAGGAAGCCAAGCATTCTTAATACTTCATATATATCACTGACTTTATTATTATTACAAACCCTGTGAAGTAGGTACTATTATTAACACTGTTTGGCAGATGAGGAAGCTAATGGAAAAGATTCAGGTAGCTCTCTCTGCCCAATGTCAATTAGTTAAGTGGCAAAGCCAGGATTTGAACTGAGGAAACCTGATTCTCGAGCCAGAGCTCTTGATCTCTATAGCACATTAGCTTCAATCCTAGATCCAGTCACAATGTAGAGTGGGGAAAAAGTGTGTGTGTGTGTGTGTGCGCGCGCGCATCTCCACCAGTCCCATGACGTTTTCGAGGATCTTCTGATAGAAAAGTGTTAGATTACCTGTTCTTACTGCATCCTTGGATATATGAGAGGATAGATGACATTCTGAGCCAAATATCTGAGAGCAGATGCATCCTTTTTCTTCTTTATATATAAAAGAATACTGTTTACAAATACCCCCAAAACAAGCTAATAAATTTCCAGCTTTTGAAATATTACTGAATTATACTAGAAATAGACATTCTTATGTCACATCCAACCCCCATCCTTGCGGATATAATCGACATATAATTGACACACTTATTTTATTATGTAGGAGAGTAAAGGCTCTCACCAAATTGAAATGTCTGATGAGAGGCAGCACAAAGAATCATCTTTGTTTTCAGCATTATGTTTACTGGCCTCAAAATTACGGGTTCTTTCCAACTCATCTTAACTCAATTTCATTTGAAAGATTCCAAACACCTGTTGTACTTACAGCAAATTTCCTATTGCATACAGAATCATTATCAAAATAAGAAGAAAAACTTTTGATTTTTGCCAACATACAGCAAGGAAATAAATCTGAAATAAGGCGCAAAATATTTGGGAGAACCAAGGAATATGGTTCTACCAAATGTTATACTATATGTTAATGGAAAAATCATTTTTCTGAATCTAATTTTCCTAACCTATAAAATGAGAAGATCATATCAGGAGATTTCTAAAATACCAAGATTCTAGGATGGTTTCATTGAATTATCTTTATAAGCTGTAAGACACCAACATTTTAGGAATTTCATTTAAATCAGTGACTTCAAATTTCCTCCTTAAGCATACTCTTTGGATCTTTTGTCACCAGACTGAAGTGAGTAGCTGAGGACCTAAAATTATAGAGCTTTTTTTTCTGCAGCTTACATAATGGCCTCTGACATTATCACATTTGTCTTCTTCTGACATTATCCAATTTGTCTCCCATCTTTGCTTCTCCTCTTGCTAACCCTAGGCCAGTGCCTGGCACTAGACAGATACTCAGTATCTCTTAATAGATTGAATGAATTAAACTAAATGTTCAGAGAAGATTCCAGGATTTATGTTCTTTCCTGTCTTCCTTGGGAGAATAGCAGTAAGAATGTCGAAAGGCAATCACAGGCTGGCAGCATGCTTAGCTGGCTTAGTAAGTTGTCATCTTGGTCTTTATTTTTCCATCTGAGCCATTATCTTTGACTACGAAGGGCCAATGACAGACCATAAGGTTGATGTAACATACCTGGGCTGTGTCCCTGTTGGCATCAGGCAGTGCCATGATCATGAGATGTAAAGCTTGAAACTGTACTTTGATGTGAGGCCCTCCTAACAAGAAAACAGAAATAACCACACATTTTGAACAACACTGATGCATTCTGACAACATTTCTTGCTAACATCTGGTGGCACAGGAGGGCTCCTGACAGCTTTCAGTGGTGAAGACTCCGGTTTTGTGCCCAACAATGTAAATTTGTTAACTTGGACAAGAGCCGCAGTCGATCAACTTCTCTTTTACATCCCATAATGTTACTGTAGAGGCAGGTGGCCAATGAGATCCTCAAAATAATTCTAGATCTGTATAACATCTCCCTTTTCAAAGTACTTCCACAGGCCTTGCTTTCCTTATATGCCATAAACAGAAGGCTTAAAATTAAAAGTTCAAGTCAACAGAAAATAAATCTTGTTTCTACATAACAAGGCAGCAAAGTATAATTACTAAGAGGATCGATTCTAGAACCAGGTTCAAATCCTGCAACTACTTTGGTCACTGAGTGACCTTGTGCAGCCTATTTAACCCCTCAATGCTACTATTTTGCCATCTGTAAAACAGGAGTAGTCACATCTACCTATCTCCCTGGGTTATTGCAAAGACTAAGTGAGTTAGTATATGGAGAGTGTTTACATCAGTGCCTATAACATAGTTGCCTCTATATGTGTATGCTCTTGTAATTGTGATTAAAGGCATTTATTCTAGATCATAAATGGACATTTAAGGAACGTGACTATTGTTGGAGCTTTAGAGATTCTTGAGTATTTTATTCCTTGATAAAATGACAGAAGATGGCGCTAGAGGGCTTACATTTATAGCTGTGTATTAAACACTGATTCTTCCTGTTTTAGGGAAAGAATTTTAGGGATTCCATCCACAACTGGATAATCCACAACCAGCTGTGCTGAAACTGTAGAGTATATCAGAGCATTCCAGGCTTTGCTTTGTCTATCTGTATTCTCTTCACAATGGTCTCTTGGTGGGGAGTTCCTGGGGGGAAGCATTATATTCTAGCATCCCTGGGGAGTTCTCAACTGCATGAATATCTATTTATATTCAATGGATGAAAGGCATTCACCTGCCTGTAAAGTTACTTAGCTTTATGGCAGTGGAAACACTCTTGAGACAAGCTACTAGGTTACAGGAGATTGTGTGCATCCTAGTTAGGAGCACATGACAAATGTGCATAACTATGTAACAAAGAATCAGCTGGGAGATTATTTATAGGACTGTATCATCTTGTCTTAATATAATCCCCATGTGGATTTTTAGAAATTTAGTCAAATTTGTAAACAAAAATGACACAGGGTCAGGATGTTTTTGAAAATGGCTAATGTACATTGACATGAGTTTTCTTGATTAACAGGAACTAATCAGGAACATATCTCAGTACAAACCACTGAGGGACAGATCAGGCATTATTTGAATACATAAACTACAGGCTGTCTATAATCTTCCAATGCAGCCAACCCTCTGGCAGAGGGAACAACAGATGCAGATGCAGCCTCTGTATTTCCACCAATTTCAGAGAAATTATGAAGTTACTTTTAAGACTGAAATTCTAAACTGGCAAATAATCCATTTTCATTTTATTTAGGAAACCTATACCTATACCACTTTGTAGCTAATAGATTCACAGTTAATTCATTACCGCATCCTGGTTAGGATCTTTTTCCCTTGAGGTCATTATTTTCTCAGAAACGTATTTAACTTTTCACAAAAGTGTCTACAGCTTGACTTAGTCTTTTAGTTTTATGGACAATTTTTGGGTCAAGTTTGGAAAGAGAATGTGATTACACTAAAAGACTACATTCTCCAAACCCCATTTTAAACCATAAAGATTAGCAGTTTAAACACAGGTACCCATAATTCTTTCCTTCAGAAAGTCTCGTTATAACTAGGGCTTACTCTGGGTAGCAAAAAGGCCATTTTCCCTGCTGGGAGCAGCCCAGAACTCTGGGCTTCCTGTGGGGTTTGATGGTATCAAATCAATCACTGCAACATGGTATTTTTCACTTTCAAAGTCATACAAAAAAATATGTGGATTCCTCTGTGAACCTTTTCAAGATATTTTCCAGATTTCCTCCCTTCAATGAAGTGTACTGGCTACAGTCAGACACGGAACAATGATGTTAAGGAAACCTAGTTTATCTGTATGACTTTTTAAAATAGGATTCTCTGAATAGGACTGGCATTGGACTCATCCTGGCAAAATTTCATAATACCACAAAACCGCAAACAGAAAAAAAAAATCTTCTGTGGCACCAATTTGTTTTGATGAATTATTTAGTGTATATAACACAGATCAAGGGAAAACGAATACTTCTCCATTACCCAGAAGAGCAAACTATATAGAAAATACTATCCTTTTTGAACTTACAAATTGAAGGGAGGAAATACTGCTTTTGGTATGGCTGAATAAGCTCCTTCCTGACTAGACCCCTGAAGATAACTATAAACTCTGGACAAACACAAAAAACAACTATCTAAGGCAGTGAAAAATTCATAAAAGCAGGCAGATTTAGAGGACTGGACGCTTGGAATTAGGGAATGGCACAGGGAGTTTCCCACTATTCCGGCTTTTAGTCTATGGTGGTATTGTAGGAGTTAGCTGAAATTCCAGTCCTTCTGCTTGAACAACCAAAAGACAGGATTCAAGACGACCACAGACACTGGGAAATAACAGGAGGAGGCCCTGATTCTGGTATAAAATCTTGGTTGACTCATGAACGAAGCATGTGTGGAGTAACACTGGTAAGGATACATAACTGAACTAACAGTTCAGAAGACCATTACATTTGAGTTGAATTTACATTCAAGTAAATTGTTGGCTCAAATACAAACAAACTAGCAACAAAAACCAAAACAAAACTCCAACCTCTTTGGAGAAATATTATAGAATGCAGAGTCTCTAAAACACAGTATTTACGATGCTCAGGATATAGTTTAAATTTACTTGATAATGTAAATGCATTCTCAAGGGAAAAGACAATCAACAGAAACCAACCAGGAGGAGACCCAGATGCTGGCACTAGTGGACAAGGATTTTGAAACATCTATCATAACTATGTTCAATGATGTGAAAGAAGAATATGCTTATAATGGATGAAAAAATAGGCTATCTCAGCAAATAAAATCCTTAAAAAGGAGGTAAGAATATGGTAAGGGAGACAAGAATATTCAGCAGGGAAAAGACAATCTCTTCAACAAATGGTGTTGAGAAAACCAGCAGCCATATGCAAAAGAATGTTACTGTGGAACTAGACCATGGTCTTACATACTTACATGCAAAAATGAATTCAAAATACCAAAAAAGGGGCACCTGGATGGCTCAGTTGGTTAAGCAACTGAGGTCAGGCCATGATCCCAGAGTCCTGAGATCAAGCCCCGCATTGGGCTCCCTGCTCAGCAGGAAGCCTGTTTCTCCCTCTCCTACTACCCCTGCTTGTGTTCTCTTGCTCCCTGTATCTTTGTCAAAGAAATAAATAAAATCTTAAAAAAAAAAAAAGAAAAACTCAAAACAGATTAACGACCTAAATGTGTGATCTAAAACCATAAAACTTCTACAAGAAAACATAAGCAGTAATCTCTTTGACATCAGCCAGAGGAAGATTTTTCTAGAAAATAAATATCCTCAGGTGAGGGAAACAAAAGCAAAATTAAACTACTGGGACTACCCCAAACTAAAAGGCTTCTGCACAGTGAAGGAAATCATCAACAAAACAAAAAGGCAACCTACTGAATGGGAGAAGATATTTATAAATGATATATATGATAAGGGGTTAATATTCAAAATGTATAAACTTAACACCAAAAAACCCCAAGTAATCTGATTTTAAAAATGGGAGTAGGACCTAAACAGACATTTTTCCTAAGACAATAGAGACGGCCAACAGACATATGAAAAAATGTAAATGAGATGTTACTTTACACTTGTCAGAATAACTAAAAAAACACAAGAAGTAACAAGTGTTGTTGTGGATGTGGAGAAAAAGGAACACTTATGCACAGCTGATGGGAACGCAAACTGGCACAGCCACTGTGGAAAACCCTATGGAAGTTCCTCAGAAAGTTAAAAGCATAACTACAATATGATCCAGTAATTCCACTGCTGGGCCTTTATCAAAAGAAAACAAAAACACTAATTCAAAAAGATATGTGCACCCCTAAGTTTACTGCAGCATTATTCACCATTACCAAGATATGGAAGCAACCCCAGTATCTACCAGCAGATGAATGGATAAAGAAAATACAGTGTGAAAAAAAATTAAGCAGATGTAGGGTTTGTATGTGTGTGTATATATACACACAATGTAGACACACACACATGCATATAATGGAATATTACTTAGCCACAAAAAAAAAACAAAAATCTTACCATTTGCAAAAACATGGATGGATCTAGAAAGTATAATTCTAAGTGAAATAAGTCAGTCGGAGAAAGAAAAATACCAATGAACAAAACAAAATGAACAAAACAAAACAAATGAACAACCAAAAAAAAAGAGAGAGAGAGAGCCAAAAAAAAAAAAAAAAAACAGACTCTTAAATATATAGAGAACAAACTGGTGGCTGCCAGAGGGGAGGTAGAAAGGGGATGGGTGAAAAAGATAAAGGACCCAGCAATAGCACTACTGGGTATTTACCCTAAAGACACAAAGGTAGTGATCTGATGGGGCACGTGCACCCAAATGTTGATAGCAGCAATATCCACAATAGCCAGGCTATGGAAAGAACCTAGATGTCCATCAACAGATGAATGGATCAAGAAGATGAGGTATATATGTACAATGGAATACTATGCAGCCATCAAAAGAAATGAAATCTTGCTATTTGCAATGATGTGGATGGAACTAGAAGGTATTATGCTGAGTGAAGTCAATCAGAGAAAGACAATTATCATATGATCTCCCTGATATGAGGAATTTAAGAAGCAGGGTGGGAGATTTGGGCGATAGGTAAGAGAAAAAATGAAACAAGATGGGATCAGGATGGAGACAAACCGTAAGAGATCTTAATCTCACAAACACACTGAGGATTGCTGGGGGTGGGGGGGGTGTAGGGAGAGGGTGGTTGGGTTATGGACACTGGGGAAAGCATGTGCTATGATGAGTGCTGTGAAATATGTTAGCCTGATGATTCAGAGATCTGTACCCCTGGGGCAAATAATACATTATATGTTAGTAAAAATATTTTTTTAAAAGTACACTTATGATAAGTACTGAAAAATGTATCAAATTATTGAATCATTATATTATACACTTAAAACTAATGTAACACTGTATATTAATTATATTTCAATTAAAAAATGCACCAACTGGAAATTCTAGAACTGACAAAACACAATATCTGAAATAAAAAAAGAATGAAGCAAACTAGCTCTTCTCTCTTTGTAAGCATCTCTCATAAAACAAAATACTATATCTTACAAAGTAAAGAGATCCTAGTCACAGATGGCATGTGAAATAAAGCTTAGGAAAGAACTGCCATGTCTATGGTATTCTCTTTCTGAAGGCACAAAGGATTATTTTATGAATCTGATTTAGTTAAAATGTTTAAAGATTTAGAACCTACTATTTTTTAGGACAAGTTTTGTCATAAAACTTAGGACCTATTATTTTCTTTCACTGTGGTTTTAAGGATTTTATAGTTCTGGTCAACCTGCAGGAAGCTGTAAACTGGCAGATATAGATATCATTTGTTAGGCTCACAGAGTGTTTTCAAATTTGAATTTGTAGCTGATATTTTCAAATTAGCAGTTTCCCTATTAAAGTGTGGATTTTGGCTCTCATTCCTACATGGTAACCATTTTTTAGAGCTGAGCAGTGGCCAGCCTTTTTATAAGGGGTGTGTCCTTTCAGTTTGTCCATGGGCCTTTTTTGTCCATGCAGAATTTCCATTTATTTAACAGCTTTGTGACCCTTGAATTCCTCTGGTTAGTAGTCAAAGCCCCCTTCATGTAAACCTATTCTACTTTTCTAAATTCTCTCTTGTCACATCTCCACAATATTCAACCCTCAGGCTAAAAGCATGCCAAATTATTCTCTCATTGCCAAATACAACACACACTTTCCAGTTTCCATGCTTTTATCCAAGTTCCTCACTTAAGGTCTAATCTATGTGACTTTGTAGTTTTCAGAGACAAAACACCTTCTGTGTTGCATTTATTGTGTTTTACACATCATCAAACCCAGGTCCTTGGATTTAAAGAAGGAAGAGACCTTCTATTTTTGGAAGGACTATTACATACCAGGTATTATTCTAGATGTCTTCATTTGATAACTACAACAACCCTGACAATCAATTGTTATCTGTAATTTATAGGTGCAGTAATGAAGCTCAGAAAGGTTGATTACATGGCTAATAGATGGTTGAACAAGAATTCAAATCTCAAGAGCCTGGTCTTTTGGCAAGCTGTTCTTTTAATGGTCATAAAACCCGCTAACTTGTATCTACCAGACTTAATAAGGAAAAGAGAGGATTGTTTACCATCAAACTCAGTATTTCACCAACCACTGCCAGGAAATAGGAAATCTGTACATTTATGATCACATTTGATTATGCATCTTTCTTTTGCTCTGTGTCACTTTATTAATCTTCTATCTTAGCCCATTCACACTTAACTTCTTCCACCTACTTTCTATGAGAGTGATGAAGGCAGGTATATATTCCACAGGGAAGAGAGAAGTGGGTAGTTCTCTGAAAAACGCCTTCAACATTACTGCAGCTTCTCTATGGCACATTCTGTCCCATTTAAATTTATCAGCATTAAACTTGGCATCCAGTTCTTCACGGTATTGCTGAAAATCAAGAAAAACAGTCAATATTCAAAGTGTTTTTACCACCTGATCCCCCTTTCCCTTTTAAAAACTGTCATTACATAAATTATTTTTGTAAATAGATTGAAAAGCCAATATCTACCAAACCTAACTTTTTCAACATAATTAAAGAACTGAAATAGCTCTTTTTGAATGATTTTTTCTAAAATCTTTTCAGAATAATGTTAATCTTGAAATAATGTGCTAATTCTACAGAACGATAAAATTCTTTACTCATCATAGTTTTGTTTCTGTGGTTTTGGCCAAATACAACTTATATCCCCACAGGATAAACGTACTGATTTGACAAAAGTCTCCACTTCTTTTTTTTTGTTTTCTTTTTGCCATCCTGTCATCTTCTTCTAAATTAGATCAAGAATGTATGCCTCTCAACTACTTCTCATACAGAATGAAAACTATGCCAGTAAAGGAATTCTGACCTCATGGCAACATGCAGACCAATGACATCTTCCTGGAGCAGTTACATACAGCAAAGTGTTAGGCCAAGAGGTACACATGTCTTCCACATGTCTGCATGCTTGCCCAATCCTTCATAAGGTTTGGAACACTGCGTAAATACTTTAAAAAAATCACTAAGCCTCCGTAAGTTTTAGTCAGGTTATACAGTTCACATTATCGATTCATCTGATTATCAATGCCCCCATTCTCCATGTTTCTTTTTCAAACTCATTTTCTACCACCCCCTTGAACTGCATACAATTTACCTATTAATAGCAGTTAGTTGTAGCAGCTCCCCAACTGACACTAACTACTCCAAAAAGAGAACTCTGAAAACTCTCAGGGTGTTTATGGCCTTCCAACCTTGAGTCACATAGAGCCAGAGTCAGTCTGCACGTCTGACCTTTCCCTACCACACTGCAGCTCATTAACCAGCCCAGACATTAATGCTGTCATGGCGCCCCAAACCTGGGACATGGGAGACAACCTGGCAGTACACGTCCCTTATAGAAACAGACAGGATTCCAAGCCACTCCCTAGCCCTTATTAATGACAGCAAGAGGAGATTTTCTTCTTGTCCTTGAGAAGCTCAATCTAATAGGAGTAAGAGAGCAAATCAAGGAAATCCTTTAATGATAAATATACTCTGTAAAGCACTAAAGCATATATCTGAAGCATACATACAAAGTGCTTCCTAGAATAAAAGAAGTAGAGCACAGACTGGGCTCTGGTAAGAGAAGGATGCATGGGATCCATTCTTTGCCTTTAGGCATCTTGCAGTTCTGTGAATGGGACCATCTTATGAACTCCTGATGCTAACTCAGGTCACATATTGGATGCTATGCAGCCAGGAAAGAGGAGAATCCAACTTGGCTCAGGCCAGTCTTGAGTCTGTGAGGAACTTGTTGGGGGAAGAGGAAATAGAAGGGTACTCAAGACAGCAGAAAGTGCTCCAGCAGTGGTACACATGCACAGAGCCCCATTGGGTCTGGGGAACTCTGGTAGGTTCAGTATTGCTAGAGCGCAGACCAGAGCCAGCCCTCAGGTGACTGAACTTCATTCCATGGGCCACAAGGCAACATGGAACACATCCAAGCAGGAGAACAAGGTGAGATTTATCCTTTCTGACAGCCAGATGGGAAAGCGATTTGGAGAATAAAGCTTGGTGTTGATTAGGGAACAGACTAGAGGCAAGGAGACTAGTTACTGGGCCATGGCACCATTTCTGGGAAATTGAGGACTAACCTGGATAAGCAGATATAAGACAGAAAGGAGAGGTGGCACTGATGGAATGCCTGAAGAAAATACTCACAAATCAGTGATGGATTATTTAGAAGGTGACAGATCTGTCCAAAATGACTCTGACTGCTAGCTGGAGTCATGGACAGATGGAAGTGTTGTTAACAGGAAGTACAGGGAAAGCAGCAAATGTCTTCCATCCATTGCCTGGTGCCACAAAGCAAAGGTGAAACTGTTTTCAAGGAGGCAGGAAGCACCACTGAGAGCAGAATAACTAAGTTTCATCTCCCACATCCCTCTGCTGTAGGAAGCTGTCTGAAACACACCATGGCCACCATTTTAACCTGCCAGTGGTGCACTGTTGCTTACCAAGCAACATGGTGCCAGCATCAAGAGTGGGCTCTATGACTAGAGGTCATAGAGGTCTTTAGGTTTTTATCCCACCTCCACAACTGACTAGTGTTAAGGCCTATGCCTCAGTTTCTCACGGTATAATAGGAATATTAAAATGACTTCAGGGGTGCCTGGGTGGCTCAGTTGTTAAGCATCTGCCTTGGGCTCAGGTCTTGATCCCAGGGCCCTGGGAGGGATCGAGCCCCGCATGGGGCTCCCTGCTCAGCGGGGAGTCTGCTTCTCCCTGTGCTCCTCACCCTACTTGTATTCTCTTTCTCAGTGTCTCTCTCTCTGTCAAATAAAAATATACAATTTCTATAAAGAAACAAAAAAATACATAAATAAAACAACTTCACAGAGATTCAATCAGTTAATACAATGTAAAGTTCAGTGGGGAGGGCCCACCCCAAAGGAAGCGCTCAGTAAACGCTGGCTGCTCATAACATCCCCTCCTCTCAGTCGGTAATAACCTTTAGTATTATTAGTATGGGAAACCCATGCATATGTGGTTATTCGGGTAACAGTATCTCTTCATCTTGACCAGATGGACAGAATATAACAAACTGAGAGAAAGAATGTCCTCTCTTCCTTTTGACCAGAAAAAACTGAGGGCCATAGGAACAGAACTGACATTTCCATGGTGGTCCTAAACATGAAATCATAAACCAGGTGTTGAATTTAGCTTGCCAAAGACAGGAAAGGAAGCATTTAGAGGTTAAAGAAGTCGTGTTTTCTGTCCAGTGTTAATGAGGACACTAGGTCAGGGTCAGATACCACGTCCTTCAATCTGCTCTGAGCAAATATACAACCTGCTTCCATTTCGGAGGTCGTTTTATAAAATGCAAATGACCCACCTTCAGCTTCAAAAACCAGGTCAGGAAGGGAAACCAGTAGACCAAGTAACATAATTATGAAACATTTAGAGCAGCCTCAGAATAACTGAAACAAGTCAAAAACAAAAACAAAAACAAACCACCCCTCGCATGTCAAACAGCCTGCCTTCTTCCATAAAATGTATTCCCCAGTGTTCAGCTCAAATTACTGTCATTTTTTGAAAAGAAAATCATTGGAAACACCAAGGCATTAAATTCGTTCCAAATGATCTGTGGCCTCAAATACAGGAACAGGCTCCACTGTTGTGTTCCCTGTGTGGCCAAAGCTAGCAGCTTCCCCCCAGGCCTGTGCCCCCGTTAGTCTCACCGGGCCTTGAAAGCACCAGACTGCTCACAATGATACATTAGAGTTAGTGTCACCCACTTGGCACAATTTGAGGATAATTATAACGGAGTTTTTAAAACTATCTTTCCCTAAACACATTCCTAGAAAAACTAGTCTAACAGAAGAATTTACACAAATAGTTTAAAGTTTGAACAAAGAAGAGAAATAAAGACCCCTTTAATAGATCACGTTACAATGTCTTTCTAACTATGATATTCCCCTTGTTTCTGTTTGCTGGCCTGGATTTCTCTCACATTGGTTTTCCTGGAGCTCAAACCATGCAAACATCTGGATTACATTCTCTCAGAGTAGTAAGAGACAGAATAAATAGGCTGAAACTACATAAAACCGATTAAGGAAGAAAAGGGACTTTTCCCTAAATATGGTTCAGGAATGCATGTGCCTATAAGAACACTCTGAAGGAATTATTAGCCTTTGGTAAGCGTTTTTCAGGCAAAGATTACCTAAAGAAAAAGAAATTCTGCTATGGTGTTCAACTTCGTGCTTACAATGGTTGTGTAATCTTGTCTCCTTTTGATTATTTGAAAAAGAGAGTTTAAATCACCTCCATTATGATTTACACACACACACACACACACACACACACACACACACACACAAGCTGAGAATAATCTGTGTAAATACCACTTCTCAGTTATGGAGGGAGATTTAGAGGAATGAAGTCAAATTGTGTCTAGGAAATTTGTTTCTCTAACTTCACTTTGGTTCTCTGACTCTTATCCTCTGATTCAGGGTACATATGACAACCATAACTCTTAGAATCTAAGACAAAAAGCAGATTCAATTTAGAAAGAATAAACCTTGAGGATCCATTAGGAATTTTCTTGCCTTTCAAATGACCTTGTGCTAGCATCTAGCAATCTCCATTCCCAGGGAAGTGACAACTCTCCAAATGCCCAGACCCCTACTGCCACTGGCAAAGTGGCACACTGCTTGGACTTCCCTTACAAAATCAATTAACTGAATAAAATAATGCAGGTGACTCCTGAAAGCTGGCTCTGCCAGCCGTTAGCACCTGCTCATCGGCCTCATCCCCTCCTTCACAGGAAGCCAGAGCAGTGACTGTGTGGTGTGGAAGCTGGTGCCGAGCCCCTTGCCTGCTGAGGGGCTACACCGAAGGGCAGGGAAGACCGGTGTCAGCTCTGCACCTGGTCTGAGGCCCAGCCTGCTCAGCCTGGCTTCCTCCCTTGCACCCTTCAGAAGCACTATGCCTCTTCTACTCCTGATTCCATCTCAGAATCTGCCTTCTGGAGCTTCCAATAGACACAGCCTATTTATTCTCAGTTTCTACTTACAAAAGCATCGCATCACACTTCTAAATAAAAACTCTGAGATTTCTGATACAAATAGAATTTCCCTAAACATGTACCAAAATGAATTAATGAAGAGATGCTCTTCCACCTCTATGCATTGCAACCGAGTTAATTTTTCCCTCATCCTGAGACTTTTTATTTTCTCAAGGACTGATTATTTAAAACTGCTCAGATTTTCATGTCTTCCAGCCAGGGAATGATTCAAGGGCAGAGTGGAACTGTTCACTGTGATACCCCCAAGTAGACAAACTTATGAGTAATTTTAGTAATTCTCTCCTTTATACCACTGTGGAGTTTGCCACTATATGGAAGGAAGAAAGCAAAGCAAAAGGAATCACATACACAGGTGGTTTTATAATGTAGAAATTAACATTACCTTCAATAAAACGAGGTTTTAGAACTACTGAGTGATTATTCTAGTGGGGACAGCCATTCCTACGTATTCTTATAAAGACTTTCATTAAAAAGATGGCCAAAGAATGTTTCTAAGTTTAAAACAACTGATCATGGGGGGTGCTTCAGTAGCTCAGTGAGGTAACTGTCTGATGCTTGATTTCAGCTCAGGTCATGATCTCAGGGTCATGAGATAGAGCCCTGCATCAGGCTCCATGCTGGGCGTGGAGCCTGCTTGAGATTCTCTCTCTCTCTCTCTCTCCTTCTGTCCCTCTCCCCCAATGCTTAAAGAAAAAAAAAAAGAATAGTGCATAAAAAATAAGTAAATAAGTAAAGCAACTGATAATGGAAATAAGGATTTATGTAATATTGGCTTAGTAAATTCCATGACCAAGAAGAACACAGCAAACTAAAGTGTTTAACCTTGAAAATAGTGATGGGACATTTTAGCTTTTCCACACTAAAGGTAAGCAGCAGTTTTTCATGGTAAATTGATGTGTTGTTTCTCTGTTGCTGTTTTTTTATTGTTATTGTTCTAAAAAATAAAAGGATACACAACTCAGGATCATGGAATATTTAATCACAAGTATCCAGGAACACTGGACAGGGTCAAGTGGTCCTACCAACAGCAATGACAACAATGGACTTAACACCTGGAGACTGTATGAACTGGGTCTCACTAGCTTTGGTCTCACAAGAATGAAAAAAAATGTTCAGTACCTTGACTTTGGCAGTGCATCCTGAAAGTCGAAAAATTCCTTCAGATTCCAGGCCCGATTCTTCAACTTTCTCAAAAAACTAAAAAGTAATGATAAATATTATAAAAATGAATACCTCCATACAATAATAAACATCTGAAATAACAAGATGGTGACAATAATAAACAAATTACCACGCATATATACATGCCTCGTATTTGAATGCCTTGAGAAATGTTCACAACCGCCTCTAAGGTCAACAGTAGTTTCCAATTTGCAAATGCAATGGAGACAGAATTGTCCTGTCACTTTTCCGGGACCAACCTCAAAAGTATTGGCCCCGTCTCTCAAGCTTGTACTTGGCCAATTTAAGATTTGATTACTATATATCTCTTTCTGCAGATGGACCAATAAAAAAAGTTTCTAAATTTACTATTATTAGATACAACCACTTTAGCTGAGAGACAATAGGAATTCTAGAAATATGACCAAAAAGGCAGAAACTGTAAAGGTTTATACCTCTCTCAAGTTCCATGGTGATAGTGATGATGATGATGATGCTGTTAACGTAATAACAATATAACCTAACATTTATTGTGCACTTACTGTGTCAGATGCCCCTTTCTCAGCATCTATTAACTATTTAATTAACTATTTGCCATCTATTAACTCATTTAATCCTCACACTAATTCTACCAGGCAGGCACTAACCACATCCCCATCTAACTGCCAAGAAGACCAAGGCATAGGAAGGGTATGTGACTTGCCCATGTTTACACCACAGAGGAGGATCATCCAGAGTCTCTGCTCTTTTCCTTTTTTTTTTTTTTAATAATTAAAAATTCTTTTTTATAAACATATAATGTATTGTTAGCCCCAGGGGTACAGGTCTGTGAATCGCCAGGTTTACACACTTCACAGCACTCATCATAGCACATACCCTCCCCAATGTCCATAACCCAACTACCCTTTCCCTAGCCCCTTCCCCCCGGCCACCCTCAGTTTGTTTTGTGAGATTATGCTCTTTTCCTTTTAAGAAATGGTGGTGCCTTGGGGCGCCTGGGTGCCTCAATGGATTAAAGCCTCTGCCTTTTGCTCAGGTCATGATCTCAGGGTTCTGGGACCGAGCCCCGCATCGGGCTCTCTGCTCAGTAGGGAGCCTGCTTCCCCCCTCTCTCCCTCTGCCTGCCTCTCTGCCAACTTGTGATTACTTAAAAATAAATAAATAAAATCTTAAAAATAAATAAATAAATAAATAAATAAATAAATAAATGGTGGTGCCTGAATGAAGGTACTTTTTATAGGTAGGGTGAGAAATATGCATTTAGGCCAAGGAAATATGTCCATAAAAAAGGTTCTCCCATAGGAGTAGAAGAATAATATCTTAAGCTGTCTTCAATGGAGAATACTTGACATGAGGAGTAGTAACAGCTAACATGTATTGAGTTGCTAAGATGATATAAATCCAGATTTGGTTGAACTAGCATTTACTGGGCACCTTCCACTTGCTAAGTTACATAATAATATAAATTCTTGTGTTGAATCTCCTCAGTCTTAGATTTTTATGCATTGTCTTCAGACTCTGTCCTTTACATAGAAGAGAGAGGTCATCATTCTAGTTCTAATTCAAAAACGGAAAGAAAATGTTCATGTCACTGTGGACTTTGGCCATGGACATAGGCTATGCTTCCTTTTGCCCTTCCTCCTGGCTGGGTGTATGTTCAGGGGTAAGGTATCTCACCCTCCTCTGCCTCAGTGGCCTCATGAGTAGAAGGGAGATGATAACACAATTTCCTCACGCTGCTCAGTGCTGACTACCCATGTTAGCCTAAGGATGGCATCTGCTCAGGGGAGGCACCCTCAGATGCCCCCATGCATGCTGGCATGTCGCCAGCACCCTCTGGCTCTCTTGTCGTTGTCCTCTGCCTCTATCAGCAGCTATCACATGACTTGAGAAGCCACTTGGTCTGAGGCCCTGGCAGCAAAGTTTAAAGAGTACACAGTAAAGAGGCATGGCATTGTTACTGTGAATAAGGTAACTTTGTTTCCTCAGTCAAAATTTTTCTATATTACTTAACAACTCAATTTAAAATGCAACAAGATTTGTGTTTAGGGCTTGGGATTTTAAATGTGCCACTGGATGTCACTATTGAATAAATACATACTTGAGTAATCCAGTGTAAATTGTTGGCTATAAAAATGATGACTTAAAATCAAATCAGCTATTGAGCAATGATGGTCACAGAGATACTGGCAGATGAAAGTTAAGGTGATATCATTTCTCAAAACTCCTTTCCTCCTAAACATATCCTATCATAGTCATACCTGAAAAACCACCAGAAAAGTGGATTTTAGGCTTTATTAAGCTTTGTTTGGCAAATTCATTTAAATGATTATACATACATATTTGAAAACACCTAACTTGTGATATAGCTTAGCAAACACTTAATCAATAAACATACAGCTGATGATTAATGGTCATCTTGTATTCTGCAGAGAATATTCAAATACAGAGACATATAATACACACAAGTAAGCTTTAGAAAATACCGGAAAAAATTATGACAGAGGGAAGCCATGTGACAGAGCATCTGTGTCCATCACCTGATGCTTTATGGGCAGACATTGCAAAGGGCTCCAAAAGTCTGAAGCAAGGCAAACTGGTTCCAAGTGCTGTGGGATGATTTGGGGATGCATGAAGAAATCTGAAAATCACCAAGGGCCTGAGTCCTAAGTGGGTGTTAGTATCTTTAAACATACAAGAAAATTCATTAGCGGGTTTACAACTCCAAACTGCAAACAGGAGGCTCTATCATTTTCCCAGTCATTTACATCCCACTTACTTTTTGTAACACCAGGGGAACCTTCACTCCAGGGTCTTTCTTTCGGTCATTGTCCAATAGGACTGTAAGTGGAACGCCAAAAATACCATTGTCTTCATTGTATAATGGGCAAGAAAGAAAGGAAAAGGAATCAGCAAAGCACTATTCTTATTCCAGGGTGACAAAGTATTAAAATCAGAAGAAACCTGTCTTAACTACCTCGTCCTTTTACTCTCTCAGTTTTGTTTCTTTTCAGTTGGATTCCAAAGGCATCAAAAAAGGCAGTCAGTTCAATTAGAGAGAGATGGCGAATTTTCTTCATATCTTCAGCAGACAGATCTCCTGCTTCGGTTAGGCCAAATCTGGTTTTCTGGACAATAAATTTCTAAAATACATATGGAAGATATTTATTTCTTATGGCAAAGGAAAATTATTATCCCCTCATTCAAATGCCACTTGGACATTCTAAATCTGTAGAGCAAAACATGCTATTTGTACGAAAATTTCTGAGAAGCAAGATGTGTCATAGAAAGATTGTGAATGATTTTTAGAACATTTGCAGAACATTCTTATGCTAAATTAGAATCAAAACAGTGGTCTGAAGTGCACTATAAAATTGTCATCACAACCATGAAAACATCTTTCTTCCAAGAAACATTCTGTGTTGTCCACTGATGTCCCATGTCCACCACATGGAATATACTGACCAGGGGCATGTGTGACAGGGTTCACACAGATCCCAAAAGCTAAGTACTCCCAGAAGAGCTTCTGATGTATCCTTTCAGGTTAGGGGACCATCAGTCCTTTAATCCGGTGTGAGGTAATTCTCTCTGCATCCTCCAAAAGACTAACTAATCTCCCCACTGAATGTGATGAACAAGTGTGCTGAGACAGTAGTTATTGTACCTTAAACCTCAAATTCAGATATTTAAAGCCTAAATATTTCTAAAAAATAAAAACATACAGAAGGTACCAAATAATCTCAGTATCATTTTGAGACAATGAAATTGCTATATTCCCCATTTCCACAATAGGAAACAAAATACAGTAAAATGGTAACAACAACAACAAACTTTTGAACAATCCAGAAATACTGTGAAGACTAAAATAAGTAAGACCTCTTTTATTTTTTAAAGGTTTTATTTATTCATTTGAGAGAGAGAGAGAGAACAAGCAGGGGGAGCAGCAGGCAGAGGGAAGGGAGAAGCAGGCTTCCTGCTGAACAGGGAGCCTGACATGGTGCTGCATCTGAGGACCTGGAGATCATGATCTGAGCCGAAGACAGAGGCTTAACCATCTGAGCCACCCAGGCACCCGTAAGTAAGACCTTTTAAGAAAAAATTTGTTCTTATTAATATCCACAAGTTAGCATGGCTCTCAAAAAAGCTGGTATGGAAAAAAATTTGCTAAAGTAGAAAAATCTTAATTATTTCAGTTATAAAGCTTTGTATATTCTCTATAGGGGGTCCCTCAGGTTAGAACTTTCTTGAGGTTTTTAACCATCCACTCACTCATTCATTCATTTGTTCATTTAGTCAACAAGTTCCTTGGAACCTCAAGTATTTTAAAAGTAAAATAAAAAATAAAACAAAAAAAAGTAGAATGCGGTTTGGGACATAACTTGTTCTATAAAAAAACTTAGTTGTTTTTTTCTGAAACCAAGGCTCCACATAACAGTAATATATAGCAACAACAACCAAGGCAAAAACTGTAATCATTCATTAAGTAATTACCACTTGCTAAATCCCAGCCTGGTTGAAGGAACTGGGGGCCAGCATCCTCATCCGAGGACCTGAAGATCATGCCCCTGAAACCAGAGTCCCAGTGGATTCCATCTTCTGCCCCAAAACAACCCTGAGCCCTCCAAAACAACCCTGTGCCCTCCAACATAGAGGTTTGCTTAAGGACCAGAAGGAGTTTTAGAGTTTGACATACGTAGGTTTAAATCCTATTTCAGCCTCCTACTCACTGTGGGGCTTTGGATGTATAACTTAGCTTCTTTGAGCCTCAGTTTGTTAGCTGTAAAATGGGAGCAGTCACAGGGTGATTGCAATGAAAATACCTAGTGCAGCAGGCTGGTAGAAGACACTCAGTGAACCTTACAGTTCTTGCCCTGGCCTCTTGCTCCTCCCTCATCATGGGGTTGTTGTCCAGGAATGGTCCAGGCTACCTAGGTAAAGGCTCTGCCAGTTTTTATAGGACTCACTGCTTCAGTCCTTAAACTGTCTTTGCCCTGCTGCTCATCATGCCTCTAGCTCTGATCAGCACAGAATATTCAGGACTCTACATCACAAACTCCACAAACGCATTTACAGAGTAGCCAACAGATCAATGTAACATAGTTCTTGTAGTGGGCTTTCAGGATATAACATCCTGGATATAGATATAGATTCCAATATATAGTTACATAGATACATACTCTGAGGCTTTCAGGATAATGAAGTATATAGCTCCACTTGTCTATTTCATGATAATATTATAAATTCTTGAGAATATTTTTGATGGATTTTTAGTGCCTGTTCTGCAAGTGCTCACTTCTTGTTATGATGATTGACTTTTTGCAGTAAGCCCCTCTGATATGTGGTTTCTAGAGACACAACTAAGTATATAGTTAGAATCTGCATTAACCTATAAGTAAGGATAGAAGTTTCATGAAATCACACAAGCCAGGAAATCCTATTTCCTCTGTAAAACAGTATTCAAGCATACATCCTCACAACTCTTTTGCAACACAGTACTGCCAGGTACGGTCAGGCAGGCTGGGTACTGCATAGCACTGATGCCTGCCCTCTCCCTACACACACACACACACACACACACACACACTTAATAAAGAAAAAAAAATCCTAGTTTGTCCCATGGAAAAACCATAGGAAGTTATTGGAATAATCATGAAAGGTTTTACATACAGTTAAAGCATAGTCCTCTTTCTTAAAATCTGATTTCTTGAATTTACTTCTTTTTGGAGCCTCTGTAACCATTTCTGAATAAGATACTTCAAAGGACAGCTCTTCAGTTTCTGGTGGAATGTTTTTTTTCCGATAATCATCATCTAAAAAAAAAAAAAAAGGATGTACAATTTTTTTATGTCATTTAATCAATCAATATCATGTACTGTAAAATAAGCACAAAATATTTCTAAGTTAACCTATAGGCACATCAGAACGTTTACAACCAAAGAACAGAATCAGACTCACCTAGAGGAGTTCAGATAAATAATAATGTGGGGTCTTCAGACTTCCATATGAATGAATTTCTCTAATCATTATCCAAACAAACTTTCTATATCATCTGATGTTTTTAATCTTGGATTCTTATATCTCATGAAAGGCACTGAAGATTACTAGAGGAAAGCCCACAAATGAGGCATTTCTTCTGTATGTTATGATATTACAGTTAAGTCCATCTAAACCCAATGTTGCTGCTCCTGAGGAAGCAGAAGCTTAAGGCAGAGGGAGAACCGGCAAAGACCCCACTAGAATTCCTGCCTAAATTCACTTCTCCTGTGTTTCTCCCAAACTATGGGAGGTTTGGTTCTTAGGATGTGTTAAAATTCAATTTGGACTTCACTTCTAGGTTTGTTCATGTAAATTAACCCAAATTCTTGTAATTTGATTTGGTTACCTGACCTCCTACGCTGTTTATTAAAAAAGAGCCAAATGAGTAACAAGAAATGTCCCACATTTAATTTAAATGTCCCACATTTCTTGTGAGGTAGTTTGAAATTAAGACAATAAATTCCTTGGCCAAAAACAAGTGAATCCAGAAATCATCTGAGTAATCCTAAACTCTGTCCTAACTAATATTTGGCTTGCCATCTTTTTTCATTGCCTGGAAAAACTGTTCATATGCAGTGAAAAAAAAAACTGATTATAAAAAAGAGAACTCATGTCTTTTACCCTCTTCTATAGACAGTGACTAAAGAAGAACAACGAAAAGAAATAATAGAAGACCTAATTAATCTCACATTAAAAGTTAAATGGAACAATTTGCAAATCAACAGATTTTAAAATTTTAAACAGAAATACTGATCAAAAATACAATACTCAAGTGAAAGAGGTCCAGTTAAAAGGTAACCCTGTAGCCTTTATGTATTGTTAGAGTTGCTATGTGAGAGTTGCTCTGGTGCTGTACACACTTGAGCCCAAGTAGAGATTTTTGGAAGTGTCCTACTTCCACTCGCAACTATTAAGCAGATCCAGATTCCTTGTGAAAGAGACCTCAAGTCAAAGACATTACCCAAGTGAATAGTTTCTAAATGATGTGAGGGGAGTGAAAGAGAAAAAGATTCTGCTTCCAATTTGGCTCAATTAATTTTGTCTGGTGTGACAGAATGGGGTGTTTGGAGCTGGCAAGGAGTGAGTGCTGGAGTGACAGAATCAAAATAGAAAAAAAAAAAAATCCCACACATTTTGACTTGACAAAGTCATGGCTAACTGTACTGAGTGCCAGAGCAAAAGCGAGAAGACACAGCTTCAGTTCGATATAAAAGGATGTGCCACTCACCACTCCCTGCATTCTGAACTGCCTGTGCAGGGTCTGGAGATCCGTTGGAGAGAACTGGTAGGGCTGGAAGAGTCTCAAGTACAGACTGTGAAACAAGGGAAGATGAACACAAGACGTTTTAGTATACAAACACATGCTCCCCAACATTCCCATCACATTTATGCTCTGCAGTATAATAATAATATAATAATAATAATAATAATATTATTATTATTATCACAAGTTCTTCTCACACAAAACAATTCTCGATTCCATACACAGCCTGTACCTGATTTCTTTTTCTGAGTTCAGTCCAAACCTGCAGAGCTAACACGGTTTTCTCAACAGAGAACTCTGTCAAGATGAAAATAACTATCTTCTTAGCTCTTGAGAATTTGCTGCTTATACCCTTCCTAAGATGTAAAAATTACAATGCTTGATGTCACATAGTTTGACAATGACGGTATTTTTTATTCTTGATGTGGTGGTCATGCATATTGATCATAAATTTCAGGTGATGATGTGGCTAGATGATTAATGCAAAGGCCCCTGAGGCCAGATTGCTGGGATTCTAATCCAGGCTCTCCCACTTACTGCGTGACTTTGAATAAGTCTCTCGAGTTCTCTATCGCTTAATCTCCTAATCGATAAAATGATGATGATATTAGAACACATTCAAAGAGGTATTATGAATTTTAAATTACTTGTTCTGTAATCACTTCAAACAATATCTGATACACACTAAGCACAAAATGAGCGTTGGTTACTATTAATACTCAACATATTAATTCCTCCATGAAAAAATGAGTGTAATAATGTGAGAGTGATAATTACTGAAACCGTAAGTGTGTTTTCTAGTTATTTCTAATTTGCTACTTTCTTCACTAAGATCCTGCCAAAACTTTGTCTTCTCCTGCAATATTGTCAGAAGTTGAGTATCTTTTCTTTTTTTAAAGATTTTATTTATTTTTGAGAGACAGAGAGTATGGTAGGGAAGGTTGGGGGTGAGGTGAATGGGAGTGGTGGCACATAGGGAGAGGAAGGAACAGACACCCTGCTGAGCACAAAGCCTGATGCAGGGTCAAAGGCATATGGTTAACCAACCTGAGCTACCCAGGTGCCCCAGAAGTTGCATATCTTTATAAAGCCCTGTGAAGCAAGCCAACTGCTCAAGTCTAGATGGGTATTAGTAAAAAACAAAAAACAAAAACCAAAAACAAACAAAAAACTTATACACAAATTCTACCATTTCTGCCAATATAAATTTTAATGTGGTAGTTAGTATCTATGAATGCGTGTAATGATGGAAATTTGCTATTCAATCACCAATCTTTTATGTACTATTCAATATAAAGTCTGTTCATTTCATTTCCCCAGAGCTTGATGTTGTTTCTTTTACTCTCATATTTATTTAGCAAGAACTGAACACCTGTTTCATGAAAGATTATCATGTGCTACAAATTACACAAGGGTGTCTTGAATTCTGAGCTTTGTGTTCTCTTTTTCCTATTTTATTTCAAAAGAGATGACACAATTGTAATTGGGTAAAAATCATGTCAATACATGGCTAATTATTAAAATATAGATTCCCAATTACTATAATTGGTAGATGATTGAGAAGAGGGGTGCCTGGGTGGCTCAGTCATTAAGCGTCTTTCTTCAGCTCAGGTCATGATCCCAGGGTCCTGGGACTGAGCCCTGCATCAGGCTCCCTGCTAGACAGGAAGCATGTTTCTCCCTCTTCCATGCCCCCCCCCCACCCCCGCTTGTGTTCCTTCTCTAGCCAACTCTCTCTGTCAAATAAATAAAAATCTTGAAAAAAAAAAAAAAAGAAAAGACATAAAAAGGTCTAGAGCTGGGACGCCTGGGTGGTTCAGTTGGTTAAGCGGCTGCCTTTGGCTCAGGTCATGATCCCAGTGTCCTGGGATCGAGTCCCACATCGGGCTCCTTGCTCAGCGGGAAGCCTGCTTGTCCCTCTGCCTGCCACTCTGTCTGCCTGTGCTCACTCTCTCTGAAAAATAAATAAATAAAATCTTAAAAAAAAAAAAAAAGGTCTAGAGCCATACAATTCGTTGTCCATCAGATTTTTGGTAGTACTAAAAACAGAACTACAGAATAAAGATTACCTGTACACTAATATCCTTAAAATGATATGAACCACTTTTCAGTGGTCTTCTGAAGTTTTCTAAAAGATAAATGCTTTCTCAATTTTTGAAATAACTCACCAATGGGAGACAACACTCTTAAAAACTGAGAGACTTTTATTTAAAGGCTGAAACTGATGGTTTGGGATGCTTAAACCTACTAAATGTCAGTTTCTTAATCTGTGAAGTGGAGAAGTGCCCATCCGCTGAGTTGATTTATTAAATCTCTAGTCTCTTCACCTGGACTGAAGGTGTGCCTGCCCTTTGTAATGTAAATTATTCTGGGGGCTGTCTTGAGGGAGGCAGAAATTTAATTATGATCCCTGCTCATGAGTTATTATTTATAATGAGGAGTAGAGTAACATTTATGGAACATTACTGAAAAACAATCAACCCACTGTTCAGAGCTAATTTCTACAACACAGCTATGTATTTACTGGAGGGCAATGGAGAAGAAAGAGGTGCGGCCCGAAAGGGTTTCACCCAGAGGCAGGTGAAGCTGACCTAGAACTCCAAGCATGATGGAGAGGACTTACAGATGCAGAGGCGGCTGGCAAAAACATTCAGGCCCAAAATGAAGGTATAATTTCAGGTATGGAAATATCTGAAACACTTCCGCTACATGGAATTGTGGAGAGACTGGTTTGCTAGGAGTTGAAGCAAGGTATTAGAAAAACATGAGAAATAAAATAGTCAAGATGGTCAGCTCAAATTATGGAAGGCTTGGAAAGCCACACAGAGAAGTTGAGACCCTCCTAAGGATTAAAACCAAACAGAACAAAACAAAGGAACATTCATGTGTTAGAGTAAGGGAGTGACGTGGTAAAAATGAAAAGGAGAAGAAATCTCCCAATAAATGGACTTTGAATTCTTAAGTAGGTTGACTGAAAAGGCTAGGTGCTTGGTATTTATAGTGTAAAAATATCCACTCACCCATTAAACATATGTACACTAGCTTCCTTTGAAATTTTTACTAGTTATTGGAATATATTTGAAATATTAATGCCATTCCCATTTAAAACACCCTTCCTTTGCTTGTCCATAACAGGTCCTACCATTTCCCTATGTGCCTAACCATAAAAGGCTGGGGCTTCAACTGGTGAGGAAAGGCAAGGTTTTCCAGCCAGTGAAGCTTGGTCTGCCGCCCAAATCATGCAGCACTAGGACTAGAGAGTAGAATATATGAAGTATGATTATTTTGAATTCCAGTCTATAGAAAGTTGGCACTACCTGTTTGAGTTCTCTCAAAATTAGACTTTGACTGTACAATATTTCCTTCACAAGAAACACCGTACCTAACATTTTTCATGTTCATTACTTATAGGAGAAATTCACTAACTCAAAAGCTGTTTCTGACCTTCCTGACTGGCTGGCTGCTGCTTTTTCTCCCTCAAGGTTTGAGTTGGTGTGTTATAACTCTATGTATAAAAGCTGCCTTGAATTAATAGATAATAAGGTTTCCCCTTCTTCCCCTTATGCCCCGGAGATTGGAACTGGCAAATCTACATCTTGCCAAATTCTCCAGAGACACATGTTTATTTTTTTAAATTGAAGTATAATTAACATAGTGCTCTATTAGTTTCAGGTGTCCAATATAACAATTCAACATTTCCATAGGGTTTTCAGTCTTTATCGAGATAAGTTTACTCCTCATCCCCTTTATCTCTTTCACCCATCCTCCCACCCAGCCACCCCTTTGCAACATTACTTTGTTCTCTGTATTTAAGAGTCTGTTTTGTGTTTCTTTTTTATTTTGTTCATTTGATTTGTTTCTACAATTCCACATATAAGAGAAATCATATGGTATTTGTCTTTCTCTGTCTCACATACTTCACTTAGCATTACATCCTACAGGCCCACCCATGCTATTGCAAATGACAATATCTCATTCTTTTTTATGGCTGAGTAATATTCCACTGCATCCATGTATACCACATCTTTATCCATTCATTTATTAATGCACACTTGGGCTGCCTCCATATCTTGGCTATTGTAAAAAATTCTGCAAACATAGGAGTGTACATAACTTTCTGAATTAGTATTTTCCCAGTTTGGATAAATACCTAATACCCCAGAGATAAATAAGTGATATTCACTGACAAATATGCCATCACGTTTGAAATAAAACATAGTAACAATTACAAAATCTATCCAATTGTGAATTTAAAGGCATTCTCATAATATCTTGGATTAAAAATTAAATCACATGTGAAATTAAAAGCTAAATGTTAGAAAATAAGAACATTAAATTCCAAAAATCCATGATAAAAGCTAAACTGTTATTCAGAGATTAACTCTTAACTTTAAATGCAAATAAGTAAGATTAAAAGTAAATGTGTTTATAATCCAAGAGACTAGAAAAAATTATACAAGTAGAACCAAGAAGGAATGAAAAATTAGTAAGGATTAAATATATTAATACAATAGGAAAAGCAAGCTCATAATCAATTATACAATTATTTTTAGGTGATTTCCTAAAAAAAACTGCTGGTAACAGGCAACTATTTACAGTTCTAATTGGGATAAAAGACATAAATATTAGGAACAAAAAAGGTGAAATACCTACCTCACAGAAAATTTAAAATTATACACTTAAATAAGTGTGTGTGTATATTTGTATATATGTGTGTATACACAAACAGCATATACTGAAAATGCTAAATAAACTGAAAGTTTTGCTACAATAAATATAGGTTACCAAAACTTACACCATTTGGGATGGAAATGAATATAATGCCAAAACCATATCCACTGAAAAAATAATCAAAACACTATGTCTACACTGATGCCAAGTGTTGGAGGTTTCACTACAAAATTACAATACAAGGAGATTATGCTGAGTGAAATAAGTCAAGCAGAGAGAGTCAGTTATCATATGGTTTCACTTACTTGTGGAGAATAAGGAATAATATGGAGGACATGGGGAGATGGAGAGGAGAACTGAGTTGGGGGAAATCGGAGGGGGAGACAAACCATGAGAGACTGTGGACCCTGAGAAACAAACTGAGGGTTTTGGAGGGGAGTGCGGGGTTGGGTGAGCCTGGTGGTGGGTATTATGGAGGGCACGTATTGCATGGAGCACTGGGTATGGTGCATAAACAATGGATTTTGGAACACTGAAAAAAAATAAAATAAAATGAAAAATAATTACAATACAAGCTTAAACATAACGGATTTTATAGATTATATATTTACACCAAATTTTAATATATGGCTCTAAAACACTGAAAAAGGACTCTTAACATATTCATACCAAGATTAGTGTATCTGTAACAACAAAAAGAAATTATATATAGGCTAAATACAACTATTAGAATCCTACTAATAGAACAGTTGTTAAAATGCTAAAATAGTAGAAACTGATATTCCATAATGTAACAAAGGTTTATTTAGCAACAAATTTATAATTCATTATTAGAAAGACCTATCAACAGAATTTCCTAAGGTAACTGCTTAACAAAGAAAAATATATTTATCTTAATAGATGAACAATTGCTTTATATAATTCAACGTTCATTCCTAACAAAAACAATTACAAGGCTCAGAAACTTAGAACTAATATTCTACTTAATAATGAAACTTGGAAGAATTCCTGAAAAAATCAAGAACTTATCAAAAGATTCCCATAATTATTATTTAATGTAACAAGTCATTATGGTTAGTTCAATAAAACAGCAAAAAGAAATAAAAGGATTATTTCAAAGAATGAGTAATGAAAAATTTCAATATTTCAGGTGATTATTTGTGCAAATTTAAAATCAAATGAACAGTTCTTTGAAGTAAAAAGAATTTTTGGAAAGGAAGCTATAATTGTACAAATATAAAAAAAATTACTTTCCTTACATCTCTGCAAAAACAAACTGGAAGATGACAAAAAAACCTACCATTTTAAGATGTCAATGAAAACTATAAAGTTCCTAAGTAATTAATCAATGAAAAATGTATATGGAAAAAATGAAAGAAAGAATATTATGAATTTTTATTGAAGTATAGAAGACATAAATAAATGGAAAAACACAATTATTATTTCTCAGTGGGAGGAGTTGATATTTTAAGATGTAAAATCTATTCCCAACATTAATCTTTAAATTCAATAAAGTTCTTAGTGAAGTCCTAATAAGACTAATTTAATGGGTGGTTATAGCATTATCCTAAGTTCATCCGGAAGTAAAAACACCTAAGAAGAAAGAAAATTTTCATCCAGAACAATGAGAGTGAACACATCCCAACAGATTTCAAAAACAAACCACAGAGCAATAGTAATTAAGACAGACCCCATATATATATATGTATATATATGATATATACATATATATATATATGTTACAATTATCATAAAATTGACCCTTCAAATGTATAGAAAAGATGAAAGATTGGGGGGGAGACCCAAAACAGTATTGGCCAAGCTACAGTTAACCTTTTAGTAAAGTTAGGTCGCTTACTTTAAATTCCACAACACAAACTCCAAAGGGCAAGTTCTGGGGACCCTCTGAAGTCTTGAAGATGACAATAAAATGTCCCTGGGAATTTATACTGCCAGGTGAGATTTACTTCACAAGAGTCATGGCCAGAGCCCTTGAAGCCCTTGTTAACACATCACTGAATTACTGGAAATCCTATCATCTAGAAGAAACTTCAGAACCTAACTGGGATGTCAGTGGCTCCTTATAACCAAGAACCAGGGAAGTCAAAATGTATTCTCCTCATGGTACAACGTTCTAGAATGATTTTCAGTACAGATGCAGTAAGGGTTAACTTCTCATCTGTGGGCTGGCTACTCTAGCAACTAACCAATTTGTTGAATATTTCTAAGTAAAGATATTCTGAGTAACAAGCAATCCAAAAGAAGTCACACTGAAGACTGGTACTAATGAGATTTTTTTTGAGTCTCAATACCGCTGAAACTTTTATTTATATCACAATCATGATTCAATCAGTTTTCAGAAAAACAAAACATGAATGACTAACATACTCCAGGAGACACTATCTATAACTGCTACATAAGATTACAGCCTTTCTCTTACACCCTCTAACTTTCAAGAATCCTCTATCTACAGACAATACATACCTAATACGACTTGGTGAATGAATGAATGGATCAACAAAAGCCTAACAAACAAGGCCAACCCCAAATCCTCCTCAGCAACTCAACTATGCAACCATTCTGCTCCAAGTGTTACTTGGTGTGTGCATGGAACCACATGCCGTCCTTCGTTGGCTCATATAAAATGCCTGGGGCAGAAAAGTCAGCTAGAGAGAGAAGGTGTCAGACTGTGTCAGGGGTTTTTACGTCAACTAGAAGACATGGGGGAAATGCAGCAGGCATTGAAACAAGGCTTGCATGTTTAGATCAACAACTTGCCACTGTGAGGAGGATAAATTTAAGGGGTGTATACTAAAGTCAGGGAGATCACATAGGGGGCTACTTCAGTAATAAAGGAAGATGATTTGTTTCTGTACTAAGGAAGTAGTTACAGGAAAAGGGGGGGGTAGAAATATTCTATAACTATTAATTAGACAAAGTCTGTAGTTCTCGGAGATGGGCACATACAGGGCAGCATGTAGGCAGAGGTGAGGCAAATGTATAGGGATGGTGCCCTGGGCACATGAATACCAGCAGCTGAGACACAATATACAGGATCCTGTGCAAAAGCCTTGGAGCAGGAGCCCCCAGTCACAGGACCACAGCACAACTGTGAGAGGTCTCTTATAGGTAACTCCTCACTTCAGTACCTATCAGAGTTTGTCAGGGACTTAATTTGTATTCATCCATCAGTAAGTAGCGTGCACTGAAAAATATCTCTAAAAGAGACACATCCTTACTCATTTGCACGCCAGTGGACAATCTTAAATAGGAAAATAGCAGCAAGATTCAGAGTTGGCTGGTCAGACACTGGGGGCAAGCCCTAGCCCATCTGTGCCATAACCTGTAGGGCTACTGATAAGTTACTCATCATCACTCACATTCTTTTGTGCTTCTTATATGATCACTGTGTAACAAAGCAACCTCAAAATCAAAAATCTAAAAACACAACAGGAAAACTCCTTCACCTGGGGCTCATGACGTTCTCTCTGAACAATGGGGATCTACTGAGAGCATGCTATGCATGTAAACATCAACCATCTTTTGTCTCCAACTGGTCAAAATATGAGAAACTACCGCTCAGAGGCTCATGTGAACGTGCCCCTTCACCTACCTGACTGAGGTGCTCTTGCCTGCCATCAACTTGCCATCCAGTAACCATGACCTCACTGAACAGGGTCTCTGCCAGAGCACCTGCACAGAGACACCAAGTGGGGATGTACAGTGGTTCTAGGAGGGGAAGGGACATGATGAGGCTTTCTGATCAAAAGAAGTAAAGTTCTGTCACTCAAGGCCAAGCGAGTGAATGTGTTTGGAGTGGAGGATGTATACAGGTAAGTACTGAGCTCTAAGGCAATAGTGCCTTCAATATCAGGATGAGGGTGTCTTAATTTATCCTGTAGGGGTAAAGGACTTCTCGGTTTAAATGGCAGAATTAGGCCAGATTACTGGTGTGAACTCAGTCAAGAGGCCTAAAAGTACCAGATTCTTCCGGGCTTGATACACACAAAGAACATCCTCTAGTTTCTGACCACAGTGGTATCAATTTACAGAGTCCTCTTTTAAACTGAGATCTAGTGGGGCACCTGGGTAGCTCAGTGGGTTAAAGCCTCTGCCTTCAGCTCGGTCATGGTCCTAGGATCCTGGGATTGAGCCCTGCATCGGGCTCTGTGCTCCGTGGGGAGCCTGCTTTCTCCTCTCTCTCTGCCTACCTCTCTGCCTACTTGTGATCTCTGTCTGTCAAATAAAAAATAAATAAATAAAAATAAAATAAATTGAGATCTAGTCATTCCTCGGTTTTGAGTCTCCTACTTCCTAACTGTTAAAATGTTGGTGGGTCTCCTGGCAGCTGTGGTTTCTTCACAATCTTAGTTCAAGTTTTCTTATCTGTTTTGAAGAAATTGCTTCTTCTTGCCTTGAACTTGTAAATATGCTGTGCGATTCTTTTGGCGGATGACGACTTACCACAGAGCCACTCCTAGGAACTGCAAAAATCCCTTCTTCATCTTGGGACCCATCTGACAGGGTGGTATTGTTGAGAGAAGCACCATCTGGCTAAATGAAGAAATAAAAGTACCATTTTTATTCAGGCAAACACTTCTAACGTGTGTGTTACACTATGTGTATCTACTTAGATGTGTGTGACACTGTACTAAGTTGTGACTTCCTGGGCAGGGTCAGCTGCATCCAGTCCTTCAGGGAACATCACTGTGAGTTCCTAAATGCCAGGCCCTTCCACAGGCACTGGACAGACCCCGGGCCCTGGAGCCAACACTGCTATTGCCTGCCACAAACTCCTTTTTCCTTAACAATGTCTTGGTTTCGTTCCAGGGAGTTAAACCAAAGAACTTCATTTCTAGGTTGCTTTGCAGCTGGGAGTGATCATGTGCCTAGAGTGATCAATGAGAGGTGAGTGTAATTTAGCAAGAGTGCTTCCAGAACAGTTAAGGCTTTCCTGACCCAAAGAAAGAGGGTCATCTCACATGCACTTGTGGCAGTGCTGTAGATGACAGCCTAGAGTTGCGAGGTATCTTGTTGGAATAAGGATGATGGCCAAGACAATGGGCAGCAGAGGTGGAAGATCAAGCCTACCTGGGTTTGTGCTAAGGCATCCTATAATACCCTGTCAGACTCAGACCATCAAACCTCCACGTGAACCAAAACAACTTCAACCCTTCCATTACATGTGGCCAAACTTGTCTAATCTTTAATCTATAACTATCTTTTGCAGGGACTAGAATTCAATAGCAACAGTACCAGGTTATGTTCGTCATTTATAAAGTTAGAAATGAGATTTTTGCTGTACTGGACAATGGTTTCACTAAAATTTAAGAAGTAAATATTCTTTATTTACTGAAGGAAACTTACAAAATAGAATATATTCTTTATTTACTGAAGGAAACTTACAAAATAGAATATATTGAATACTTATGAAAATACAGTGTTTTGTGTTTTTTTTAAAAACTGTCACTCGGGGCCCCTGAGTGGCTCAGTTGGCTGAGCATCTGCCTCTTGATTTCAGCTCAGGTCATGATCTCAGGGTTGTGAGACTGAGCCCTGTGTCAGGCTCTGCAGGGGCAAGGAGCCTGATAATTCTCTCTCTCCTTTTCCCTCTGCTCTCCCTTGCCACTTCTTTCTCTCTCCTTCTCTAAAAACAAAACAAAACAGAAAACCTTTTACTCCTTGCTTGACCACATTTTCTACATTTCTTATGGATAGTAGGTACTACTTTATAAAATGGAGAAGATTTTTTGAGAGAGAGAAAGAGAGAGAACACATGCACGGGAGTAGGTGGAGGGGTAGAGGGAGAGAAAGAATCTCAAGCAGGCTACACACCCAGCATGGAGCCTGAATCTGGGCTTGATTTCGCGATCCTGAGACATGACCTGAGACGAGATCAAGACTCGGCCACTTAACCGACTGAGTCACTCAGGTGCCTAAGAACCTTTTCCTTAAAAGGACAACTAAAACATGAGAACTAGTATAAGATGGTGGGCTAGTAATCAAGATGCTCCCCTCCAACCTCCTTCACCAAAAACAGCAGAAAACATACCTATATATATTTTTTAAGGAGGACATTTTTTATAGCACTAGAAACCATCAAAGAATTCCATAGCAGACCAACACAGAAATTTCTAGATGAATAGCAGATAGAATCGGTTTGGTAAAATAAAAACCTCTACCTAAGAGTTGCTTTGGAACATTTCTAGAGAGGAAGGAGAAAAACAAACAAATAACAGAATTGTACAAAGAGTACGAAAGGATCCTAGGTAAATAGTTAAAAATGTTTGCAAAATAGAAGCTAAGTAGACCAGCCCCTTAAATATACAAACAAACCCTGAATATAGTGCAAAAAAATCTCCCAAAATGTAGTTTAAATAAAATGAACTAACTGCCTTAGGGTATAGGATCCCAGGATGAGTATACTGGCCTAAGAAGGAAATCATGAGGCCTAACAAAAGACATGGAGGGCAGATTGAAATGAATCAGTTTTGCCTGGAAGCAATAAATTAGGTTCTTCATTCCTGTCATCGGTTTGATATCTGCGGATAATGTGTACTGACCTACCTGCCTCCTCTACACACTTCAAAGTTAAGTACACCCCACTTAGAAGAACACACAATCAATAATTTTAGCCTTTGGAGAAACTGATCTACTCAAGTGCAAAGGAAATATCTCATCAATTAAAAATTAATAAAGTCAGTGCTATGACTCTACAGAGAACTTTAGGGGCCCACTGAGCTGTAGAGTTCCACCTGAAAGTGTGCTGGTGCCCTCTGTCTTGTGGAACACTTTCTACCCTATGCTTCCTTGGATCGAGTATCTGGTGGATTATCCCCCCCCTTCTGTGACAGGATTCTCAATGGACAGCAGAACGAGGGAGGGACTGGGGAGCTGGACAGGAAAAAACACCCTGGATCCAGACTCCTGGTCAGAAGCTCTCTCTGCAGTGGAGGCAAAACCTAAAACCGGAAACACGTGCTGCCACTCAACAGGAGATGTGCACTTCCCTGACCAGATGGTTCTCACACTCAGGCAGACACTTCACTGTTTACGTCACTTACTATTACACATTCCAAAAGCTGACATTTTTCCACACAAGATGTTTATATTTGAAAATAAATGGAAAAAAATCTAAATATTTATATCTTAGTTGATACTTGAAAATATTGAAAAAAAACATTTACATGGTAGTCTGTTATTTTTATGTATGAGCTCACCCTTGAGGATCAAGCTTTCGTTGACAAATCCTCTACTTGGGATACAGGCACAAAAATTAGTTTTTGTGTTTGTTTCTCGCTATAGATACTTTTGGAATTTAGTTATTTTTTTATTTACCTACTAAAGTATTCCCTGCTGAGTTTATGAGCTATGGGTGATGACCCGTGGGTGGCTTGTTTGCCAACAATCTGAATTACATCTTTACTCAAGAGAAATGATAATATACACCCTTTACATGAAATGAATCTCCATGGTGGCATTAGGCACAACTGCTCAAAACTGGAAACATCCAAACGTCCATCATGAGGTGAACAGATATACCAGTAGTCGTATATTTATGCTATGGAATACTAGTAATAATAAAAGAACCAAACTTCCATCACATGCAGCAAATGGATGTATCTAAAAAACTTACCGTGAGTGAAAAAAGCCAGACACAGAAGTGCATTTTGTATTTATAGTTCTACTTATATGAGAGTGAAAACCATCCTAACGTGTTAGAAATCACCACAGGGCTTGCCTGGGTAGGAGCAGGATGACAACTGGCTGGCAAGGGGTTCAGAGAGATTTCTGCTGTGATGGAAATGTTCTGTTTTGGTGGGCTTGGTTGTATGGGTAAAAACATATGTTGGAATTAACTGAATTACACACCTAAAATACATGCACCTAATGTTTATAAATTATACATCATAAAAATCCATAAAAATAATTTTGATTCCTTCAAAAAATTTAATTCTTCTATTCAGTGTGATTTAAGGGGCCATTGCTGCTATGAACCAAGAACCCATGGCTGTTCTGGGGAAAAAGTTGTTTTTGAGAAATAAGAATTTGTTTATTGAAACTTAGAAAAAGAATGAGACAAGCTAAAAAAAAAACTACATTCATGACCAAGAAAAAAACCTAAACCTACTAATCTGGAAAATAAAGATGAAGAGACAGAGCAAACAGACTAACATGAGAGGAAGTTTAGGAGATACGAAATTTAGGGGGCTCCTGGATGGCTCAGTTGTTAAGCATCTGCCTTCAGCTCAGATCATGATCCCGGGGTCCCAGGATAGAGCCCATATAGGGCTCCCTCCTTGGTGGGAAGCCTGCTTTTCCCTCTCCCACTCTCCCTGCCTGTGTTCCCTTTATCACTGTGTCTCTCTCTCTCTGTCAAATAAATAAATAAAATCTTAAAAAAAAAAAAAAGATACTGAAATTCAAGGATGCCTGGGTGGCTCAGTTGGTTAAACATCTGACTCTTGATTTTGGCTCAGGTCATGATCTCAGAGTCGTGAGATGGAGCCCTGCATCAGGGTCCACACTGGGCATGGAGCCTGCTTAAAATTCCCCCCACCACCTCTGCCCTTCCCTTTCCTTCCTCCCCCAATTCTAAAAAAAATTTAAAAAGAAGATACTGCATTTCATTCACACATAGCAACAACCATCTAATATGTGTTCTAGAAGGGCGGGGACACAGAAAAATGGGGAGGAAAAAATGACTTAAGACATAAAAGAAGACAGTGTCCAGAAACTAGAGGGGGGGGAACAGTTCTCAGGTGAAAAGAACTTGCCAAGTAGAGACCAAAATGAATGAAATAAAGGGCAGATCCTCAAGAAAATTCAGAATTCCAGGAATAAATTCAAAATAAATTAAAAATTCAAAAATTCAAAAATTGGCAGCGAAACAAACAAAAATATACCCCCTCATTTATGAAGGAATGAGATTTAGGCAACTAAAATAAGAAAATAAAAACAAATAATGTAAGAGTGCAATAGTCAGTCACTAAACATTAGAAGATATTCTATCATAAAAGTTATCCAGGACAGCTAAGGTTTTTCAATAGTAACGGCCAGTCAGTTGACACACGTTCCTGTTGGGAATATTAACATGGTATCCAGAGTTTGCTAACCATCTTGTAAGAGTATGGATTAAATGCCAAGGTGGCAGCATAAAAGGCAAAAAGCAGAAATTCATGCTAAGCCTGTACTGCAGATGTATCAGCGACAGTCTACCAACCACCATCAGTACTTGTTTTGTGATTAAAACAAATTCCTACTTGTTTAAATCAAAGTTCCTTAGATTTTTTCATGAAGCAAACACAGATGTAACTGACATTGTTTTTAACAGATGCTATGACTGTATGCTGCAGTGAATTATGAAAGAATAGCAAATACAGGCATTTGATTTTCACTTAAGACACTGGAAATAAAGTAGATCAACTACTTTGCTTTTTGCATATACTAACGCCTCAAATAACTAATTCATTTATGTGGACTGCACATTTTATCTATCCAAGAAGTGATTTTTAGAGGTTTGTTATGATGTTAGACTGGATTGTAGGACTTTTGTAAATGCCCAAATTCAGTGGCATTTGTGATGAGAGTCAAGGGTCAACTGTATATAATACATAAATAGACTATGTTAAGTAGGTTATTTCAAAATAAATACTTCAGATATTAATAAAATAATAAGATGTAATATGGACTCTTTTTTAAAGATTTACTGAGCTATGACATACAATTAACTACAAACATTTAAAGATTAAAGTATACAGTTTGATGTTGTTTTGACAAAAAATGTAGGCCTGTGAAACCATCACCACAGTCAAGACAATGAACAAAATCGGCACCACAAAAATGATCTTATAGCCCTTTGTTAACCTCTCCTTCCTTCCTCTCCTCATCCATCCCCAGGTCACCGGGGAATCACAATCTTCCTTCTCTCACTATAGGTTAGTTACATTTTCCATAATTCTACATAAATTGGATCTTTTTGATCTGGCTTCTTTCACAACGCATAACCACTTTGCGATCCATCCACATTGTACATATCAATTAATTGTACATATGTACATATAAAGTTCATTGCATTTTATTGCTGAGTAATATTCTGTTGTATGGATATGCCAGAATTTGTTCATCCATTCATCTATGGGGAAAAACTATTCCCAGTTTGGGACTACTGTACTAGAAGCATTTGAATAAGTCTTTGTATGAACATATATTATGTATGAGTAGAACAGCTGCATCTGCAGTATATATATGTGTAACATTTTAAGAAGCTGTCACACTATTTTCCGAAGTGGATGGCCCACTTTACATTCCCACCAGCAGTGCAGGAGAGCGTCATCTGCTCTGCACCCTCAACAGCAGCTGAAATGGTCAGTCTTTTTAATTTCAGTCATTCCACAGGTTTTGTGGGAATATCTCACTGTGGCTTTATTTGCATTTCCATAATCACTAGTGCTACTGAGCACCTTTCACGAGTTTATTTGCCATCATTTTTGGTGAAGTGTCCATTTGAATCTTCTTCCCATTTTAGAAGATGAGAAAAATACCAAACACTGGAAAGCTCAAAGTATATTCTTGAAAGAGAAAGCGGATTTGTTTTCAGAGGTAAAGGGAATTAAGGGAACTAAAGGTTAAATATTGGCAGGAAACAAACTGGGAATAATTTTCAATATCAAAAGAAATTTTATATTATTTCTGTAAACAACTGGAGTTATATTCTGGGATTAAATGGGAAAGTTATTCAGATGATCAAACCTCTCTTTTCTAAAACCTAATACAGTGAACAAAACATAAAAACAGGAAAAAAGATTCCCAGCAACATTCACATGAGAGGTGACTGGAGAGAGAGATATTCTAGGAATAACATAAATTCTTCTATAATCCAACTGCTGCCCCATCAAAACAGCACTAATGAAGAATGTAAATGGAGGGGCACCTGGGTGGCTCAGTGGGTTAAGGCCTCTGCCTTTGGCTCAGGTCATGATATCAGGGTCCTGGGATCAAGCCCTGCATTGGGCTCTCTGCTCAGCGGGGAGCCTGCTTCCCCCCACTCTCTCCGCCTGCCTCTCTGCCTACTTGTGATCTCTGCCTGTCAAAAAATAAATAAAATCTTAAAAAAAGAGAAAGAGAGAGAGAATGTAAATGGAGAAAATTTTTAAATAGACAACTGTCATGTCCAAAATGAGAAAAGACAACCCAAAGTGTGAGTAACCATACTTGGGTTCACTATATGAACATTCAAACAAACCCAACACCATGTCAGCAAAGAGGAGAGAACCTACTACAATTCACCATTCTGCCTTTTGTTATCTGGGAGGAAGTTAGGAGAGGGAATATGAGGACAGAAAAAGAAAAAAGAAAAAAGAGACTATATGACTTCTACCAAAGAGAGAAGGTAGGAGTACACATAGAAACCTGTGAGAAAATGTTCTGGGCTAAACCATAAATGCAGTCCCCTTTCCTGTTTGGAAATAGATATAAGCTCCATCCTCCTCCTCAGGCTTGTCTGGCTGTTCCTTCTTCTGGGTCACCTGGGAGGAGAAGTGGGGATGGGGCAAGCAGGGAGATGGGAGAGGGAGGGAGACACTGGACACCTGAGGTTACATGTATGGTCAGAAGGAGGGTGCTTGACCTTCACCTTGTACTGCACAAATAGTAGAAACCTGAGGACACATGTTTCCCCTCCAGCAGAGGGACCTATGACTTGATGGAATAAACACTCTTCTGAGAATTTTTTAAAATAAAAGAAAAATGGAGAGGAGATAAATCTGTCCCAGGAAAGGCCTACAATCATTGGTTTTCTGGGTATTTATCTTTTTTTATAGAGTATGCAATTATTTGTGGATTTAACTATTAAAGTTGGCTTTATTTAATGCTTAATGTTTTCCTGCAAATTGAGTAAATGTGGATAGGTATGTTGAGAGCTGCAGCTGTCCAGCCATCTTAATTATGGTACATTGTTCTGAAGTTTTGCCTGATTGTCTTGAAAAAAATGACTTCTTCATTCATCCCTATCCCCAGCTATCCTGCTGTAACTTACCAAGGACCCACTTGTTTTGATAATTCCTGGCAGTTCTTTTTCCTCCAGGGTTCCATCCAACTGAGCAGTATGGTTGTCACAGGTATCACCTGGCTAATGAAAGAATGAAGGTCATTTTCAACCAGGCATATCTGCCCCAACATGATTGTTTATTCAATTACACATTATATAAGACTCTACAAATGTATAGTCATGTGGTGATGGAGCATAAGTTGGTCTCAAAAGCAAACACTGTTAATTACCTGCCAAAATCCACTTTTCTTAACTTACGAATATCATGATTTGCTCCAAAGATGTTATGTCTAAACTAAAAACACTAAAGTGTGATCATGTGATGGCTCTGACCAATGAGATACAAGCAGAATCCTACTTGGTAGAGCATCCAGGAAGGCTAATGTTTTCTTGTTAAAGTGGATAGAATCCACTAGCTGATGCTGCTTCTTCTTCACAAGGATTCAGTGTCTGTGATGCCCAGATATACTTGAGAAGCACTAAATATTAGCCCATAGGCCAAGTGGAGCAGAATGGAAAGATGAAAAACTTGGTAGATTCATGCTAGGAAATCAGCCACACCAGCCTCAGACTTTAAGGATAATAAATCTCTAATCATCTAAGTCATGAAGCTTACTGATTAACCTATGCCACTTTAAAACCAACTTTATAATTTTTTGTAATGATTTACAAATCAGCAAGAGCAGTTTTTTCAATCAAGAAACTAGAAATACATTAGGTTGACTAACTCAAAAACACATAAGACTGAACCAAATATTTGATTCCTATTCACTGAATATTGTAAAAGCTCTGATTTTCATTATGCAGCAAGTGTTATCTAGAGATTATTATGATTGTGATAGATGGCATTTTAGGTCTTGTGCATATGCTCTAAGATTTTTAGCAGCATTTGTGATATAATGGCTTTCCCCAAAATAAAACGCAATTATTCTATTCCATGATTGAAGCAACATTTTGCCAAATTAAACATACTGGATATTAATGAAATCATACATTGCTACATGAGACTTCAAAACTGTTGTTTTTCATCTTGCTTTTCCATATTTTCTAACTTTCCCCCAATATGTATGCATTATAGTAAGAAAAATAGACATCTGTTTCCAAGTAGAAGCAATGCTAAAGAGGCAGTACAAGAAACAAGGTCAAGACAGAGAACTGAGAGCACACCACTTCCAATCACTCAGAACTAGAGAAAGGTGTGTACTGTTATAAGAATAGCTCCAAGTGGCACTGGAAACCAACAAGGTGTCCTAATAACAGATGAGACATTGTTAGAAATTCCTGCCAATTAAAATGTAAACAATGTATTTCATAATTGTATAGAGCTTACCCTAAGAACAGCATAAATCAACATTGCTGGCAAAGAAAGGTTAAATCGACAAACAGCAAACATACAACCAAGCGAGTTCAATGTGAAAATTACAAAGGGGAGGAAGGAGCCTTAGCTCAGTGGCCACAATAATTTATCATGAAGTGTTTCCTCAATGGAGGAACCAGACAGATCTCCCAAAGGCTCCCTTTACACCGAACAGCAGGCAGTAGCTACATATGGGCCCAAGAAAATCACTTCGGCTGAAGTGAACCACCTGCCTTGGAAAGTTGTCCAGGGTTGAGACCAAAACACAGGTAACTCTGGACCTTCATCAAAGTCACGGAAGGGAGAATAAAAAGAAACATCAGTTTTTGTCTTGGATAGTAAGAAATGAAGTCATTCACCCCTCTCCCTTTGGTGTGTGTGTGTGCACGCGAGCATGGATACTCATCCATATGTAGAGTTTAACTTCCATTCATTCCCATATTTTACTGACTTATACAGTACCCAAAATCAGCCCTCTCATTTAATAAAGAATCCTTTGGGAAAATATCTGTATCATGGTAGAGAAATCACATAACAATAACACATCCTAAGTCACTAAGGGGTTGGTCTAGCCCATTAAATATATATCAATCACCAAGAACCATTAGCCATTTGAGAAAATTAGTGTAATGAATAAATTTACTCATGGCAAAAAAAAAAAAAAATCAACATTCTAAAAAAGTACAGTGATAAACATTCTGGGAAAAAGAATTGAGGGAAGGGAAAAGACTTAAAATAAGTTAATTTCAGAGAGATTTGAAAAGATATTACAACCATAAATCGGGACAAACTATCATAATAAAGGGGAAGTCATTGAAAAATGAGTTCCTATCAATTAATAGTATGACTACTGAATTAAAAAATCAGTAGAGGCTAAATTATAACCACTCATGGCAAAAATGACAATTAGGAATCTACAAATTGATATAGACAAAATCTACTAGCAAAGAGAACAAATAGGAAAAAAGACAAGGAAATACAACATACAATTTAAGAACTATGTGAGTTTAACACACAGGCAATGAAAGGAAGGATAGGAAAATGGAAAATAAACTAAAGAAATAATGGAAAGAGAATTGCTAGAACTGAAAGAAAAGTAACATTTTTCACCAACAAAAAGCTAAGTGCTGACTGTAATTTAAAAAAAAGGTGTCAGGGGCACCTGGATGGTACAGTCAGTTGAGCATCCAACTCCATTTCTGCTCGGGTTGTGATCTCAGGGTTAAGAGACTTGAGCCCTGTGTGGGGCTCGTCGCTCAGCCAGTAGTCTGCTTGGGTTTCTCTTTGCCTTTGCCCCTCCCCACAACTCCCCACCAAACACATGGACATAAGCTCTCTTTCTTTCTCAAATAAATAAATTTTTTAAAAATAAAAATAAAAAATAAATTTTTAAAAAAAGATGTCATATCCTGATGACAGTTCCAGTCTCCAACACTAAAGATAAAGGTAAAAGGCTTCCAGAAATATAAAAATGAGAAAAGGAAACAAATAAAGGAGTAAGATTTAGAGAGACATCAGATTTCTCAACATTAACACTACATGAAAAAGCAAGCAGATTAATATTTACAAATTTCTGAAAAAATTAATATAGGGCCTAGCATTTGATACTTCTAGTTTAGGATTTAAGCTTTTTAGATATGAAAATTTAGTATCCACAGATATTTTTTGCCAGTTTGCTCAAAGGATAAAAGATTTAACCTGCTAAAAAGATGTAACATTTTATAATATATATGATTATGCAAATTAGTATTTGTACCATTCTCTGTATTTACTCTACTATGTTAGCCCTCACCATCCTCCTGGGAGAAAGAACAATACTCGCTTTCTCATTCCAGAAACCTGTCAGTAGTTCAGGGGTAGGGCTGGAACAAAACTTTAATGTTCTCTTCCATCTCACTGCAAGATTTCTTCACGTGTTTGGCACCACACCTGCCCCTTTATTCACCTTTAAAAGGTGGTAAGATCTTCAAGGAATTGAAATACATGGAATAGTGATAAAAGGGAAAAGAAACAAAAGAAACCTAGACTAATCATGAGAGTCCATGGCCAGGGTGGATGTATTGGGTGTGGCATATAAGACTTCAGAGTAAAGCTCACTCTTCAGTGTGGCCATGACATCTGGTAAGAGCGCAAGGACCACAAGTGGTCTAACTAGAAGCTCCCCTCCTACTCTGGTCCCTCATAAAAGGTCCCCTAGACAGACAATGTTCCTTATCTGGGGGACCAGACACAATTCCTGCTTATCCTTGAGTAACATGTTTCAGTTCCCTGTTAGCCAGTGAAATTATTCAAACAAGCGAATCACATTCTCCCGTGGGAACCACGGGGTACCTCACTCTCTTGATACTACAAAACCTGTCTCCTACCACCCCTGGTTATTCACTCTGTTCCCAAGTGCACCCCACACATGGCTCTGTGTCCACATCTCCCAAGCTGTGAGAACATGTGATAATAAATTGCTGTTGATCTTGTCTGTTGCTGAGTGTCAAGATACCCCTGTAACCCTAGGGTGGGAATCCCTCCCTCATCCACAGGATGAAGAAGAGATGATCAAAATAGTATACAGAGACAGCTAGGAGAAAGGCTGATAGAAATCCACTATTTGAAAACACTAGTATCTACTCTGTGTGTCCCTATTCTGGCTGGTCTGGAAGAGTAAATGGGAGAGAGGAATCACAGCCTGGATCAGAGTCCTGGTTGGAAGTAAGATATCTAAGACTCCCTACAATGCAGGAACAATCTAAAGCCAAGGGCACTTACTGCCAAGATAGCAGAAAAAGTAGACTTCTAACTAAATGGAATTAATAATCTTATGAGAAAATAATGAAATTAGGAAAAAAGGAAAAAAAAAACTAGTGACAAAATCTGCAAAATAGGATTGCTCACAAAACTTGACAAAACCCTCAGGCAACAGAAGAGCAGCCAGAAGACAAACTAGACACATCCAAACTCTTAAGCAGAATTTGGAAGGAACCAACAACTAGTTTGAATTAGGACAATCTTTTAAAGAACCAGATAGAATATTCCACATAAAATACATGTAAGATAAAAATAAAGTATAGAAACTAAAGATCATCATCATCATTATTCATCAGATCAATGATGGTACAAGGGTTATTCTTAGAACACCTAAAGTATCTCTCTTCCTCTGGTAGGAAAGAAAAAAAGTAGAGCTCAAGAGAAGGTTATATATGAGTTGTAACAAGGGAAAGTCTCTCTCTATAAATTTCCTGCTGTCATGAGTCCAAGTGGAGGCAGATGTCAGTAAACTTGTGCCCTTCTATGCCTCTAGTCTGGGTGCAGCACTTGAGTAAGAGGATGCAGGCCTTATGCTAAGTAGTATAAATCATGTCACTGGATTCATCTCACACATAAACCCCTTCTACTGAGATCATGTCATTGGCAGTTACGAACTCAGATTAGCACTCTTTGAATCTCTGAACTAAAATAGACAAGGTGGGCTCTACTGAAATGTTTACCTCTTGCACTAGACAGTGTACTTTTCCCCACTTATTGTTACACATTTAAAATGCTACCATGCTGCCCCTCATAAACTATTTATATGAAATGTCAAAGTATTTCTTATATTGAGAATTAAATCAATATTGAAAGATACATGGAGAGTAGCATAAAACTCTCTATTACGTGTTCAGGAAAAAGAACAACATTTAGATGATGATATCCCTGACATCTTGACTTCTGACTGGGGCTAGAACTGCAGCCATGGTTTTGTTGTTGTAAAAGCAGACAGGCCATGTAGTTATTTGTGGATTTAACTAATTTTTCATTCCTGAGTTTAAGAGTCTCTGTTTCCTTCTTTCTTTCTTCTTTTTTCCTACACAAGTTTTTGTTTTTTAAAAGAGCACACTTACCAGCTGAATGGAAGTAAAGGTTTCAGATATTTTCCAAAATATTTATAAAACACTTCATTGTTGAGAAATCACTTCTGGAGTGGTGGCTATCAAACAAATAATTATAAATTATTTTTTCAGTGTTCCAAAATTCATCTGTTTCCTTCTTTCTTATAAGGCAAGTAAGCATTTTGCTCAAGTTTTCCTGACTGCCTTAAAATAATCACTTTTCCCAGCCTCCTTACTCTTAAGTCCCTTGCTTTACCTTACCAGCTGACCATTTCTGCGAGGAATGGCTGATATCCCTTCTTCATACAAAGTCACATACAAAAGAGGAGCTGGGATACAACCAAAATCATCTGGCCATTGAAAAAAATGAAAGTTCAGGTTTATTCAGGCATATTCTCCACAGCGTAACTGCACATTCAAGTATGTGTTCTGCATATATGTGTACATTGATGCAGATTTGTGGAGAGATCCACAGATCTTATTGCTGTGCACCAATCATTGCATGTAGCCACTCACCTGCCAATACTGAGAGCCCACTACATTCAGGGCATGATGACAGACATTGGTCTCTGTGGAGAATACTGTTAATTGTTCACCCCAAACCCAATCACCAGTCTTCCTTAAAAGAATCCTGATTTTCCACCCCTCAGGGACATTTGTGTCAACTAAAACAAATGAAAACCAAACAAACAAAAAAAAAACATCGAATTCTTAGACTCTGTTGCAGCTAAGGATGATCACATACATTTCTGGGCAATGAAAGGCAACTGGGATTCTAACAGAGTAAGATTTCTAGGAGATTAAGCTCAGAAAGATAGAGTGAGTTGGTACAAGTTCCAGGAATGGCCCGGAATATGAATATAGCGCTAGGAGTGGCCCAACAAACTTACAGGTAAAAGGATGAAGGCTGCATATGAATGACAAAGTAGAAAGACAGAAAGAAGATGGAAGCATAGAACACCTACCTTCACCTTCTTCCAAAAGAGAGAGAGAAAAAAAAATCTGTATTTGTATAACTCATGATTTCTTAGGTTTTCTGTTACATGCAGTGGAATGTGTATACAGGTAATACAATCATCGTTTCTTAAATAAGAGTGAATGAGGAGCTCCTAGGTAGCTCAGTCAGCTGAGCATCCGACTCTTGATTTTGGCTCAGGTCATCATTTCAGGGTCATTCGGAGCCCCACATTGGATTCTGCAGTGGGCTTGAAGCCTGCTTAAGATTCTCTCTCTTGGGAAGCTGGAGGAGAGGTGGAAGGGTGGGGAGTTGCAGGGAGAAGCGATAATTGGGTGAGGGGCATTGAGAAGGGCACCTGATGTAATGAGCACTGGGTATTCCATGTGACTATGAATCACTAAATTTTACCTATAGAACTAATTAAAAAAAAATTCTCTCTCCCTCTCCCACTAGTGTGAGCACATGCATTCTCTCTCAAATTAATTAACTGAAAACTAATTCAGGGTGCATGACTATTTTTATGCAGTCAGTTATGCTGGTCTCACCTTTGACTAGTTCTTTATCAATTATGAAGTTGGAAATAAATTAGATAGACTGTTTTGCTCAATTAAATGTGTTACTGAAAGGAACATCTGATTCACATCTTCTATATATTAGAAACAAATGTATTTGGGCACTGAAATTCTACTCATGATGAACAATACTATAGACTGCAATATGTAACCAGAAGCTGATTTAGGATTTGTGATTTAGTGTATAATAGTTCTACTAACACAAGGGTTAAATATTCTTTTATGGCTAGGATTCCACTAAAAATTATATTTATTGGATATTTAATTAAATCATAAAAATTTATTTGGGGCTGTGGCACCTGGGTGGCTCAGTGGGTTAAGCCTCTGCCTTTAGCTCAGGTCATGGTCTCGGGGTCCTGGGATGGAGCCCTGCATCGGGATCTCTGCTAAGCAGGGAGCCTGCTTCCCCCCCCCCCCCTCTCTCTCTCTGCCTGCCTCTCTGCCTACTTGTGATCTCTCTCTCTCTGTGTCAAATAAATAAATAAAACCTTAAAAAAATTTATTTGGGGCTATAGAAGCAGTCATTTATCTTGCTTGTCCATATTTTCTAAGTTTCCAGGAAAGATTATTTTTGTAATAATAGGGAAAAACACATTTTTTGGAAGAAACAAATATTACTGAAGAAACAGCATAGGAAAATTGGATCAAGATAGCAAAATGCACATACCAATTTCCCCTCCCTCCACAAATCTGACTCAAAGTGTCAAAGAGATACCTTTTTCAAAGAGTAGATCTAGAAACCACTAAACATTTCCATTAACAGAACAGAAATTGTTGGATGTTCCTGGAAGATAAAAAGCAAGCAAGAATGGTTTGATAAGGGCAGAGGAAAACGTCAGCCCGAAAAAAAACTACAAAGAAAAATGTGTAGAAGATAAATGCTGATCTAGAAAAAGCACATATCCAACATGAGAATAAAAAAAAAAAACAACAGTAAGAGGGTGCTTGGCTGGCTCAGTGGGTTAAGCCTCTGCCTTCAGTTCAGGTCATGATCTCAGGGTCCTGGGATTGAGCTGGCACATCGGGCTCTGTGCTCAGCAGGGAGCCTGCTTTCCCCTTCTCTCTCTGCCTGCCTCTCTGCCTACTTGTGATCTACGTCTGTCAAATAAATAAATAAAATCGTTAAGGAGAAAAAAAAAAAAAAAGAACAGAAAAAAAAAAAGGGCATCCCTAATTCAGAAGACAATGGCCAAAGTAACCTAAGAATGTTCTGAACAAAGAGGCCAGGAAACAATCCCTTCCTCTAGCACTGAACAGCAGGCAGCAGCTAAATGGGATTCCAGAATAAAACACAACAAGCATTCTCTTGGTGAGCACCTGACTTGGGGAGGAGGAGGAATGTCGTCCTGGTGTAGTGGTCCTGGACAAAAATAAAATTGACCTTCACTGGAGCCTTCTAAAAGAATATAGATAGAAGTATAAAAAGGAAAGTTAGGTTTGTCTGAAAAACAAATAAATTACAGTTCTTCAAGATTATCATTACTTTGGAATTGATACCGTATTTGTTTGTCTTAAAGTGAAATGTGACAGCTGACTGACACACTTGACCACTCACACAGGCCCAGACTGCATCCACTATGAGAATATTGGAGAGAAAATAAGTCTACATGATTACACAGGAAATATACAGTCTTTACCTATACTGATCAATCAGTCAATGACTTAACCTAGTCCTCCATTAATAAATAAGAATCAACACCCAAAGATCAAAATCAACTGAACAATAGTAATGTAATGATGGCAAAAATAAATACAGGATCCTGAAGAAGAAAACAGTAATTCAAGGAAACAAAGACCACGTTGGAATTTAAGGTTTAATTTAGTACCTTAGAGTGCAAAAAAGAGCAGATCACTAAGGCACAGAGAAACTCAGGGGAAAGAAGAGGCTTCAGGAAATTAATAATATGACTGTTAAATTTCTTCAAATCAGGACAACTGGGTGGCTCAATCAGTCAAGCCTCTATCTTTGGCTCAAGTCATGATCCCAGGGTCCTGGGATCAAGTACCACATTGAGCTCCCTGCTGGGTGGGGAATCTCCTTCTCCTTCTCCTCCCTGCTTGTGCTCACTCTCTCTCTCATATAAATAAATGAAACCTTTAAAGAAATTTCTTAAAATTAACTAAATGCTGAAGTATCAATACAACCATGACCAAATTATTGTCATTAAAAAAAAAAAGTTGAAGAGATAGGAAAGAATGTAGAATAAGCATACATATAATTAAAGCTTGGAAAACAAGAAAACATTTAAGAGACACAGAAGTTCAATTCAAACAATGCAACAGTCATCTAACAGAAGTTCCAGAAGGAGATAAGGGAGAAAAAGAGGAATTAGTATTGGTTTTAAATGTTAGAAGACAATATATAGAACCAAAAAATGACTGAGTGCTCATATTGAAAGAGCTTTCATATGGAAAATCCCTAGCAGACTAGGACGTATGTTGTGAAAAGGTTAAACTGGAAAAAATGCAAGGTTCCAACAATAAACATAAAGCTCAAAAAGCTTCCACATTGGTATATAAAGGAATGAGGTCAGTAGAGATACCATGCTTCTCCACAGTCAACAGTGCACAAGAGAAGACAATGGGTAAGTATCTCCAAAATTCTCGAGGTTATTCCAAGCATGGGATTCAATGTGCAAAAAATTAAGAAAAGACTAGCATAATCTAATTCTCTTTTAAGTTACTGAATTTGTATCTTCACTAGGTAAGTACAGTGGATCAGATTCATATGTATAAGATTAACGTAAACTTATCTCATGAAACTCAAGACGTTAAATCTTCATTAAGAAAGTGAAATGGAAACTTTAGGTGACTGTTCTATTATTGTACATAAATGAGGACAAAGAAAGAAATAAAGAGTAGGAGTGGATGGAGTACAGGAGGACAGAGAAACACACACACACACACACACACACACACACACACAGAAGGAAGGAGGAAGTGAAGGAGGAAGAAGCAAATAGAGACAGAGAGGACAGACAGGTACTTTGGGCAAAAGAAGGAGGGAGAGAGGAATTGGTATTTATGCTGTCACATTCAGATAGGAACTTAAAAAGTTTAGGTATGTTTCTAAGAAACTTCCAGGTCCACTTGCAGAAACAGATGCTGAATTTTTTAGGAAGAAAATCTGTGAAGATGTTTATCAGGTCTGATACATGGTACATATACCATATTTTTAAAATTAAATTCAATTAGCCAGCACATAATATATCATTAATTTCAGATGTAGAGCTAAGTAGTTCATCAGTTGCATATCACATCATGACCCTCCTTAAAGCCCAACACCCAGTTGCCCCATCCCCCTGTCCACGTCCCCTCCACCAACCCTCAGTTTGTTTCCTTCAATTAAGAGTCTCATGGCTTTTCTCCCTCTCTGATGAGTTCTTATTCACTTTTCCCACCCTTCCCCTATGATCTTCTACACTGTCTTTTATATTCCACATACAAGTGAAAGCATACAATAAATGTCTTTTTCTGACTGATTTATTTTGCTCAACATAATACCCTCCAGTTCCATCCACGCTGATGTAAATGGTAAATATTCATCCTGTCTGATGGCTGAGTAATATTCCATTGTACATATATTCCACATCTTCTTTATCCATTCATCTGTCAATGGACATCTAGGCTCACAACACAGTTTAGCTATTGTGGACAATGCTTCTATAAACATTGGGGTATAGGTGCCCCATTGGATCACTACATTTATATCTTTGGGGTAAATACCGAGTAGTGCAATTGCTAGGTCATAGGGTAGCTCTATTTTCAACTTCTTGAGGAACATCCACACTGTTTTCCAGAGTGGCTGCACCAGTTAGCATTCCCACCAACAGTGTAGGAGGGTTCTCCTTCCTCCACATCCTCACCAACATTTGTTTCCTGACTTATTAGTTTTAGCTATTCTGACTGGTGTGAGGTGGTATTCACTGTGGTTTTGATTTGTATTTCCCTGATGCCAAGTGATGTGGAACATTTTTTCATGTCTGTTGGCCATTTGGATATCTTCTTTGGAGTAACACGTGTCCATGTCTTCTGCCCATTTCTTGACTGGATTATTTGTTTTGGGGTATTGAGTTTGGTAAGTTCTTTATAGATCTTGGATACTAGCCCTTTATCTGATATGTCATTTGCAAATATCTTCTCCCATTCCATAAGTTAGTTGCCTTTTAGTTTTGTCAGCTGTTTACTTTGCGGTGAAGAAGTTTTAATCTTAATGAAGTCCCAATCATTCATTTTTGCTTTTGTTTCTCTTGCCTTTGGAGATGTGTCCAGCAAGAATTTGCTGTGGCTGAGGTCACAGAGGTAGTTGCCTGTGTTCTCCTCTAGGATTTTGATAGAATCCTGTCTCACATTTAGGTCTTTCATCCATTTTATCTTTGTGTATGGTGTAAGAAAATGGTCCAGTTTCATTATTCCACATGTGGCTGTTCAATTTTCCCAACACCATTTGCTGAAGAGACTATCTTTTTTCCTTTGGACATTCATTCATGCTTTGTCAAAGATTAGTTGAGCATACAGTTGAGGGTCCATTTCTGGGTTCTCCATTCTGTTACATAGATCTACATGTCTGTTTTTGTGCCAGTACCATACTAGCTTGATGATTACAGGCTTGCAATATAGCTTGAAGACCAGCATTTGTCACAGGTTTTCTATTGCTTCCTGTTCCAGTTTTGGTAGTTTATATGATTCTAGGAATATATCCACTTCTTCCAGGGAGAACGAGAGAAAGAGAGAGAGAGAGAGAGAGAGAGAGAAAACAAGCAAGCAGAAGGACAAGGAGAAGCAGGCTCCCCACTGAGCAGAGAGCTGGTCACAAGGCCTAATCCTAGGACCCTGGGATCATGGGTTAAGCGGCTCAGACGAAGGCAACGCTTGAACTGACTGAGCCACCCAGGCGGCCCCCAATATTCTTCTGATGTCCATTAAATGATAAATTGTTCTTCACTCCCTCTTTTCAATCTACAGGTGTCTTTGGGTCTAAAATGAATCTCTTGTAGACAGCATATTGATGGCTCTTGCTTTTTTCATCCAATCTGATACCCTTTCAAAGGTTTTCATTGGAGAATTTAGCCCATTTATATTCAGAATAACTATTGAAAGATATGGATTTAGTGCCATTGTATTATCTGTAAAGTCCCTGTTTCCATAGACTGTCTGGTTCTTTTGGTCTATGTTACTTTTGCACTCTCTCTTTGCTTACAGGACCCCCTTTTATATTGCTTGCAGGGCTGGTTTAGTGGTCACAAATTCTTTTAGCTCTTGGCTTTTGTTTTTTTGTTTTTTGTTTTAATTAATTAATTGACACAGAAAGAGAGAGCATGTGCATAAGTGGGGGGGGGGGGTAGCAGGCAGAGGAGGAGGGAGAGGCAGACTCCCCACTGAGGAGGGAGCCCAATGCAGGGCTCAATCCCAGAACTCTGGGATCATGACCTTAGCCAAAGGTAGATGCTTAGCTGACAGAGCCATCCAGGAGCCCCTTTTTAGTTTCTGTTTGTCCTAGAAGCTCTTTATCTCTCCTTCCATTCTGAATGACAGCCTTGCTGGATAAAGTATTCTTGGTTGCATTTTTTTTTTTTTTTTTAAATTTAGTACCCTGAATGTATCATGCCAGCCCTTTCTGGCCGGCCTGGTCCCTGTGGATCGGTCTGCTGCCAGTCTAATGTTCCTACCCTATACAATAAGGAACTCTTATCTCAAGCTGCTTTCAGGATTTTTTCTTTATCTCTGAAATTTGCAAGCTTCACTATTAAATGTCAGGGTGTTGACTACTTATATTGATTCTGAGGGGGGATTCACTGTGCTTCCTGGACTTGAATGCCTGTTTCCTTCCCCAAATTAGGGAAGTTCTCAACCATGATTTGCTCAAAGATATCTTCTGTTCCCCCACCTTCTTCTTCTGCAACCTCAATAATTCCAATATTGTTTTGGTTTATGGTATCACTAATTTCTCCCTTCATGGTCCATTAGGCTTTTTTTCTTCCTTTTGCTCAGCTTCCTTCTTTTCCATCATTTTGTCTTCTATGTCACTGACTCTCTCTTCTGCCTCAGTTCCCCTAGCTGTTAAAACATTCATTTTAGACTACATCTTAGTTAAAGCATTTTTAATTTTGGTCTGATTAGATTTTATTTCTGCACTAGGAGATTCTCTAGTGTCTTTTAAGCTTTTTTCAAGCCTAGCTAGTAACTTTATCATTGTTATTCTGAATTCTGGTTCTGACATTTTCTTATAACCGTACCAATTAGGTTTGGGGCAGAGAGTATTACCTCTGGTTCTTCCTTTTGTTGTGAATTTCACCTTCTAGTTGTTTTGTCCAGAGAAAAATAGATGAAGAAGAGAGCAAAATAAAGTAAAATATACACTAGACAAATCTGAAGAGGTCAGCAAGCAAACAAGAAGAGGAAAAGGGGGGCAGAGAATATAATCTTACAGATGGACAGAAAAGAGTAATCCACTTACTTGATCCTGGGTGTGTTTTGGTCTATTTGTTAGAAGACACTAAATCCCAAAATTGTAAAGAAATAAAAACTTATACATATAAGAAAATAAAAGTGAATACAGTAAAATGAAGCCCAAAATGAAGAATATATCTATAAAATGTAAATGTAAAATTAAAAATTTTTTTAAAAACCTGAAAAACAAAGAGTTGATGAAATAAGAAACTAGGTGAAAAGGAAAAAAAAAAGAAAAACAGAAAATTTTAAAATGAAATACAAAAGATTCATGAGAAATTCTATATACTATTTTCCCTTATTGCAGGAGTTTTTTAATTCTGTGTGATCCATAAACTTGGTATTTGCCTGATGCTCCTGCTGGACTTCTGGGGGAAGATTCTGAAATTCTGAGAATCTGTTGCATGGATTCTCAGGTATCTTTGCCTGGGTGGAACTGTACCACCCTTGCCAGACAGCCGGCCTCAGTGTAAGCTATTTCAGGTTGCTCTCTGTGGCTTTTGTTCCCTGAAGGCTTTTCACACCGCTTTAGAGGACGAACAAAAAAGTAAAAATGGCAGTGTCCTGATCTGCTGAACAACTAGTGTCACCAGTCTTCAGTGCACCCTCAGGGAAAAGCAGTTAATCCCTTCTGTGTGTGCTAAACTCTGCAGACTCCTGCGATGCACACCCACACAAATCCTCCTGGGAGGGGGGGTCTCATCATGGTCCCCTGGCTCACTGGGCCCCTACTTGGGGAGTAGTTGCCTGATCCTATGACAACCCCTGCTGTTTCTCTCGGGGAGGGGGGGCGCAGAGTGGGAGGAGAAGCAGCATGTTGGAGTGGTTATCACTTATTGGACCTCTGCTTGCTTAGAGAGCAGTTGCTGGACTGCGCCGTGGTTCCTGGGTTTGTGGCAACACCTAGCTGAGAGCCCATTCCAGGCTCACTGAATATAGGCTGGCTTCCTGGCTCCAAAGTTTGGGAACTCTGCCACACTCAGGCAACCCCAGTCTGTCTGTGACCCTGGGGATCCAGAGACCACACTGTCCAACCTAAGATTCTGCCCTGCTTTACCACATGAGCACTTTCCAGGCGGGGATGTCCCTCACTGGAGAAGACTTCTAAAAGTTCTGATTTTGAACTCTGCAGCTTTATCAGTTTCCAGTAGCTGGATTATAGAGGCTCCTTCCCCACCACAGTTTATCTTATGATATATCCCCTCAGATTTATGTCTCTGCACCTCCCACCTTGCAAAAAATGTTCGCTTTCTATTTGTAGGATTTCAGCAATTCTCTTCTTATATCTCAGGTTGAATTCAGAGGGTTTCAGAATGGTTTGATAGGTATGTGGCTGAATTCCTGGGACCAGATGAAACGAGGGTCCCCTACTCTTTTGCCATCTTCCCTAGAAAGCCCTACCATATTTTCTTAAAGGCTAGCTTTATGTGGGTCTTTACATTTTTGTTGAAGAACAATCTGAATTCTGAACTTGCATAAACAATGCCAGGCTTTCATGGACTTCCAGATGCTACCTTTCTCGGTATAGTGTAAGACCTCTACTCCCTTCACCTATAACCACTCTCCCTGCTGCACACCCATTCTCTGTTCACTCTGGAATGGGGCCTCAGCAGAAAGAGTAGAAGGGAGAAGAGGAAGATGTGCAGGAGAGAGAGTGCCCAGGGCCATTCCCCTTGCCCACCATAAATGTGGCCGTCTCTCTGCCTTTGCGAAAGTTAAACCCAGTTTCCTAAATCTGCATATTATGGAAAAGTAAGACACCCTTCAGTTATTTTTACACTTAAAGCCCCAGTGAGTAAGTACCTACTTTATATTTTCCTTGAGGTTCTAGGTAAAAGAGGGAAGAACACTGTTTCTATGTGACAAGAAGTTTAAAGCTTTAGAAAACATAAAGAAGCACTGTATGCATCTTCTTGAGTACCTGCAGGATTCGGAGAAGCTGCAGATACTCTCCTATTTTGCAGTTTGCTAGGTTAGAGGAAAAATCTTAGTCTGAAGTAACTAGAAACAGAAATGGTAAAGGAAGCATAAAGACCAAGTTCTTAGGAATCACTTGAAACAATCTGGGGGATAAACGTAAAATGACCCAAGGAATTTACACCAGCAGGGTAAACCTTTTCTTTGATAAGTATCTTGGCCAAGATTCTCATGGCTAAAGCCCTTACTTCAAGTTGTGGGTGTCACTTTTACTCAAATATAGATATAGAAATCTTGCCTTCCACAAAGATACAGGTTTCAACTAGGATAAAACTGAAACAGCACAAAACTAAAAATGGACTGCCTTAGGTATATCATTTTGTACTGTGAAAAGTTCTAGAACTGTACTGCTCAATACATTAGCTACAAGCCATATGTGGCAATTTAGATTTAAATCAATTAAGATTAAAAAAAATTAAAATTTCAGTACCTTATTCACACTAGCTACATATTGGACACACACTAGCTGCCCTTTTGGAAAGCACAGAAATCATTTCCATCACTTTAGAAAGCTCTATAGGACAGTGCTATTCTAGAGTATTATCAGCAAAAACACAAAGAGCAACTTGGAAATATGAGCTACTCTGACAACTACCCAGGTTGATTCATGTATCTAAGAGAAGATATGACTTTTAGATAACCTAAAGTAACTCAGATTGGAGGCTGCCTTCAAGCAAGCCTGCTACCCAATATTCTTTAAGTTTTAATTTATGTCTTATGATAACAAATTAAATAGTAAGAAACATAGATCAGAGTGATTAACTAACTTGTTCCAGGCAACTATCTGTAACTATAGCAGAATATCAAGTTTCTTTTTTTTTTTCTATATATCCCCAAAACGCCAAGAATTCTATCTGCATAGAACCTAATGTAGGACATAGGATCTTGCACACTGAAGGTATCCAGTAATACTGGTTGCATCACTGATACAATTATTGATTTCAGCGATGCAATGAATGAAGGAATAAATGAGTAGAGCTAATAGTAACATAGAGCAATAGGAGAACATGACTAAGAGCCTCAGAAATAAGATTGTGGCCACAGAATTACTAAGGGTGAGCTGGAATTTCAACCAGCCCTTTCTCAGAAAACATGTGATGCTTTCCTTATGTTTCTGAATCATTCTGTTGCCCACTTAATTAATGCTGTATCTTTCACTTTTTACTGCTTGCTTAGAATACTTTGGATTCACTTCCCTGGGAGTCCTTTGTCTGTTCACAGAATTTCTACCCAGTGCTAGATTTATTAAGTAAAGTCTCTGTGAATCCTAGGCACAAAGATTTGTTCCATTACCAAAGAAGGGAACAAATTTAGTGTTGAGGGAGACTGCTATAGGGGGGATAAGGAATAACACTTAAGTTTCAAATTTGTAAAAAATTTTGCAATCTGCTGTCTGCTTTAGTTTTCTCTAAAAGAGACAGGATGACCAACTTTTTCTAAGATCTTCTTCATGTTCTCCCTCTCACCCCTAATCAAGCCAAAATTCTGAGCCGTGTTCATTACTTACAGGAGATTCGCTGACTCCAAAGATGTCTCTGACATCCCGAACAGACTGCTTGTTCTTTTTTCTCATGGTTTGAGTGTAAGTATTATATCTCTTTTTCACAGCAGCTGCTTGGGTTCGAGTCAGTGTAGAGAGCAAGGCTTTGCCATCCTCCTCTTCATTACCCGAGATCAGGGTTGATAAACCCACGTCTTGCAACCACTCTGCTTCAAGTTCTCCTTCTGAAAAATAACATTACCAAGAAAAGGTTAGAGCAGTCTGCATTTGATTAGACAACATGTGTATCTACAGGCCTGTTCATATCAGGGTATTAGGAAGTGTCAATAAACACTATATAAAGGCCATCTTGGACCCTGAGGGCATGTTAAGTGAAATAAACCAGAAAAAGACAAATACTGTATGATCTCACTTCTATGTGAAATCTTAAAAGAAAATAAAAACAAACAAACAAAAAACAAACAAAAACCTCACAAGCTCATAGATACAGAGAACCAATTAGTGGTCGTCAGAGGTAGGAAGTAGGAGGTAGGTGAAATAGGTGAAGGGAGCAAAGGTATAAGCTTCCTGTTATAAGTCATGGGGATGTACTGTATGGCATAGTGATAACAATAATAAATAATACTATGTTGTAATATTAGAAAGTTGCTAAAAGAGTAGATCTTAAACCCTGTCATCACAAGAAAAAAAAATCTAGCTATAGTGATAGATGTAAACTAGACTTGTTCTGGTGATCACTTTGCAATGTATACAAATACCGTATCATTATATTGTACACCTGAAACTAGTATATCATATGTCAGTTATATCTCAATTAAAAAAAAAAGAAACCATCCTTTTTTCCAGAGTAATTCTGGGAAAGACCTGTAGGAATGAATTAAAAATCTGTATATTTTTAAAGCATTTATTTATTTGAGAAACAGCAATGCACGTGTGTGCACGTGGGAGGAAGGGCAGATGGAGGAGAGAGAGAGAGAGATAAGCAGGCTCCACTTGCACTCAGAGCCTGACACAGGGCTTAATGCCATGACCTTGAGTTCACTACGTGAGCCAAAATCAAGAGTCAGACGCTTACTTGACTGAGCTACCCAGCGCCCCATACAATATTTTTTAAATAAGTCAATTTTTTGAGTATTTTCTAGGAGAGTAAGGTAAATTGTCCATTTAGTAAGGTAATTTTCTTTACCAGAGTGTTAAATATAAGCCATAGTTGGACTTCCAATCTCAAACAATGATAAAATATGAATATTTAAACTAACTGTAATGGAAAAAGAGTGGCTTAGTGATACAGAAAAGGGTTTTTTAATCATTCAAATTCTGGTTTAAATCCCAATGCAACCATTTACTAGGTGAATGGCTTTGGACGAGTTTTAGCTCTAGGTTTCTGTCCTGCTTAGCAAAATTGAGGTAATAATAAGATGTATCAGTGACTATAAGGATTGTTTTATTAATTTATTCATGAGAGATGGCAAAGACTCTGGAACAGAGGATGAAATCAAAAAATATTCATTCTCTTGCTTTTCTCCAAAAGTCTGAATATTAGGTAATCTTTCCTTTTTTTCAGAAGGAAACTAAAAAACCTGAAATTCATCATAATGAGGGTTAGATACTATTGTAAATTAGATGTGCAGAAATAATTTTAAAAATTCAGAATAACAACATCATGTAATGGAAAATTCACTACAAAAACATTCCTGGAAATATACTAAACAGGTATTACCTGAATTAGGTTTATTTAAAGTGCAGATTATACTGATTTATAAACAGCCTGTCAAGTCATCAATCTAAGACTCTTGGGACTCTGCTTACATTATTTCGTCACTGGTATATGAACAAAGCCTCCTAAATGTACTTTACAGGTTCAATTTCTTAGCTAGGCAATCTTTTCTTTGCTCTGTTGTTTCTATTATTCATTTCCTTTATAAGCTATCCCTTTAACAGAAAATGAAAAGGTAAACATAAGCTTACTAGCCTTAATCTAAAATAATAAACTTTTTAAATTAGTGAGCTCTGACTTTGAAATCTTCCTTTACTTAAGCCATAGATAAGATTTTCATTTTTAAGAAAAAATTTACAAAAACATTTAATATTAAAGTTTTAAAAACTGGAATTTTTCCTCCCTCCACCTCTGTAAACAGTAATCAAAGAGTAGAAGGAAGGAGTAATAGGTGTTAAACATATACTAGGGATGAGGATGGTCTAAATCCTTTCACTCAGACTACAGAAATCTGTAGAATATATATTCTCCATAGGAAAGAAATATCTCAAAGTAGAGATAAGTATTATTCCTGTAACACTGCTAAATTATGGAAACTGATACCCTGTATTCATCACTCCAGTTGCCAAATACATAACTTCCACATAGAACACTCCTTTGAATTTCAGCTCCATATATCCAACTACCTACTCATCCAACTATCTACTTGACTCCATCAATCATATATCAAACTCAATGTGTTCAAACCTGAACACATTGACTCCATCAATCATATATCCAACTCAATGTGTTCAAACCTGAACACAAACCTTCATTCCCAACTCTAGGCCTTTTTCAGTATTCTACATTTCAACAAATGAAACCCACCATTCAACTATCCAGTTTGGCAAAGAAACTTAGGAAACATTATTGACATCTTCATCCTTTACATATCAAAACCAATATATCACCAAGACTTTTTGATATTAATTCCTCATTATTTCTCAAAAATCTTCCACTTTATTTATCTCTTCTGCTCTGACTCTCGTCCAAGTTACTATCATGTCTCACCGGAACTGCTGCAAAGCCTCCCTTCTGTTTCTCCCATTCTGGTCTCCCCTTCTAAACCATTCTCCATACTGTAACTAAATTAGACCTGGGTACCTCTGCCTTTTGCTTGGGTCATGATCTCAGGATCCTGGGATGGAGCCCTGCATCAGGTTCTCTGCTCAGCAGGGAGCCTACTTCCTCCTTCCCCTCTGCCTGCCTCTCTGCCTACTTGTGATCTCTCTTGCTCTGTCAAATAAATAAATAAAACCTTTTTTAAAAATCAGACCTTTCCAAATGCAAGTATAAGCCCTTTTCTAAAATAATGCCACAGTTCTTCCTTGCTCTTGGGGTTAAGCATAAAACCCTTACATGGCCCACAAGACCCAAAGCCACTGACTTTCCTTTCCAAGCTTGTACCATGCTCTCTTCATTCTCCCTTCTCTAGCGGTGCTGGCTTACATTTGGTTCCTCAAAAGTTCCATGCTATATTTTGTTACAATGCCTTTGGACATGCCAGTCCTTCTATTTGGTCCCCTAATTACTGGTCATTGAATCTTTCAGATCTCAGTTTATTCATTTCTTCCTCAATGAAGTCTTTTTTTTTTTTCCTGAACCCTTCAGTCAAGGTTAGGTCCTACTTTTACCCATCCGAATCCTGCTGTTTGTGTTTTTCCTTCAAATAATTTTTTCCCCAACATACATCTAGTTATATCATTTCATTAGTTATTTTCTTTCCTCCGAGATTATAAACTCCATTAGAGCAGGAAACATTTCTGTCTTTGTTTATAACTCTGACACCAACATACAATGCCTACACAGATTAGGTACAAATATTTGTGAATTCTCCGTCGAAATATATAATTATTCTAATTCAGAAAATGAATGAAAAACATCAACTTTTGGAAATGAGTGTAGTTATCATACATATCATTCTGTAATGAAAATCCACCAGATCTGTAGGCTTGTTAGAGAAAGATATCAAAAAAAAGGAATAAAATCTTCCAGTAAAGGTAGAGTAGCATGTATAGAAATAACAATTCTGTGTAAAACAATTATGAACTCTGAACTAAGTACATGAAATAATTATTTGAGGGAATGTAGAAGAATCAAGTACAAGCAGGAACTGAAAAATAATTAAATTTTGACACAAAATGTACTGTGAGATTTACATCTACACAACTTTTCAACTGAGCTCATTTTCCAATCACTACACTATACAGAGTATGTAGGACACAAACAGAAAACCATAGTCTTACTAATTTCAAGAGTCACAGGATGGAGTACAGGATCATTAGGATATCTGGAAAGTGAGGGGCATATTCCTGTTAGGAGGGAGCCTCACCAGAGAGAGCTCCAAAATCTGTGCATAAACTCTCATCAAATCCTTGACTAAACATTAAAACAAAAAGGTGTATGTGAAACTCCAGGCATCCCACTGAAAAATAGCAGTCAAAAGGCTAAAATAAATGAGCCAGGCTGCATAGAGCAGAAAAGATGGTGTATAACCAAGTGAACTGTAGAACTGAAATTTACTCCCTTTAGAGAAAGATAGGGGGATACAGTCTCTAAAACATATCATAATGTTATAATATTAAATTATCAAAGAATCCCAAAAAAAGGACTAATTTGGCATGAGAAAAGATCATCATTAGAAAGTACCTCTGATGACTCTGATGCTGGACAAGGACTTTAAGGGAAAGATTCTCATGAGTGAACAGAGAATTTCAGCAAAGAAATGAAAAAAAAAAAAAAAAAAAGAAACTAAAAGAATTAACACATAAATTATAGAACTAAAATTAAAATATATTAAGTAAAAATCTTGCTGGAAGGGCTTAACAGTATATTAAGGACTATAAAAGAAAGGGTTGGTAAACTTGAAGAATACAACAATATAAATTATCCAATCTGAAAGACATAGAAAAGTATTTAAAATATTTAAAACAGAGTCCAAGTTACCTATTGGGAATGTTAAGTTTGACTTTCAGAGAAGAAAGCCATTGTTACAGAAAAAATTATTTGAAGAAAAAATGTCTAAAATTTTCCAAACTTTGTTGAAAACCACCTAGCTTAACTAACACCAAGTAGGTCACATACAAAAGAAACTGCACTTAAGCACCTTAAGGACAACCTGCTGAAAACCAAAGAGAAAGAAAATTTGAAAGCAGTCAAAGACAACAGATTACATCAGGGGAACAACAATATGCATGTGCAGACTCCTTATTAGAAATAGTAGAGGTCAGAACACAGATGACATTTAGAATATCCAAAATGAAAATAAAAACCTGTTAACTGATCATTTTAAGTCTAGCAAAAATACTCTTTAAGAACAAAGGTAAAATAGTTATTATCACATGAATAAAAACTAAGAAGTTTATTGCTGCCAACTTGCTCTGTAGAATATACTACAGGAAGCGCTTCAGGCTAAACAGAAAATATATCAAATGGATACCAGATATATAAAAAAGAAATAGTGAAAAGTTAAAAATGAAGATATTGGTTTCTTTAAAAGATATACAGCTACTTCCTCATTCCCTGAAATTGAGTCTTAAAGCATAAAGATATTACTTAGACACAGTAAGGCAGGTGTTTATGCAGAGAAGCAGGGTGGACTGGGATGTTGGAGACCAAGTGGGATGAGCAGGGCAAGCATGAAAAATAGAGGAAATTGATAATATATGGAGAGATTGATCAAGTAAGTATATATGTTTAAGATAGTGGAAGCCAGTTTTCTCCTAAGAAAGGAGTCACAACAGGATATAAAATCAATGCACAGAAATTGACTGCATTTCTATATACCAACAAAAAGACAGCAGAAAGAGAAGTGAAGGAGTTGATCCCATTTAAAACTGTATCCAAAATCGTAAGATACCTAGGAATAAATCTATCCAAAGAGGCAAAGGCTATGTATTCAGAAAACTATAGAATGAATATTCATGAAAGAAATTGAGAAAAACACAAAGAAATGGAAAAACATTCCATGCTAATGGATTGGAAGAACAAATACTGTTAAAATGTCTATGCTACCTAGAACAATCTACACATTTAATGCAATCCTTATCAAATTACCATCAACTTTTTTCACAAAAATAGCAAAAATAATCCTAAAATTTGTATGGAATCAGAAAAGACCCCAAATAGCCAGGGGAATGTTTAAAAAAAAAAAAAAACCCACAGCTGGTGGCACCACAATGCCAGACTTTAAGTTCTATTACAAAGCTGTAATCATCAAGACAGTATGGTACTGGCACAGAAACACACAGATCAATAGAACAGAATAAAGAGCCCAGAAATGGACCCTCAACTCTATGGTCAACTAATCTTCAACAAAGCAGGAAACAATGTCCAATGGAAAAAAGACAGTCTCTTCAACAAATGGTGTTGGGAAAATTGGACAGCCACATGAAGGAATATGAAACTGGACAATTTCCTTATATCATACACAAAAATAGACTCAAAATGGGTGAAAAACATTTTGTCTTTTATAAATGTGAAACAGGAATCCATCAAAATCCTTGAGGAGAACACAGACAAATAACTCTTTGACCTCAGCCACAGCAGCTTTTTCCTAGACATATTATCAAAGACAAGGGAAGCAAGGGCAAAAATGAACTACTGGGACTTTATCAAGATAAAAAACTTCTGCACAGCAAAAGAAACAGTCAACAAAACCAAAAGACAACCAATAGAATGGGAGAAGATATATGTAAATGATTTATCAGATAAAGGGCTAGTATCCAAGATCTATAAAGAACTTATCAAACTCAACACTCAAAGAACGAATAGTACAATCAAGAAATGGGCAGAAGACATGAACAGACATCTCTCCAAAGAAGATATCCAAATGGCAACAGACACATGAAAAAGTGCTCAACATCACTTGGCATCAGGGAAATACAAATCAAAACCACAATGAGAGCCTCACACCAGTGAGAATGGCTTAAATTAACAAGTCAGGAAACAACAGATGTTGGTGAGGATGCAGAGAAAGGGGACCCCTCCATACACTGTTGGTGGGAATGCAACCTGGTGTAGCCCCTCTGGAAAACAGTATGGAGGTTCCTCAAAACCCATGACTCAGCAATTGCACTACTGGGTATTTACCCCAAAGATATAAATGTAGTGATCTGGAGGGGGACCTATACCCCAATGTTTACAGCAGCAATGCCCACAATAGCCAAAGATGGAAAGAGCCTAGATGTCCATGATGGAATAAATGGATGGATAAAGAAGATGAATGGATAAAGAAGATGCGGCATATGTAAATAATGGAATATCATGCAGCCATTAAAAAAAATGAAATCTTGCCATTTGCAATGACATGGATGGAACTAGAGGGTATTATGCTAACAAAATAAGTCAATTATAGAAAGACGATTATCATATGATCTCACTGATATCTAGAATTTGAGAGACAAGGCAAAGGATCACAGGGGAAGAGAGGAAATAATGAAACAAGATGAAACCAGAGAGGGAGACAAACCATAAGAGACTCTAAAATCTCAGGAAAGAAACTGAAGATTGCTGGAATGGAGGGGAGTAGGAGGGATGGAGTGGCTGGGTGATAGAGACTGCAGAGGGCATGTGGTATAATGAGCACTGTGAATTGTGCAAGACTAATGAATCACAGACCTGTACCCCTGAAATAAATAATACATTATATGTTAATATATTTGAAGAAATAAAAATTTAAAAAAATTTCCTGTGATGATGGAAATGTTCTATGTACATACTACCCATTATGTCACTAGACACATTTGGATACCAACACTTGAAATGTGGCAAGTATGATTAAAAAACTGACTTTTAATTGCATTAATTATAATTAAGATACATTTATATTAAAATAGTGATGTGTTAATGGCTATTATATTTGACAGCACAGATAGAAGCAAGAATAGACCATTAGCAGTTGGGTACACAGAAAGCCTGGATTTTTATTTTTAAATTCCAGTTGTTACTAAAAGAATTCAGGACTCCTCTGGGAAAAGATTGATTCTAGAGCTGGTCAGGGAAAGTATGAGATGAACTTGGAAACTCTTATTGTGACAAAAAGTAAAGAACTGCTTAAAGAAGGAAGAGTCATATCAAAATAACATGAAATCCAGCTTATAGGATTGCTGCTGGTCAAAGACGGGACATTTGGACATCAAAATACATAGTAATCATAAAGAATTATAATCCATTAGATAAAAAATATCAATGAGTGCACTTGAGTATAAATTAATAAATGTATAAATAAATACATAAATTAATAAATGTATAAAAGTATAAATAAACAGAAAGAAAAAGTCAATCAAAGTCAAATTTTACATGTACACAAAGCAGGTTTAAAAGATGTGGCTAGAGCTTCTGGGGCCATTGCCACTCTTATTTTGGCAGTGGCCCACTGTCACTCTTGAATCAAGTGTTCTATACTTATCTACCCAATAAACTCTGTAACTCCAGCTCCCCTCCCCCTCCTAAAAAAGAAAGGAGTCACAAATATGGAAGGGGAAGAGTAGAATTAACCTAGCAGGGGACGCCTGTGTGGCTCAGTTGGTTAAGCGGCTGCCTTCGGCTCAGGTCATGATCCCAGAGTCCTGGGATCGAGTCCCACATCAGGCTCCTTGCTCGGCGGGGAGCCTGCTTCTCCCTCTCCCTCTGCCTCTGCTGCCTCTCGCCCTGCCTGTGCTCACTCTCTCTCTCGCGCTCTCTCTCTGGCAAATAAATAAAATCTTTAATAAAAAAAAAAAAAAAAAAGGGACGCCTGGGTGGCTCAGTTGGTTAAGCAGCTGCCTTCGGCTCAGGTCATGATCCCAGCGTCCTGGGATCGAGTCCCACATCAGGCTCCTTGCTCAGCAGGGAGCCTGCTTCTCCCTCTGCCTCTGCTTGCCATTCTGTCTGCCTGTGCTCGCTCTCTTCCCCTCCCTCTCTCTGATAAATAAATAAAATCTTTAAAAAAAAAAAAAAAAAAAAGAATTAACCTAGCAGTATTAGATTAGAACTGAAGATATAAATATGAACTCATGTATTTTAACATCTTTAGTTTTAGAAATATAGATGTAAATGTTTATGTATGTACATATACATTATATTATATATATAAGCATACACTGTTGTACAAGTACATATGTATACATGTGTGAGTATGCATATGTATATGTATGCATATGTACACCTATATATAGGTACACATATACATATATATATTCCCTAGCTGTTTCCCAGTTCAAATATGGAACACTTTCAACATCAAAATAAATGATAATAAAAGATAACTAACAACCCACTAAATAAACCAGGAGCCTGTTCTGATATAAAGAAATAATTTGTAGCTTGATATAGAATGGGATATTTACAGAGTTTCAAAGAACCTCCCACTAAAATATGTATTGACCACAAAGATGAAAGGAGTACCTTTACATGGAGAAATCTTGTATATCAGCACCTGAAATGATTCAAGTGGACACCATCATTAATGGGAAAATCAAAACCCTGTGAAAGGGTACAGTGAGAAGAACACAGCATCATGACCTGCCAAAGATGCAGAATCTGAATCTGAATCATCAAGAAACATTGAGACAGGGCGCCTGGGTGGCTCAGTGGGTTAAAGCCTCTGCCTTCAGCTCAGGTCATGATCTCAGGGTCCTGGGATCGAGCCCCACATGAGGCTCTCTGCTCAGTGGTGAGCCTACTTCCTCCTCTCTCTCTGCCTGCCTCTATGCCTAGTTGTGATCTCTGTCTGTCTAATAAATAAATACAATCTTAAAAAAAAAAAAAAAAAAGAAACATTGAGACAAATCCCAGCAAAGGAATATTACACATAATAGCCTATAATCTTCAAAAGCGTCAAGGTTATAAAATCAAAGAAAATCTAAGAAACTATTCTATACTGTAAAAAACAAAAGGAACATGACAATTAATTACAAGTGATCCTGAACTAGATTCTTTCATTGTAAAAGATAATATAGAACATTTATATTTATATATATTTATATTTATAATATAGAACAAGTGCAGTCTAAGGACTGGATAACAGCAATGTATCAAAAATAATTTCTTGATTTTAATATATTATCATTACATAAAGGATGGCTACATACACAGAGAGACAAACCACAGGCCAAGCCATCAGAGATGAAGATTTTAATAACTTCCTTTCAGTAACTGATAGAATAACTAGAAAAATGTGTGTGTATACAAATATATATTACAAAAAACTAAAATATATAATATATATGTGATATCAAACACACAACACATATATAAATATGTAAAGACCTAAGGTAACTGGGAATAACAAGGGTTGGCAAGTTACTGACAAATGATCAAATTGTTCCAAATTTTTAAAAGTTATTTAAATTATATTTGTAATTTTTTATGTTTTAAATTATTTCACAATAAAAATAAATAAGTCCATATAAATAATGTTATATTGATGTGATATAACATGTGGAGATGTTATATATTTGACAACAGTATAAAGTACTGTACAGGAAGGGAAATGAAATTATACTGCTGTAAAATCCTCTCATTTTATATGAAGAAGTGCAATATTTACTCCAAGTAGATTATGGTAAATTAGAGGTAAATATTATAATACCTAAGCAGTAACTAAAAACAAACAAACAAACAAAAAACAACAAAGCAGTATAGTTAAGATGCATATCAAGAAACTATAAAAAAACATGAAAAAGAGACAAAGACAGAGTAAAAGGATGGAAAATGATATAACATACACACACACATACACACAGTGACCTTAAGAAAGCCAGAGTGTGGGTCACCTAGGTGGTTCAGTGGGTTAAGCATCTGCCTTCAACTCAGGTCATGATACTGGGTCCTGGGATCCAGCTCTGTGTTGGGTTCCCAGCTCAGCACCCCCTCCACTGTTGCTCTCCCCCTCAAATAAATAAAATGAAGAAGAAGAAGAAGAAGAAGTAGAGGAGGAGGAGGAGGAAGAGGAGGAAGAAGAAGAATTGTTAGACAAAGGGGACTTTAAGACAAGAAGTATTATTAGAAATATATTAGGGGGGGTGAGTTCAAAAGGGCCAAATTAACAAACAGGAATAGTAATCATAAATGTATATGCTACCTAGTAACAGTTTTAAAACATGAGGCAAAAAAATGACAGAATCAGAGGGGAAAATAGACACACAATCCAAGTTGGAGATGTTAAAAACCTTCTCTCAATAACTGATAGAAAAATTAGGCAAAAATTAGTAACAGTGTAATAGACTTGATCAAATGTACCAACCACCTAAACCTAGTGGGCATTTACAGACCACCACACTACGCAACAATGATAGAATATGTTCTTTTTTTTTTTAATTTTTTAATTTTTTTTATTTATTTGTCAGAGAGAGAGCGAGCGAGAGCAAGCACAGGCAGACAGAGTGGCAGGCAGAGTCAGAGGGAGAAGCAGGCTCCCTGCGGAGCAAGGAGCCCGATGTGGGACTCGATCCCATGACGCTGGGATCATGACCTGAGCTGAAGGCAGCTGCCCAACCAACTGAGCGACCCAGGCATCCCTAGAACATGTTCTTTTTAAGTGTACATGGAACTCTGGCCAAGACAGATTATATGCTGAGCCATAAAATAAGTCTAAATAAATGGCAAAAGTTGAAGCTTACAAACTGTTACCTAATCATAACACAATTAATTTAGAAACTCGTAACAAATGATATATCTGCAAAAATATTTATAAATCTTAAAACAAAACATTTAAAACTGAATGATAATGAAAATATAACATATTAGAATTCATGGGATGGAGTAAAGCAGTGCTTCAGGAACTGTTCATATTCCAAAAGATAAAAGGGTAAAGTCAGTGCTCTAGGTTTCCATCTTAAGAAGAAAAAACAAGCAACTTAAACACAAAAATCACAGACAGAAGCAAATGCGGTTTGGCTATGAGCTGTCACTCACTTCTATTCAGCTTGTACTGGAGGCCCTACCAGCACAGTAAGGCAAGATAAAGAAATAAAAGCACAAAAACCAGAATGAAAAAAGCACAATTGCCTCTATTCACAGTGATTTGTTTATGCTGAAAATCCTAAGAAATATAGTAGACAAATACTAGACAATGAATTTAGAAAGGTAATGAAATATGAGACAAAAATCAACTGTATTTCTACATACCAGTTGCTAACAATTGAAAAATGAGAGAACGAGAGTAATAACCAATCAAAAGACTCCACTGAGGATATGAATGCACAAGCCACCAGATCGTGAGAAATATTTGCAGTACATTAACTTGACAAAAGAGTTGTATCCAGAATATATAAAAATTCACACAGGTACACAATTAAAAAAAAAAAAAAAAAAAAGCCAAGGGGCACCTGGGTGGCTCAGTTGGTTAAGTGTATAACTCTTGATTTTGGCTCAGGTCATGATCTCAGGAGCCTGAGATCCAGCCCTGCGACAGGCTCTGTGCTCAGCAGAGAGTCTGCTTGAGATTCTCTCTCTCCCCCTCCCTCGGCCATTCCCCCTAACTCACACTCACTCTCCCTAAAATAAATAAATTTAAAGAATAACATAAAATAAAAATAGTAAAAAGATTTCACAAAGCAATTTATATGAATGGACAGTTAAGCTATAGCCACTATGAAATACCTCCACACATCCACTAGAATCATTCACATTAACAAGTCTAATATCTAATATTGCAAGTATGCAAAAGAATAGATTTGTCTGTCAGATAGTGGTGGAGGGAGTACAAAATGATACAACTGCTCTGGGAAAAAGTTGGCAGTTTCTTCTGTAGTTAAACATATTCTATGAAAAAAATATATATCCAAGAGAAATAAAAACATGTCTCCAGACTTTCACAAAATTATTCACAGCAGCGTTATACATAAGAGCCCAAACTGCAAACAACCTTTAAGTCCATTAACAGTTAAATGGATAAACAAATTGCAGCATATTCGTACTATAGAATGCTGCTGTTATAAGTTGAATTGGGCCCCCCAAGAAGACAGACTGAAGTCTTAACCACCAATACCTATGAATGTAACCTTACCTTGAAACAAGGTTTTAGCAGATGTAATTAAGATATAAACTGAGATGAGGTCATATTGGAGTAGAATGGACTCTTAATCCAACATAAGGGGTGTCTTCATAAAAAGAGAAGGAGAAAGACAAAAATTTAAGGAGCAAGGCTATGGGACTATAGAGGCAGAGAATGTTGTATGTTATCTACAAGTCAAGGAACAGCAAGAATTGTGGAAAACACCAGGAACTGAAGAGAAAGACATGAAACAAATTGTGCCCAACATCTTCGGAGAGATTCCTGACACCTTGACTTCTAATCTTACAACTGTGAGAAAATAAATTTCTGCTATTTTAAGCCACTGGGTTTTGGGCTACTTCATTACAACAGCCGTAGTAAACTAATACAAACTACCCAATAATAAAAGGAGAGGAACTACTGATATACCAGATGAATCTCGAAAATACCAAGTTCAGTGAAAGAAGCTAAACCAAAGCTAATCTATGACACAAGAGCATCAGAACCATGTTTGCTTTTGGCCAGATACAGTAAGTCATGGGAGTGTCAAGATTGGGAAAAAGCAGGAAGATGTTTTCTCAATTGACTAAAATGTCTTCTCTCTTGATTACTGTGACGTTACAAAGTTAGCATTTGTCAAACCTCACTGAGTTGTACATTTAAGTTCTGTGCACATAGTTCAAAAGAAAAAATCTGTAAATAAATATTAAACTCTGGGGCACCTGGGTGGCTCAGTGGGTTAAAGCCTCTGCCTTCAGCTCATGTCATGATCCCAGGGTCCTGGGATGGAGCCCCGCATCAGGCTCCCTGCTCAGTGATCTCTGTCTGTCAAATAAATAAATAAAATCTTTAAAAAAATAGATATTAAACTATAGTTAGTAGCTATGCTTTTTGTAGAAGTTTAGGTTAGCAAATCTGAAAATATTTTGTATACTCTAGGCTTAGGCAAACAATAATAAAAGCCAGGTCTCTCATTATTAGAGGAGACAGTTATAAATACAGGGGAAAAAAGATGCAACAACAAACCTGGTTGTGGTGAATTAGAATAGAAAGTTATCAGTATAAACTCATTTTTTTAAAGATTTTTATTTATTTATTTGACAGAGAGAGATCACAAGTAGGCAGAGAGGCAGGCAGAGAGAGAGAGAGAGGAGGAAGCAGGCTCCCCGCTGAGCAGAGAGCCCGATGTGGGGCTGGATCCCAGGACCCTGAGATCATGACCTGAGCTGAAGGCAGAGGCTTAAATCACTGAGCCACCCAGGCACCCCCAAACTCACGTTTTTTAATATAGTTAGCTAGCAAGTAAGAAAAGGGGATGAAGAATGACAGATATTTTCCTTCACATATCTTTCTATCTTTCTGGATCTGAAAAGGCAAAAAAGTAAGGGTGTAAGTTAAAGGGATAAGAATACACTTCACTAATGGAGATGGTTCCCTTGAATGGATTCTCATTCAATGTGTGGAAGAACTTTTTAGTTCTAATGGTTTGTGGTGTACCTAAATTATTTTTCAGACCTAAGAAGGATAGACTTACAGAAGAAGGAATGAAGAGTGAAAACATTTTTATTTTTAAAGATTTTTATTTATTTGACAGAGAGACAAAGAGAGATCACAAGTAGGCAGAGAGACAGGCAGAGAGAGAAGGGAAGCAGGCTCTCTGCCAAGCAGACAGCCTGATATGGAACTCGATCCCAGAACCCTGAGATCATGACCTGAGCTGAAGGCAGAGGCTTAACCCACTGAGCCACCCAGGTGCCCCAAGACCAAAAACATTTTTAAAGTTTCGATTCCATCTTGGTAGTCGTCTAGCCTAGACAACTGGCTAATCACTGGCTAATGAAAACATTGTTAGGTAGATACTTACTACCAAAGTACCTTCAGTTTTCCTTGGATGTCTTATGTAATTACCTGTTGATAGGCAGCAACTGGAGATGACCTATTTTAATTCAAGGAAAGTAATTTAGCTCCTTCTAAAAAGAGTACATAAACTAGTTTGGTTTTTTTCTTTCCAGTTCTCAATTTTCTGTTTCACTGAAAATTAGTATATTTGACAGGGTTTTTATTTTGAGAAATACAAAGTAGTCTGTTCCCTAAATATATTAACACTATGGGGCACCTGGGTGGCTCAGTGAGTTAAAGCCTCTGCCTTTGACTCAGGTCATGATCCCAGAGTCCTGGGATCGAGCCCCACATCGGGCTCTCTGCTCAGCAGGGAGCTTGCTTCCTCCTCTCTCTCTCTGCCTGCCTCTCTGCCTACTTGTGATCTCTGTCAAATAAATAAAAATCTTTAAAAAAAAATTAATGCTAGTAAATGCCTCAAAATCAATTTTTTTCCTCCAAAATTGTAGGGAATTATTTTCCCTTCTCTTTCTCTCTCTTTCTTTTTTGGAATTAATAGTCAAGTATACAAATGTAAAAGCCATTAAAACCAGAATACTCAGTCTGCTAAATGATGATGAATCAAATCAGTGATCGGCACAGCATCCCTAAGTAGATATGTAAGGAATCAATTTGGATTTTGACAGCCCTCCTTAGATAATGTCACCATGTATAGAAGCCACCATTAGCCAATCCAGTAGATATAAATCAGTGAGAGCTGGGAGCTGATATGACAAATTCTACAGATTTCATTTGTTAAACTACTATTGGAATGATGTCGACCTGCAAACAGAGTAAGAGAGAGCACACAAAGAAAGACAGTAAACATATGGGACAAAAGGTCCTGCACCTTACCATCCACAGGCTTGACTTCGGCTGGTATCTGTTCTTCCTGTCCTCCCATGCTGTTCTCTTTAATGCTTTCTATTTCCCGCAAAAACTCCTCCATGGAGGTGCTGTCTATGGAGGCTTGTGAGTTGGAGCGGCTAAATGCAGGAGAATGTAGGGACTCGTTGGAGAGCATCCTGTTAATTCTTCGGCAGCGAGGAATAGATTTTCTGCAGAAAGAATAATATCTGTTGTTAATAAAAATCAGTCTTTGATGTTATAAATCACAAAATAAAACTTAGGCTTAAAATCAGTGGAGAAATGAAGTTAAGTGTGACAGAGAGGGGTTTGGGAGAATAATCTGCATTCAGTGGTGGCCCTTCTATTTTATTCTCTATAATTCATAATGACTTTGTGGCTATGCAGGAATCCCCATGAAAATACTTTTTATAATTTTCACACACTCATAAAGTATGAAGTTACTTGTATTAGCCAAAACATATAGTTCAAGCCAATATCTCTGATGAACACAGCTACAAAAATCCTCAATTAGCAAACTGAATTCAATAATACATTAAAAGAATCATTCAATATCACTATTCCAAGGATGCAAGAATGGCTCAATATCTGCAAATCAATCAACATGACATATAACAATCACAAAAGAAAGAATATTAACCATACGATCATCTCAAAAGATGCAGAAAAAAACATAAAACAAAATTCAGTATCCATTCATGACAAAACCTCTTAATAAAGTGATTATAGAGGGAACATATCTCAACATAATAAAGGTGATATGTGACAAAGTCACAAGTAACACCATATTCAGTGGTGAAAGACTGAAACTTTTCCTATAAGGAACAAAAATGTCTACTCTCACATTTTTATCCAATACAGCTCTAGAAGTCCTAGTGACAACAATCAGATAAGAAAAAGATGTGAGGCTTCCAAATATGTAAGGAAGAAGTGAAACCATCAGTATTTGCAGATGACATGATACTATATAGAAAACCCTAAAAATGCCACCAATAACTATTAGAATCAATCCATGAATTCAATAAAACCACAAGATACAAAATTAATACACTGAAATTTGTGGAGTTTCCTTTTTTTTTTTTAAAGATTTTATTTATTTATTTGACAGAAATCACAAGTAGACAGAGAGGCAGGCAGAGAGAGAGGGGAAGCAGGCTCCCCGCTGAGCAGAGAGCCCGATGCGGGGCTCGATCCCACAACCCTGGGATCATGACCTGAGCTGAAGGCAGAGGCTTTAACCCACTGAACCACCCAGGCGCCCCAGAGTTTCCTTTTTTTTAAAGATTTTATTTATTTATTTCAGAGAGAGAGAACATGCACACAAGTGGGGAGAGACAGGTCAAGGGAGAGGGAGAAGCAGACTCCATGCTGAACTGGGAGACTGATGTTGGGCTTGATCCCAGAACCTGAGATCATGACCTGAACTGAAGACAGATGTTTAACTGAGCCACTAAGGTGCCCTGTAGTGCTTCTATACACTAATAATGAATTAGCAGAGAGAGAAATTAAGAAAATAATCCTATTTACAACATCATCAAAAAGAATAAAAGACCTAGTAATAAATTTAACAAAGGAAGTGAAAGACCTATACTTTGAAAACCATAAGACACTGGTGAGAGAAGTTGAAGACAACTCAAGTAAATGGTAATACACATCATGCTCATGGACTGGAAGAATTTGTATTGTTAAAATGTCCATACGCCCCAAGCAATATACAGACTCAATGCAATCCCTATCAAAATAATAATAGTATTTTTCACAAAACTAAAACAAATAATCCTAAGATTTTTATGGAACTACAAAAGAATTTGAAGAGACAGAGCAATCTTGAGAAAGATAAGTTGTAGGTATCACAATCACAGATTTTAAACTATATTACAAAGCTACAGTAATTAAAACAGTATAATACTGTCACAAGGCACATAGATCTATGGAACAGACTAGAGAACCCAGAAATAAGCCCACACTTATACAGTCAATTAATCTATAACAAAGGAGTTAATATACAATGGGGAAAAGGCAGTCTCTTCATTAAATGGTGTTGAGAAAACTAGACAGGTACATGCAAAAGAATAAAAGTGAATCACTCTGGGACACTTGGGTGGCTCAGTTGGTTAAGTGCCTGCCTTCAGCTCAGGTCATAATCCTGGCATCCTGAGATCGAGTCCCACATCGGGCTCCCTGCTCAGGGGCAGCCTGCTTCTCCCTCTGCCTCTGCTGCTTGTGGTCTCTCTCTCTCTCTATCTCAAATAAATAAATAAAATTGTAAACTTCCCCCAAAAAGTGAACCACCTTCCTATACCAAGATACAAAAATAAATTTAAAATGGATTAAAGACATAAATGTAAGACCTGATACCATAAAACTCCTAAAAGAAAACATGGGCAGTATTCTCTTGGACATCAGTCTAAGTAGTATTTTTGGGGATGTGGTTCCTCAGGCAAGGGCAACAAAAACAAAAATAAACAACTGGCAATCCATCAGGCTAAAGAACTCTGGACAGTGGAGGAAGGAAGGAAACAACACAACAAATAGGAAACTTATTGACTGTGGAAAGATATTTATAAATGGTACATCTGGTAAGGAGTGTATGGTGCACACTGGAAGGGTGATTTATGCAAGCATGACCCAAATGTCCCTGTTAATCATTATCTTGAGATCTTGTCCTCCTTCTATATTCCCATCAAACAGAATGAGTAGAATAGATTGTTCAGTTTTCAAGGTTAGGGGCTCCAGGGGTGTCAACCCAGAGCAACACTCTTATAGCTACAGATAGTTGCAGGCTAATAGCTATACTATAAAAGATTACAACACGTAGATTCCAGAAGTGGATGCTTTGTCCAGTTGGCTGTTTGTAGACATACTCTATGTAAGTTCTCCCAATAAATCTATGTCTTGATCTCCGTCTCTGAGTAATTTCTTCAATCTCGCCAGACCATCATACACCTCTGGCTTAGCGTCTGCTGGGATGTGGTTACACAAGGGGTTAATATCCAAAATATATAAAAAATTCATAAAACTCAACACCAAAAAAAAAGTCTAAATAAAAATGAGCAGAGGACCTAAACAGATACTTTTCCAAAGAAGAAAAACAAAGTAGTCAAAGACACATAAACGGATGCTCAACATGATTAATCGTTAGGGAAATGTAAATCAAAACTACAATAAGATATCACCTCACACCAGTCAGAATGGTTAGTATAAAAAAGACAAAAAATAACAAGGGTTGGCAAAAATGTGGAGAAAAGGGAACCCCTGTGTACTGTTGGTGAGAATGTACATTAGTGCAGCCACTACAGAAAAATAGTATGAAAGTTCTTCAAAAATTTACAAATAAGAATATAATTCAATCCAGTAATTCCACTTCCATGTATTTACCTGAAGAAAATTAAAACACTAATTTGAAAAGATATGTGCACCCCTATATTTATTGCAGTGGTATTTATAACAGCCAAGATACGGAAGAAACATGTGTCCACTGATAGATGAATGGATAAAGAATGTGATAAACACACACACACACACACAAATATGGAGTATTACTCAGAGTTAAAAAGAATAAACTCTTGACTTTTCAGCAACATGAATGGACCTAGAGTGTATTATGCTAAGTGAAATAGGTCAGAGAAAAACAAATGCCATATGATTTCACTTATATGGAATCTAAAAAACAAAACAAATGAACAACTAACAAAAAATCAGAATCATAAATACAGAGAACAAACTGGTGGTTTCCAGAGGGGAGGGGAGGGGAGTAGAGCCATGCATGAAATAGGTGAAGGGGATTAAGAGGTACAAAATTCCAGTTGTAAGTCTTGGGGATGAAAAGTACAGCATGGGGAATATAGTCAATAAATTGTAATAATGTTGTTTGGAGACATACATTAACTATACTTGTCATCGTGAGCATTTTTTAAAAATATTATTAATATATAAATGTCAAATCATGAAACTCAGGTTTCAGTGGGCATGAGGGAATGAGAAGTTTTTGTTTAAAGAGTATAGAGTTTCAGTTTTACAAGAGAAAAAGAGTTCTGGAAAGAAGTAGTAGAGATAGTTACAACAATGTGAGTGTCTTGATACCACTGAGCCATATGCTTAAAAATGGTTAAGATGGTAAATTTTATCCTATATGTATTTTACCAGAATTTTTAAGATTTTATCAGAATTTTTAAAAATTGACAAAAAACTGGGAGCCTGGAAGGCTCAGTCAGTTGAGTAGCTAACTCTTTATCTCAGGATCATAAGTTCAAGCCCACACTGGGGTCGACACCAGGCATGGAGCCTACTTTAAACAAACAAACAAACAAACAAACAAACAAATATTTTTAACAAGTTGGCTGCTGAAATAATGAGATAGTGCGAGGAAATAATTTGTGACATTAAATAGAATTACCCTACATTAGGGTGAGGAAGAGGGTAATGACCTGGCCCACAAACACCCATAGTTAGTTCACGGAGAACTGTATTACCACAAAGCGTGGGGTCCAACCACTGAGGAGGGCAGAGCAGGCTCCTGTTATCTATGAGGGCCACAATAGGACCACTGTCAATCTTGAAGACACACAGCTGAGAAGAGCATAGAGCAGCTTCATGGGGCACTTTCTCATGGAGTTGCTTCAATCACTAAATAAATTTGCACGTGTATGCCTTTAGAACATAAAATTATCGAACAAATGTTAGTTTAAAAATCAAGAGACACAATGGGGGGCATACATGCCAAAATGCTGGAATTCTCAGAAATTTTTAAGATTTGCATAAAAATAAAATTATTTTGGGAGCACTTGGGTGGCTCAGTGGGTTAAAGCCTCTGCCTTCGGCTCAGGTCATGATCCTAGGGTCCTGGGATCGAGCCCCGCATCGGGCTCTCTGCTCAGCAGGGAGCCTGCTTCCCTTCCTCTCTGCCTGCCTCTCCGCCTACTTGTGATCTCTGTCAAATAAATAAATAAAATCTTTAAAACAAAAATTATTTTTATGTGAGGTGGTGATGTATTAAGGGATCTTATTGTTATGGTAATCATTTTGCAATATATACATGTATCAAATCAGCATGCATGCATCTTATATTTAACCCAATGTTATATGTCAAATATCTCAATAAAACTGGAAGAAATTCAAAATACATTTGATTTCTAAGACATATGATTGACAAATATCATATTTCCTAGGAACAATGTCTGATTAACAAGAACACTTCAGTCTCCAACCATGAATAACTGAGCTGCATTATGCAGTATGATCATCTGTTCTTACTCTTATGTTATTTTTTCCTTCTTTTTAATCTTCCAATTTGGAGTGGGTGTGCAACTTCTTTCAAAGAACTCCAAGTATGCCTTCTTATCCTTGGTTAGGCAAAGTTGAACCAAAAGGCTGAAACTACCTCTTAACTAATGTGCAGTCTGAGCTGTTACACCCCAAACAAGAACTCCCAGACGGAAAGAGGCAACCAAAGCAATGGCATACCAGTATCCATCCGTGGCACTATGACTCATTTAGGGAAGTTTTATTTTTATATACAGAGCAGCAGTGGACTGCTATGGAATTTGGCCACGCCCTACAGCATATGCAAAGAACACTCATTTGAATGAGCAAAGAGAGGGAGTAAGAAAAATCCGTATGATATTTTCTATACCTCCAGGAATCCTACATTTATAAGTTGCTTTTAGCAGAAATTTCTGGAATTTTATCACTGATCCTAACACTATCATATTGATAAGTAATGCCAGGTTTGAACATTATAAATTATAATTAATTTATAAAACTCAAAGCATTTTAGGAAAGTATGAACTATCTACTTTTATTTTCTTATGCTATGCCATGTGATAAAAATAATTTTAGGCAGCTGTGTTTAAAACTTGGGTGGTAAGAGTTTTCTACTGAATTCTTTACAGTTTGAGAAGACAGATTCTAATGGTTTTAGTACACATGAAATTGACAAAGGTATCATGATGCTTACTGCTTCCTTTATTATTTTTAGGCTCTTAAGACTTCTCCCTTTTGCAATAAGACCAATACTGAAAGCCACTAACAACTCTGTAGAACTCTAGTACAGAAACATCTACTCGTAAACATTCTGCTGGGGCAAGGAAAACAGAGGCAAAATATAGATCATGAGCATCTGAGTGACACACTGGTTCATTTTGAGATAATCCACCCAAAGAATTCTATAAATGCAGTGATCAACCTTTTTTTTGGCAAAGAAGTCAGACAGTATTTTTGGGAAAAGCACATTTGGAAGAGTTCTCACTTCTTTAATCAGGGATCCAAATATTTCCCCCTTCATCCCGGGACAGAGTAAGGGTCATGACCTTCCACTCTTAAAATATTACATAACTGTGATCCTGAGGCTCATTCAACACATTGATGAGATTTAATCTGTAGTTTCATACCTTACCATATTAGGATAAATAGAGCTTAATTTTCTTAAACTGTTTGTATATTTTAATTCCAAAACAATACCAAAAAAACATTACACGAAAAACAGAATGCAATTGTATTACACATTAACTTTTGTTGGTAAAACACCATTAGGTTTCAAATTAGATTTTAAGAGCATGGTAATTTCCATAAATCCAAAGTGGCATTAAAAAAAGATTTTATTATTCCATTAACAATAATAATGGAATAATAATTCCATTATTTTTCTAGAAATGACTTATATTATGTAGTAATGATTACTGGAGATCTAAAACTTCTTAGAGTCTACCCTGATTTAGTATTTTACAACTTGAGAACAACATAAATACCTTAAAGTAGCATAATTCTCTCTTTACCTGTCAACTGACTTAAAAAGTCAATAATCTTTTTAAAAATTAAATAAGTAGTCTTTTATATTTATCCTTTATGGTGTTCTTATATTTATTCCCACATGTCTCTGTACCCATTACAGATCATTTGCAATCAGCTCTCAGAACTTCATTTGGCATTTCCTCTTTTTTTTTTTTCCTTAGCACTTGTTGTACTGTGTATCTGCTGCCAACAAACTCCTTTAGATTTCTTTCTGAATACATCTTTAATTCCTTTTCAATGTGGTGAATTTGTTTACTGGGCAAAGAATTCTAGGCTAGCAGTTTTTATTGTTTTTTAAGACCTTTTATAAATGTCATCCCATTGACATCTGAACTCTTTAATCTGATCAGAAGTTTATTATAATTTTTATTGAGATACTTCTAAATGTCTTTTTTCTAGATGTTTTTCATAAATGTTCTCTTTCTATGTTTTTATGTTTAATTTATGTTTAATTATGAAATGCCTACACCGTGGTTTTGTTTTTATTTTGCATGAGATTTACTGAGTTTCTTAAAATCTGTGGGCCAATGTCTTTCATCAAATTTGAACAATTACCCATTTTTCTTCTTCCTCTTCTTCCTTTTTTATTTTTGGTCCCACTCTCTCTCTTGTCTTCTTTTGAACTCCAATAACATGTATGTCAGCCATTTGATATTGTCCCAAATGCCCCTCTTGGTCTGCTTTGCTTTTCCTCTCACTCTTTCTCTGTTTTTCAGTTGAATTTCCACTACTCTGTCTTCAAGTTCACTTTTCTTTTCTTCTATGCATCTAGTCCATTGTTAAGTTCATCCAAGGAATGCTTCAAGTCTGGTATTATGTTCTTTTCATATGTCAAGTTAGTTCTTTTTAGAGATTCTATTTCTCTGTTGACATACTCATCTTTTATCCATTTTATGCAACTTTTCCTTTGATTCCTTTAACAATTATCTTTATTTAAAGGTTCTTGTCTCTTAATGTCAAAGTCTGTGCCATCAGTATGCCTTCTATAGTGATCAAATACCAGTCAATTGTTTATGGGACACATTTTCCCTTTCTTTTACTAATCCCATAATTTTTTGTTCTGTGCAGACATTGTTTTTAAAGGAACTCTAGAAAACTGGAGTTAATAGCAATTTCCCTTTTCTTCTGTCTAATAATTAGAGTAAGACAGTAAGATCACTTCGCTCCAATTAGGAGTTGACCTGGGTCTGGGTTATATTACAACTTTAATCAGTTTTAGGTTACCTCTGGTTCTAAATGTTTTAAATGTCCTGTGTGTTTATAGTCCTCCCACCCCACCACCAAGGAGGGCATTAGGTTAAACACCATGGGACTAAGAACTCTCTCTGATTTAGAGTCTAGCCCCGAGCCTCCTATATTGTAGGGCTCTCAGAAAAAAATCTCAAGGGAGATGATTATGAGGTGTGGAGGTCCTACATTTGGGGCTTCAACAGATTCCAATCTGCTCTGCAGTACAGACAGCCATTAACAGTTGTACTGCGATCTCCTTGCCACAGCAGAGGCCCTCCACCCAAGCAGTATCATCATCAGCTGTAAAGACTCAGGGGGGAAAATATGCCCAGGGAGGGAAATGATAACTGGGCTCTGTCACCTAGGAGGAGCTCTGCCCTCCCTGAGATTTATCTCCTTTAGGTGGTGTGTCCATAGCTCTCCACCAGTTTTTAAAACATATCATGTTTACATTTATCCTTTGTTCTCTAGTTGCTATAGTGGGAAAGAGAGTCAGCCACCATGTAGTCTAGCCCTAAATGGAAGTAGAACTCCCACAGAACATTGTAAACATATCTGATTTCTTTTAACATCATATTTGCTAATGAACTGCTAGCTCTAACCCAAGTCCAATTTTTCTAAGTATATTCCATAGAATAAAGACATAACTTTTGCTAAGAAATATTCTATGGGCCCTTACTGTCTCTTGTAAAGAATTTCATATCTATCAATTTACTACCATACACATTACATCATTTGATCCTTACATTAACTCCATAAAGCAGCCAAAACAAGAATTCATGTCTCATTATATAATGAGGAAAACAGTTACCGACAGCAAAGCGGGGACACATAACTTCCCACTGCAATTACAATAAAATGTAAATGCTCTTCTAGGATTTCATGGCCCAGCACGTTCTGTCCTCAAACTGCTTCTGCAGTCACTCCTTATATCACTCTCTCGAGCGTTAGCACTAGGCATGCTAATCTTTTCTCAGTTTCTCTAAAAAGACAAGCTGTTTCTTCCCTCAGGAAATTTTCCTTTACTGGTTTTTCTGTCTGGAACATTCTCCTACTATTTCCATGCCAAGATGCCTCTCATCATTCAGCTCCCAAGGTAAATGTCACTTCTTCAGGGGATCTTTTCCTAGCCACCCTAAATTAGCATTCTTCCAGTTATCCGTCATCTCAGCTTTCTGCATTTCCTTTTCCCCATCCATCAACAACTTACACTTCATCTACTCACTTACTTCATTTTTGGGGATTGATTTTCCCCAGTAGAATATAGAGGAACCATGTCTGTCTCATTTACACAGTATCTGGCCAGTAACAGGAACTCAGAAATATTTGCCAGAATATAAATTCAAACCTTTCAATCCTGTCCAAATACTTTCCCTACAATAATCTTTCTTAATTTCAAAAGCCCCCTTAGGTATTACTGTATCTGTGTATGGCTATACATGTCTTTATACCATAGAAGAAATATAATATGGTTATTTTAAGAAAAACTGTGAAGCCAGCTGGCCCAGATTTCAATGCAGGCTCTGGCACTTTCTGGATCTACGACCTACAGAGCAAGCTACTGAACCTCTGTTCCTCCACTGCCTAATCTGTAAAAAGGGAATATCAGTCACATACATGTCCTGGGGCTATTATAAGGATTGAGTTAATACATGTGAAATGCACAGCACATAGTAAGACCATGTGTTAATAACGGACTGCTATAATTTAATTTTTTAGCACACTTATAACTAAACTTACAGTAAGGCTATAGTGGGTGTTAAAATATCATCAGGGCACTAAAATATCACAAGAAATATAATGAGATAAATAAAACTGCATTTGTCATAATTTTTCTCTGACCCAACCCCATGCCCAAGCCTTACTTCCTTAGGCCACAAAGAGCTATCTTACACAGTTCTGGCCAAAGTCACATCATGGTTTCAGAGAGATCTTTTGTTTTACTGAAATAAGTGCTATCACTTTTTCTTCTTCATTCTCCCTTCTTGAAATGTAGACAAGATGACTAATGTCTCAGTAGGCATCTTGCAATGATGAGAGAAAACTCAAGAAAATTGCAGAGACAGGCCCTGCCATTACTGCATCTCAGAAATAATTTCAGATGTTGCCTATCTCTAAACTTCTCTAGAAATGTGAGGATAAGCTCCTAATTTTAAAAACAAATCTACCCTTTGTTGTTGTTATTGTTACTTGCAGTCTGAAGGACTCCCAAAGGATGTAACTGGAAAGAATACTTCATTAATTCATTCGCAATAGGGTAAGATTAGATGCCTTCTCTAACTCCACTCCATTAAGGGAATTAGTCAAGTAAGAATAAACAGTCTTGTGTGCCTGAGTGGCTCAATCATTAAGCATCTGCCTTCAGCTCAGGTCATGATCCCAGGGTCCTGGGATCGAGACCCACATGAGGCTCCCTGCTCCATAGTGAGGCTGCTTCTCCCTTTCCCACTCCTCCAGTATACTTGTTTTCCTTCTCTCACTGTGTCTCGCTCTGTCAAATAAATAAATAAAATCTTAAAACAAAAACAAAAACGAATACATAGGCTTACTAAAAAAAGATGTGTCTAATGTAATGATCTTCAATTTAAGGAGCTACCAAATTATGTGCCTAATCCCATGTCTTGGTATGGCCGTGGTCAGTATACTCTAAAGTTAAACTTCATTCCCACTGAAGATATTGTTCTCAAATCAAATATATTCCAAAAGAAGCAGAAAGAATGCCAAAATCACAAAAATTTCCCCTTCCTCTTTCTGAAAAAAGGATTGAATTTTCCATTGTCACTCTCTTTGAATGATGCCAATGGCAGCTCAGCATAGTCATCTAAAGAAATCATCTTAGATCCTGACCTCAAGGAAGCCTTTGCATCAAAGCTCTTGCAAGTGAAATTGTTCAGTCTGTGGGACAGACCCTAGGCATAGTCCCCATAATGCAGTTGTTTGCCCTCTTAGTTCCCTCAGGAGGCCATTTAGGTAAAGTAAGAAGACAAATCCCTTGTTTTTATGCTCTGGTTTCTCAGCAATCTTTGGATTCTAACATGCTTATAAACAAGCTCAACTTGGATGTCTTGCAAAAAGCACTTGAAAGGCAATGGTGATAAATGGAAGCTATAGTTTCAGAGTAATAGAAGCAAGAACACAGAGCAGGTTTCTCAGGCTCAGTGACTCTGTCTTTCAGTATCATCTGGCATCCTTCATTCTCCTACCATCCCGGTTTTCTGTTCCTCTCTTGGCCTGCCTCACCCCTCTTTGGAGAACAAGGAGAAAGCTAATGAAACTATTCCATCAAAAGGTAAACAGGTCTGCCTGAACCTCTCTGTTGGCAGAAAAAAAATACAGAAAAATGTGTTTGTAGATTAGGTGGAGGCTTAAAACAGCAAACAAATCTCAGTTACTCCTCAGGGAATATTTGAAATGGTTCTGAAAGCTGGAAATTTTTCAACTAACTGAGGTTCCTATCAGCAATTAAATTCTTATGCATGTATATATCACCTCTGAATACAAGCACGGGTCTAGAAAGGGGATAAATTGCAACCTGAAAAGAACAACTTCCAACCATTAAACATTGAACCCCAGGAATTTACAAAGGAGGAGCTTCAAATGGTACAACAAGCTCTTCGGCAAGAAAGAATGACAGAATCTCTTTTTGAGGGTAGAGGGAGGACAGCATGTTTTTCTGTATCTGTAGCTATAAAATAAAGTGAGCTCCATATGCTTGACTTTGAAATTTATGCCATGTTCTGTCTACTGCTTTACCAAGAAAAGGCCACTAAACCACATAATTAGAATACATCATTTATTTGGATATATGTAAACATTCATGAAAAAATGAGAATGTAATATTTCTTAAATTTCCCCTACATTGGTTGAGGGAAGGGGCAAATAGAAAGTGACTGCTTATAGATATGGAGTTTCTTTCTGGCAAGATGAATATACTCTGGAATTAGTAGTGACAGTATCACAATTTTGGGGGCTGTACTAGAATCACTGAACTGTATACTTTATATTTTTGAACTGTATATTTTATGTTAAAAATTTTTTATTGTGTTATGTGGATCATACTGAATTGTATATTTTAAAAGAATAAATTTTGTTATATTAGTTGTTTATCAATAATAAAACTATATGAGAAAATAATTCTAATTACTTTCTAAAATGTTGATAATTAAAAATGCTTTGACACTAACAACACAAAATACTGGTGAGGATAGGGAGAAAGAAGAATCTTCATTCACTGCTGGTAAGAATGCCAAAAAGTATAGTTGCTTTGGAAGATAGTTTGACAATTTCTTATAAAACTACAGATACTCTTAACCATACAATATAGCAATCACGCTCCTCAGTATTTACCTAAAGTAGGTGGAAACTTATGTTTACCCAAAAACCTGCACATGGATATTTATGGCGCTTTATCCATAATTGCTAAAATTTGGGAATAAAGATGTCCCTTAGCAGGTGAATGGATAAACATGCTACAGCCAAATAATGGAGTATTATTAAATGCTAAAAAGAAATGAGCTATCAAATCATGAAAAGACACAGAGGAACCTTCAATGTATATTCCTAAGTGAAAGAAAACAATCTGAAAAATCTACATACCATATGATTCCAACAATATGACACTCTAGAAAAGGCAAAATTATGGAGATAGTAGAAAGACCAGTGGTTGCCAAGGTTTGAGGGGTCGTTGGGAGGGATGAAACACATGGAGCACAGAGGGTATTTAGGGCAATGAAAACATTCTGTATGATACTTTAATGATGGATACAGGTAATTACACATTTGTCCAAGCCCACAGAGTGCACAATTCCAACAATGAACTCTATTGTAAACTATGGACTTTCAGTTGATTACAATGGGTCAGTGTAAAGTCATCAATGTAACAAATGTACGACTCTGGTAAAGGATGTTAATAATAGGGGAGACTGTGCATGTGCACTACAGGTGGTATATGGGAAGTCTCTGGATCTTCCCCTCAATTTTGCTTTGAATCTAAAACTGCTCTTAAAAAAAAAAAATCTTAAAAAAGTTTTTTTGTAATTTCAAATAAGTTTTAGGAATCAAAAAAAAAAAAATCAAATTTTCAAAAGGGGCCATGGAGAGAGACACTCCTATGAAAGTCTATTGGCTGTTTTAAGCAAAGTATAATGGTCATAGATGGGAAACAGTCTTACCCATTTGACTAATAATCCTCTAAATAGGTGACGGGCTAAAATGTCTGTTTTTAAGGCAAAGGGAATCACCAAGTGTGAACATTTTAAACAAATACACAGTTTATGACTTTGATGTAGATTGATTTTGCTGAAGCTCAATCCCCTAAGTAACTAATCACATTATCCTCAAAGATAAGTTAAAATTATTAGTGGAAAACTAGTTTGGTGACACCTAATCATTGCTTAGAGGCTCATATTTTTTATTCAATTAGGAACTATGGGGGAGTGTCTATAAAACAGAATGCAAGGAAAAAGCAGCTTTCCCTTGCTCTTTAACAGAATTCTACACTTTACCTCTTCAGTGATGTATGTCATTAGAAAAGTCTTGGAGATTTATGTATTTTGTGCTTCTAAAACTACTCTTCTCCAAGAAATCTACATAAATTTCTGGAAGATTGTCTTCTTAGTTCAAAATTAAGCCACACATTCTCTCTATTGATTAGTAATCAATTATTACCAAATTTCAGGGTATATTTTTGTTCTGTGGTTCCAAAGGGCTGCTGTGGCCAGTACTATTATGCATGACTTTCAAAGCAACTGACCAGATAAGTTCTCAATCTGGTGTCATCTTAAAGTGTGCCTCTCTGGTACTCTTGACAGTTGCTAGAATGCAACCATGTAACCTCTTTCCTTCTACATCTCTAGTGTCTATTTATTGTTGTTATTACCTAGTCATTAAATGGTCAGCCACAAAACATGAAAATGCTATTCTAGGACATCCTTGTACTATTTTATAATTCTTTTGTCTATTGTCCTTCTCCAGCTCCAAAAATTCAACGACAGAATCACAAACAAGATCAAAGGTATAATCAGGCAGTAGCTCTGCTTCGGGTCCCACACAGTCATTCCCATGTGCATGGTCATTCTCATGTACATGGATTTTAAACAGCTAGCTGTGTGGTCCATCCTATTAAGGTTTTCATCTGGCCTTTTTCCTCATGGGGCAATAGTGTCAGCTCAACTTCAAACTATTTAGTAAAAATCCAACGTAAATATAAACCCAATTTATTAAATTCTGGCAGGAATGAATTGGCCATTTGGATGAATAATTATCCCCGATTCTCCTTTTTCACAATACATTTTCCACACTCAGACTTATTACATGATGGCTTTAGTTCTATAGGGTCCCTTGAGCAATAACAACTTTATGTTCCATTTGTTTTCATTAGCTAACCTTAAGATGGTGGCTCCTAACTTCCATACAAATAGCTTTAAATTGGAAACCCATAACTAGTGTTTCCAATGAAACAGAGGATCCTAGAGTTGGGGAGCTGAGAGGAAATTTGAGCAATGCCCAAATAAATCACATTTTACAGATGAGAAAAATGACGCTTAGAGAAATTGAGTAACTCATCTAAGAGCGCACAGAGCATACAATGCTAATTATTGAGAATTATAACTATAAATTTAATCTTCTTATATCTAATTCCATATTTGTTTTCCCTGGTCACCAGTCTCCTAATTCATTTATATTTTATATTCTTTACTCATTCACAAAAAAAAACAAAAAAAAACCACCAACAACAAAAAACCCAACCCAAAAGCTTCATACTTTTACATTAGACAATTCTTTTTTCCCTTAATGGATTTCTTAAAATACACATGATAATCAAATGGATCCTATTTTTTATCATATATTGAAAAGTCTATCAGTAGTCAAAATTTTCACTAAATAACAAAGAGAGCTATCTGTAAAAGTGCCCCATAAGAAAAAGATTTTTTATTACAAAATTCTCTAAAAACCTGATATTCTGCCAGTTAATAAAACTGGCAATTGTAACAGACCATATACACTGGCTATAAAATACATATACCATATATTTAAAAACAACTATGATACATTTAATCTACAATTAATATATTAGCACTGTTAAAAATAAATCACATTTTTAATTTATCCATAGGCTGGTATATCATGATGTATTAACATTTCTTGAAATAGTGTCAATAATTCACATCTTTTATTTAAAACCATTCAAAGAAGTAGAAGCTGAATTCCATTTGCTCAATTTTCCTTGTGGCATGTAGAGACATTTCCCAAGTATAACAGCCAGGTTAAAATAAAATAATAAATTCTAAATTCACATTTTTATTATTGTTGCTATTGTTAATCATCATCATCGACATCTAGTTAAAGGTAATTTCATTTGGTTCTCTACCTCACCCTCTCCAATTTAGTCATAACATTGTTCATCATAAGATAAATTCCTTTAGCAAGCCATTAAGAGCCTGCAGTCAGCGCACTTTGCATACTCTAAATATGCCATAAAAACAACTGTGAGAATTAAGGTCCTCAAAGTCCTAGTTACAGAATGACAGGGAAAGGCACTGACCAGTAACTTGAATGCCCATGTTAAAATGTGAACTTTGGAAAAACAAGAGCTGTAAGTTCTACAAAAGAGAATCAAATAACTAATTTCATAATGGTTGACACCTCATGTGGTGGGGGCTCTTGTTGCCATTGCCTCTGAAACTCTTGTTGCCATTGCCAACATTCAAGATGAATAGCTTTAGTACTTCAGTACCTAATCCCTGACAGCAGACAGACAACTATAAATCCCTGATCAATAGTTTATACCATGGGAAATAGAGTGATTTCTTTTCTGTCATTTTACAGGAAGCTTTTTCTTTCTAAGAATAACCCAACCAGGAAGTTCTCCCTCTTCTAAGGCTTCTATCCACTCCTTTCCAGTAACATTATCTTCTTTCTTTACCAATAGCTGGGATTAATTATGATAATCACTAATTCCCTGAATAGACTCTTGTGCACAAAACTGGTGCGCTTGTGTAAAGAAGAGATACAAATGACACAAAGGACTTAGGTCTTGTATTTTATTGTGTTTGCTTTCGTTTATTTAAAAAAGAAGCTGACTCTTCTTGGTTTTTCATAAATGGGCAAGAGTTTTCATTTTTGCTTTCATTTTCTTTGCAAAAGCTCCTTCTTTAAAGCAAAAAGTAGCAGATTCTGCTTAACAGAATATCTGTACTTCAGTAGATTATAAAATAAAATTCTACCAGGGTTTCTGTTAGCCTATATAGAACCATTATATGAATTCAATAAAGTCTATCCTCTCTGAAAAAATATGGCTTGCCTAATGGGTCAAAGCTGAATCTCTGCCCCACCTGACCCTTTGGCATTCTTATTCAATAAATAACTTGTACAAGTATATTCACTGACCTTGAATTTTACTAAATGACTCAGTTTCCCACTTATGTCCCTTACAGAATTATTCTAGGAAAATGCCACTCTCCAGCCAAAATGCTAAAATCACATCTTTTACAACAACAGCAGCAAAAGAACAGCTTTCTTAAGTTTTGGATAATGTGGATATATATTAATTCATTAAGGAAAAAAATAATAATTATGGGAAAGATTGTGAATATTAGTAATGGTTAATGAGTAACCCTTTGAGAAATATGATTTTTCACAAAAGATTTTATTGGTGTTATTATCTGTGACAGAAAAAAAAAAGCACTATGTTTTTCTCAAAAGAAAGCATAGAAAAAGCATTATAATAGAAAAAAAAAAAACTGTAGTGTTAAACCTCCAGGACAATGGTAAGTGAAAACTTCCCAAGCCTCTCCTATACCTCTGCACTTCCAAACATAATAAGCAGGGATACATATGCTCTGTTGTACTTCAAAGTATATTTGGATGTACTTAACAGACATGTATTAAAGGACCACTGCAGAGCAAACTCTTAGAAAATGTTTACTGAATGAACAGTATAGACTTTGCAAAGGAATGGAGGCTAGGACCATTTCCACATCTGAGGAATAGCCACATGATAATCAACGAATTCAAAAAGCATATAATCAGCCGGTTCAAAAATGATACCTGCCCCTCTCTTTTCTTCCCTCAAACATTTCCTTCTCTCTAATCTACCAAAATAGTTATTAAAAGCATTAAAAATCTTTCATTTTAAGATGTTTTACTCATTCATTCAATGAACATTTATTAATTTAACAAATTAAGTTTTGAAAAAACTTGGAAAAACATGACTCTAGTAGTTGTAGCAGCAAGAAGATTCAGGATCCAGGACTATTCTTCAAGTGGCCAAATACCATGGAATTTTTACAGTGTGATTAGACTAGTACTTTCTATTATATTTCATTGAGTTGATAATTCTTCCTTCTTGAAACGTTAGTCCAGTGGCTGATAATTTTATGTTGTGAAAAATTTCTCAGAGAACTTGATAAAATGCATGTAACTGGGCCCTACTCAAAAATTTTCAATTCAGGTTTGGGGAAAGACCTGAGTATATGTATTTTTACAAACTCTACTCCCATGCTTATCCTCAGGAATTCTGGTGTCACTCATTTGTAAGTTACCTATTTGTGAGAAACACAAATCTGTCTTCTAGCAAGGCCATTCTATCCTGATTCTCATTAAACGTTTCCAACCAGTACTTCTTTGCCTATTTTCTGAATCCTCTTTAACCACAGATCCTTAAATATTAGTATCTCTCTCAAAGTTCTTCATACTCTATGTATCTATATAGATCCCTCCCCTTCAAAAAAACTTTTCCAATGTCAGAGTTTAGCGTTAACCTATATATTAATATCTTCCCAGTCCTTAACTCCATTCCTGACTACTCTCTCAGACTCACCCAAGGGCCTACTGGTCATCTCTACCTAGATATTGCAATGAGATTTCAGGACAATGGTATCCTCAACCACACATCCTACAGATTAAAGGCTAAATGGCTCTCGCCACACTTTCCCAAAGCTTGGAGTCTTCCCTCCCCTCCTGACTTAAGATCCACCTTAGGTGGCCTCTCCCTAAGCAAAGAACTTCTCAAACCCATTCTGCATTCCTCTTAACCTGTGCTAATGGAATTCTGAGCATACTTTTATCAATGCACTTACTGGTAATTCTATGAAAGACATAAAAGTAATTTGTATGTGAATGCTTTCGAATTCACATGAAGATAAAGACCATTAAACTAGAATATTTTTTCTATTCAGCTTCAACCTTCTTACCAATCAGCCAAAATGTTGGCTTGGCAGCAGAAAAAAGAATACAAGGCTTTTGCAAAGTATCCAAGAATTTAATCTGAGAGTGATTTAGAGGTGAAAGTGAAATAGGAACCGTGTAAAAGGAACAAAAATGTATTGCTGACTACAATATGATAATGATGATGATGATGAATAACTTAACCAATGTTTATTGAGTACCTACTAGTACTAGGTATGATGAGGCTCAAGGTGCCAAATACCATAAGAGTGGCTGGGTGGCTCAGTCAGTTAAGCATCTGCCTTTGGCTCAGGTTATGATCCCAGGGTCCTGGGATTAACCCCCAGGCTGGGCTCCATGCTCAGCAGGGAATCTGCTTCTCCCTCTCTCTTTACCCTTCCCTCTGCTCATGCTTTCTCTTGTTCTCTCTTATAAATAGAACCATAAACCACAAAACCTAACACTCATTGAGATTTCTAGTAAGGACAAATAAAACCCAAACAAATACTGTATATATTTATGTATGCAGATGTGCAATTAAAAATTCATAAAGTGAGGGACATCTGGTTGACCCAGTCGGTTAAGTGTTTGCCTTTGCCTCTGATCATGATTCCAGGGTCCTGGGATCAAGTCCCACATCGGGCTCCTTACTAAGTGGGGAGCCTGTTTCTCCCTCTGCCTGCTGTTTCCCTTACTCGTGCTTTCTCTCTCTTTCTCTGACAGATAAATAAATAAAATCTTAAAAAAAAAATCATAAAGTGAGCTTCCATTTCCAACCATGAGAGACCAAGAGGGTTCAGAATTACCTTCCTACTGTAAACAACTAGGAAAGTGGGCAAAGAAAGGAAGCAATTGTTTTTAAACTTTAAAAACAGGCAGGACTGTGATGCCAGGAGAAAGTAAACAAATGCAATGAGACTCCCAGTGGATATGCCTATCTACTTGGAGGCAATTTCACAGAGAAGAAGATCCTGAAGATAACCCAGCAGCTGTCTCACAGAGGTAAAAGAGCAGATATCAAAACTCAGAAAGGCTGAGTCAGCTAGAATTTGCTTGTCAGAGTACCAGAACGGCTGGATCTATGAAGTGAAATTGCTTCAGGAACTGGCATAGGGGTCCCCTTGACTATTTGGTTAAACACCTACCAGGGCTACAGAAGTTGAACCTTCACAATGGTAGGTACAAATTAACTCCTGGGAAAAGAACCAGCAAGTTTTAATACAAAAAAATTTCCAGACTTCAAACAAGGTTAGCAATGTCTGCATGTACAGTGGTGTATATATTAGAAATATATCAGGTGGACTTTTGCTTTCACCCATGACAAAGTATAATACTTAACATTAGCCAGAGTAAAGAAAAAGAGTACACAGGACATACAGTAGAACCCTTAGAAGTCTCATGTCTTACTAGTAGGATTAAAACTACTCTAGTTGGGGCGCCTGGGTGGCTCAGTGGTTTAAGCCGCTGCCTTCGGCTCAGGTCATGATCTCAGGGTCCTGGGATCGAGTCCCGCATCAGGCTCTCTGCTCGGCAGGGAGCCTGCTTCCTCCTCTTTCTCTCTGCCTGCCCCTCTGCCTCCTTGTGATCTCTCTCTGTCAAATAAATAAATAAAATCTTTAAAAAAAAAAAAAACTACTCTAGTGAGAGGTAGACTAGACACTAGAATGCACTGGCTTTCCCTCAAATCCACAAACAATGGTTTGTCAAAATAAATCTGTGCAATCTTTAAAGAAATACAATAAAATTTAATAAACCACGTCTAAAATTTGCAAGTTCAATTGGCCAAACAAAATTAATAGATATGAAAAAGGAAGAAAAAAGTGACTCATAACCAAAATAAAATTGGCCATAATAAAGACACAGGGACAATGAAATTGGCAGGAAAAAAGGTCAAAAGAGCTATAATGAAAATACTCAAAATACTTAAGGACTTAAGATATGAACATAATGCACAAAGAAACAGAAGATACAAACAATGAAATTTCTATACGTAAAAATACAACTTGTGAAATAAAACATTCATAGAATGAATTAACAGTAGATTTGATACTGGAAAAAAAATCAGTGAACTTGAAGAGGCATCAATAGAAACAGCATAAACAGAGGTGCACAGCTAAAAAGGAGTGAGAAACAATAAACCACAGCCTCTATGACCAACAGGAAGATGTCAGGTGGTCCACAGCCTCTATGACCAACAGGAAGATGTCAGGTGGTCTAATAAGTGTATTGCTTCCAACCAAGATGAAGTAGCAGGAACCAGATTTACCTCTGGCCTGAAATGAACAACATACACATACACCCACACATACACCCACACTATTAAAAGATTCTCAAGATTATTAAGTGATGGGAGACTAAAAACAGTGATCACAAGCACAGAAAACAAAAAGAGTCCTGTAATAGCCCCAGGTTAGGGAGAGCTATCAGGCTATGGTTCCATAACAGGAAACCCAGCTGAGGCTGCTGGTCTCTCAGAGTTTAAGAAATGCAGCTGAAGTCAAGGAATCTATGGAGCTCACAGAGTAGGGTACTGAAGAGTACCTGGTACTCTCCAGAGGATTCCACTCACGTCTTCAGTTTTCATATATGGAAACTACCACAGGCTAGAAGTCACCAGAGAATAGGATCCCCAGTAATCACAGAGGGTCAGGAATAGTTTGTATTCTCAGCAGACAGAGTGAAAAAGCTCATGGTTTACAGGACCTTGGATAGTGTACTCAGAAGCATTTTATCTCTACCATAGGGATAACTCTCCCATAGAGTAAATGCTACTCTCATCACACCCAACAAATTTTAAAAGCAAGACACCATAGTTTTCAAGTGCCAGGAAAAAAAAAAATCAAAAATATTTACAAAAATATAAAAATATCTGGTCCCAACAAGATAAAATTCACAACATTAATTACAATTAAAAAAAATTATCAAGCTAGCAAAGGAGGAGAAGGCTGTGGCCAAGAGGAGAAAACTCAATCAATACAAACAGATGTAGAAATGACACAGGTGATAGAATTAATAGACAAGCACATTAAATAAGTTACTACAATTTTATCCTGCATGTTCAAGAAGCTAGGGGAAAATGATATGTTGAGTGAACAGAGGGAAGATTTTGAAAAGACGCAAACAGAATGTCCAAATTTGATGAAAACTCTCTAAAGTCCCTGATTTTAAAAGCTCAATAAACTCAAAGCATAAGAAACACACAGAAAACTATGGTGGCACATCATAATCAAATTGTTTAAATCAGTGATAAAGAAAAAAATTCTTAAAATCAGAGTAAAATACAAAAACAGCATGTAAAGAGGAACGAATAAAAGAATACCAGATTTTATGTCAAAAACAATGTAACCTAAAAAAAGCAGAGCAACATCTTTTAAATACTTGAAGGAAAAACTATCAACCTACAATTGTATACTCAGTGAAGCCATCTTTCAAAAATTAAAGAGAAATCAAGTTTTCTCAGGCATAATAAAAATCATAGATTCATGAGCAGCAGAACTTTCTTTCAAGAAATGTTAAAGGAAATCCTTCAAATGGAAGGAAAATATCTAGCAAAACTTTGATCTGTACAAAGAAAAGAAGAACATAAGAAATGGTAGTTACACAGGTAAATATAAAAGACTTTACCTTATTAGTTAAGTCTCCTTAAAGGCTAATAGATTGTTTAAAACAGAAATAATATGTTATTTCATATTAATAATATTAAAATTAATCCATAATATATGTTATCAAGTAATACTTAATTGAAGGTAGACATAAGAAACAAAGATTAAAATATGTAGCTTAGGGACGCCTGGGTGGCTCAGTTGGTTGGGCAGCTGCCTTCAGCTCAGGTCATGATCCCAGCATCCTGGGATCGAGTACCACATCGGGCTCCTTGCTTCGTGGGGAGCCTGCTTCTCCCTCTGCCTCTGCCTGCCATTCTGTCCGCCTGTGCTTGCTCTCTCTCCCTCTCTCTCTGACAAATAAATAAATAAAATCTTAAAAAAAAAAAATATGTAGCTTAAAGCAAACACTAAAACAACACAAAAGATCTATTAAATAAAAAATACCCAATATATCCAAAAGCAGCCCCCAAAATGAAGAAAAAAGGATAAGAAAGACAATTATACATAATATAAAAATAGTACATTTACACCCAACCATATTACATTAAAGTGAACATAGTTCAAACTTCCAATTAAAAGACAAAGATTGTCAGATTTGGTTAAAATCAAGACATTTAAAAGCACTGTTGACAAGAAACACACCTCAAATATAAAGACACAGTTTAAAAGTAAAAGGATTTTAAAAATGTCATGCTAAAAAAATAAAATGAAAACTAGATGGCTGTATTAGTAACAGAGAAAGTTGATTACAGAGCAAAAAATATTACTAGAGATTAATAAAAATCATTTTATAATAGCAAAAAGGTCAATCAAGAAGAAATAACAAGCTTAAACTTTTACGTACCAAATAACAGAGCATCAAAACATATAAAGCAAAAACTGATGGCCAGCAGAGAGATAGACAAAAATTACAATTACAGTAAGAGATTTCAAAAACCCTCTTTCAACAATGTGTAGAACAAGTACAGAGTAAATCAGTAAGTATATAAAACACAACTTACTTAACTGAAAATTACAGAACACTCTATCACCAATAGCAGAATACATATTCTTTTCAAGAGTACATTTACCCATATAGATTATATTTGGTCCATATAACCAGTATCAATAAATCAAAAATAATTCAAGTCATAGAAACATATTCTTTAACTACAAATGAATTAAATTAGAAATCTATAGCAAGAATACATGTAGAAAATCCTCACAAAACTAAAGAACACATTTCTAAATAACCAATGGGTCAAAAAAGAAAACAAGATGAAATTATAAACTATGAGAGTATTAAAAATACAACGTTAGGACAAAAGTTGTGGGATACAGCTAAAGTTATTTATAAGTTATTTATAAGGAGGAAAATTTATAGCATGAAACAGTCTTATTAGAAAAGAAGAAAGCTATCCAACCAATGACTTCAGTTTTCATTTTAAGAAAATCAGAAAAAGAATAAATTAAACCCAAAGTCAGGAGTGCCTGGGTGGCTTAGGCTTAAGTGTCTGTCTTTGGCTCAGGTCATGATCCAGTGGTCCTGGGATCCAGCCCAGCATCTGGCTGCCCCCACAGCAGGAAGCCTGCTTTTCCTTCTCCCACTCCTCCTACTTGTGTTCCCACTCTTGCTGGATCTCTCTCTGTCAAATAAATAAATAAAATCTTAAAAAAAAAAAAAGTAAGCAGAAAACAGGAAATAACAAAATATGAAAAATAATAGTGTAAATCAATGAAACCAAATGCTTGTTGTATTAAAGATCAATAAAATTAACAGACCTCCATCCAGATATACTAGGGAAAAAGGGAAGAAGACACAAACTAGCAACACATACAAGATGAAAAAGGTGACATCATTACAAACTTTACAGATATTAAAAGGATAATATGGAAATATTATAAACAACTTTAGGCCAGTAAGTTCAACAACTCAGTTATTAAAAAAAAAAAAAGATTTCTTATAAGACACAAACTGCCAAAGCTCACTCAAAAAGACACAGACAATCTGAATAGTCCTATATGTGTTAAGCAAATTGAATTTGTAGTAAAACATCTTCCCACAAGGACAACTCCAGGTTTAGATGGCTTTACCACAGAATTCCACCAAACTCTGAAAGAAGTAATTACCAACTCTACACAAATTCTTTCAGAAAATTAAATAGGAGGAAACATTTACAAACCCATTCCATAAGACCAGCATTACCCAAATACCAAAACAAGACAAATACTACAAGAAATGAAAACCACAAACCAAAGCCCTCCATGTGCATAAATGTAAATATTCTTACAAAATTTACCATATCAAATCCAAGAATATATAAAAAGGATAATACATCATGACCAATTGGGATTCATCCTGGGAGAGCAAGGATGATTTAACATTTGAAAATGGTTAGTTCATTTAATTCATCAAACTTAATTATCATTTAATTATTAACAGAGTAAACATTGAAACCACGATTATAGAAAGAGATACGGGAAAACCATTTGACAAAATCCAGTATCCATTCCTATACAGAAAAAAGAAAGAAAAAACAAACAACAAACAAAAACTTTGCAAATTAGGAATAGAATTACCTCAGCTTGTAAAGGGTATCTAGGAAAAACTAATATACCATATTTAATGGTAAAAGACGAAATGTTTCCCGCCTAAGATCAAGAACAAAGCTGGACGACTGCTCTCACCACTTTTAATCAAGATTGTGCTGGAGATTCTAACCAGCACAATCAAACAAGAAAAAAAGAGAAAAGATATCCAGATTGGAAGGAAAAAACTAAAAGTATTTGTAATGCAGATATCATGATAGTCTAGGTAGGAAATCCTTCAGAATATAGAAAAAAGGTCCTAAAATTAATAGATTAGTTCAGCAAAGTAATAAGATAAAGATCAATATATAGTATTTTATACAATATATAACATATAATATAAAAAAAACCTGCATTTCCACATACTAACAACAAGTAATTAGAATCAACATTTAAAAACAATACCATTTCCAAAGCATTAAAAATGTAAAATACTTAGGATGATAAATCTGACCAAAAGATGGGAAAGATCTATACACTGAAAACTACTAACATTGCTGAGCTGAGAGAGATTAGAGAAGACTTAAATAAATAGAGAAATGTAAGCTGTACATGGATTGGAAGATTCAGTACTTTAAGATATTTGTTCTCCCCAAATTGATCTATTGATTCAATACAATCCCAAAGTCCAAACAGGCTTTTTTTTTGTAGAAACTGGCATGATTTCTACAGTTGATATGAAAATACAAAAAACACAGACTAACCAAACAACTATGGAAAAAAAAAAAAAACGAAAATCAAAACACATATATTACCTAAATTCAAGACTTATATAAAGCTACAAGAGAAAGCCATATAATATTATGATCAAACACACTAAGATCCAAAGGAAGAGAAGAGAGCCCCAAACTATTCACACAAATATTGCCAACAGGTTTTCAGCAAAGGTGCAAAGGCACTTCAGTGAAGGAAAGAAGAATCTTTTTAATAAGCAGTGCTGAAACAAATGAAGAACCATTTTTAAAAAGAAGGAATAAAAAGAATTTCCATCCATATCTCAGACTATATATAAAAATCAAATCAAAATGGTCGTATAGCGCACCTGGGTGGCTCAGTCAGTTGGGCATCTGCCTTCGGCTCGGGATTGAGTCCTGCGCCCGGCTCCCTGCTCAGTGGAGAGCATGGTTGTCCCTCTCCCTCTGTGGGCTGCTCTGCCTACTTGTGCTTTCTATCTCTTTCAAATAAATAAATAAAATCTTAATAAAAAAAATAATTCAAAATGGGTCATACACCTAAATGTCAAACCCAAAACCTTTCCAAACTTCTTAAAGAAAACATATAAAGGGTGCCTGGGTGGCTCAGTCCATTAAGTGTCTGCCTTTGTCTCAGGTCAGGATCCGAGGGTTCTGGGAGGAGTCCTGAATTGGGCTCCCTGCTCAGTGGGGAGTCTGCTTCTCCCTCTCTGCCTCTTCCCCTGCTTGTGTTCTCTCTCTCTCTCTCTGTCAGAAAAACAAAATATTTTTTAAAAAAAATTTAAAAATATGGGAAAACTTTTGTGACCTTGAGTTTATGTAACAATTTCAAAAGCAAGACACAAACAACATGGTCTGTAAAATAAAACCTATATAACCCGGACTTAAAATCTGCTCTTCAAAGGCACCGGTAAAAGGATGAAAAGATAAGCTATATTTTATAAGAAAATATTTGCAAATCACATACCTGATTAGATACTTGTACCCAGCATATTCAAGAATTTTCAAAATTTAGTAATAATAAAACAACTGAATTTTTACAATGAGCTAATGATTTGAACATTTTGCCAAAGAAAACTGTACACATTGTTGAGAGAAAAATGAGATGTTGTATAAACCAAGAAGTAATACTTTCTCTAAGATACCATCCCTGGTCTTATCAGATGAAAATTCTCTACCAACGTATATACTGCATTGACTTGAAGCTATGACTCACCTAGTTTCTAAAATGAAATTAGAAATTACGTTAGATTTATTGTGACATCCTCCAGCACAGGTCCTCACATGATGTCTGCTTTACCCAAGTACATATTAAATATATAAAGATGGATGAATAGTAGGTATATAGGGAAATTCCTTTTTAATTGAAAGTTGTATTAAAGAAACATGCTTCAGAAAATTATTTTAGGGGTGCCTGGGTGGCTCAGAGGGTTAAGCCACTGCCTTCGGCTCAGGTCATGATCTCAGGGTTCTGGGATAGAGCCCCCGCATTGGGATCTTTGTTTGGGAGGGAGCCTGCTTCCCCCCCTCTCTGCCTGCCTCTCTGCCTACTTGTGAACTCTCTCTGTCAAGTAAATAAATAAAATCTTAAAAAAAAAAAAAAGAAAGAAAATTATTTTATAGGTGTAATCATTTTATAATTTCTTTTATGTGCTCTAGAAAATTCTGAATTTTATTAAACAAAATAAATAATTCTTCTTCCTTCCAAGTTTAATGCTTTTCCTTTAACTTCAGGTTTCATTTAAAAAAAAAAAACTTGTTTTTATAAACCATTATCTGAAGTTAATCACTGTTCTCTAATTTCCTCTCTCTCACAGACCTCCAAATTGTAGAAATCAGTTCCAGGCAGTGCCAGCTCTCAAAAGATAACAGAGCTATGCTATTATGGAAGAGAAAAGGAAACAGAAGACTGGGGAAATGGAGAGGGGGAGAAATACCACGTAAAATTTCATGGAAACCCAGAGTTCTTAAGCTGTATGTATTGTTCCAGAGACAACTGCCAGGATGATTCTGGCCTCAGACAACACTCTGAAGCTTTGGCTCTGAGAGCATCCGGAGGACAGAGATCTAGGACTTGACAGCCATCTTTTCTTTTCCAATCTCAAAGTGACAGAGAACAAATGCCAAGAAGCATCAAAGTGATCAAGGTTTTTTCCATCTCTAAAGTCTTGCTTCAGGTGGGGCATACCAATGCCAAAAGGGGAGGGGGAGGAGCTGTCCTCCCAAAACAGGACAGATTCTGAAGTGGATATATCTTACACAGAAACTTAACCTTGTATAACACCTGAACCCTAACAGACAAACAGGCAGAGACCCATTAAGCCCCGAAAATCTATTTACTTTCAATAAATATTTACTGGACATAGGCATATAAATTTGGCCCCTCTGCTGAGCTCTGAAGGCTGCCTGGATAAACCTTATTTTATTGCCATTATCAGTTTCCAGAGCTCTCTGCCATCAGCCATCCTGACTAATGTCTGTTTCTTATTTCCCATTTGCTATTTGTTAAATTTAAACTTTTACATTAAATTCGAATGAAAAGTAAAATCACAGATTTCATGTGTGGCGAAAAGGAAAAAGAAATACAAATAGGAAGATTCAGAATGACATGGGACTTTCCTCCTTTCATTCACCAAAGGCCCAATGGGACTATATTAGACAGGTTAACCCGCCAATCTCATTCTTTATAAGACCAATAGGATATTACAATTAGATATTTTTGAAAAGCAACAATAAAGCTGAACTTAACAGAATTTAGAAAGAAAAAAAGAGAGAAAAACAGATTAACTTTAAAAAGAAAATGTAGTGAAGGAGCACCTGGGTGGCTCAGTAGGTTAAGCCTCTGCCTTCAGCTCAGGTCGTGATCTCAGGGTCCTGGGATGGAGCCCACATGGGGCTCCTGGCTCAGCGGGGAGTCTGTTTCTCCCTCTCTCCCTGCTCACGCAGTCTTTCTCTTACACACACACTCACTCTCAAATAAATAAACAAAATCTTAAAAAAAAAAAAAAAAAAAAAGTGTAGGGAAATGGTTACCACTGAATTTCTTAGCCAGCATGACTCCTTATCTTTTCTGAAGAAAATGATTAACATGTAAAAAAAAAAGTTGTTTTCAAATGAGCAGTTATTGACTTAGAGGAGAAACATCTTTGAAGGCAGCAGGGCAAGAAGCTTTTAGGAGAAAAAAGACTGATCTATAAGGAAGGGGCCAGTGGGGACTGAGCAAGGCAGCTAAGGGGCAGGAAGGCACAGATTCAAGCATAGCAGAAATACTGTTTTTCTCAGTCAGGAATTCAGAGAGGGATGAAGATTTTTAATGGAGAAAGGTAAGCCCATGTGGTCTCTGTATTCTCTGAAAAAATGAATATACATATGTGGGTATTTTTACCTATACAGAGCTATCTGGGTGTGCACATGTATGTACTGTGCTACCATTTATCAAGCACTTCTTTTTGGGGAGTGATTGCCAGCAGAACTTGCTGGCTATGTATTCCTAGGGTCTGTTACTCTTGTACCTGGACCGTTCTAAGAGTTATTAAATAAATGGGATACTGCCCTTGCATGCTGCTATACATTTTGTTAAGCACTTCTATCCATCCATTTACCAGGCTGTCTCCAAACACAGAAAATGCCTATAGGCCTTAGGTATGATAGCCTGGCTTTGCCACCTGCTATAATTTGAATTTAGACTCTTATGTTACAAGTGAAATATAAGGGTATAACTGTCTCTTGGCCATGTGTTGTTTTTTTTTTTTAATTAATTTAATTTTATTA